>NW_025814824.1:21750000-22250000 GCF_022079265.1 Lynx rufus
ATGATACTTGTGGTATATAGTGAGAATTACATGTAATACATCAAGTCCATGATGAAAGTCTAGAATACAATTCAGGTGCACTCTATTTCAGAAATGCCTCAGTCAGAACTGACATCCCTGGTTACCAAAATTTTGATTTATGCCATTCACATACTTAAGTATATAGGTGGGCGTCTTCTGTTGTGGATCACAATTTCCAATGTAAAAACATCAAGCAATAAAATGTCTGGTGGAGACTCTGGAACTTCAGAAGTTTTTAACTCGGTTAAGAATTCTTGAAAAATTAAAACAATGATTTGGGGAAAAAGAAAAAGAGAAATTTGTTACATTGTGCATATCAAATCTGGGAGAGATGATCAAACACAACAGAAGACCAAATCAATATTCAAAGTGATATCAACTGGCTGAGATAAAAAATTAAGACACCAAAGATAAAACAAGCTTGAACTTGTTTCAAAATGCAAGATGTGAATAAGATCTGAGGATCCTTTTAAAAATATATGATCCTAGTAAAAAGTCTTAGTGTGACATACCAGACGGAAGACAGAGAAGTTTTGAGGTGGATTAATAGAAATATAGTATCCGTAAGAAAGGTGAATAATAGTCCCACTGAATTTTGCATTGCCTACATTGTACACTACGATTCCACTTGGACGCTGTATTTTAAAATGGACAGAAACTAATTGGAAGATGTCAAAGAAGGTTATGCAGTTGGGGTGCCTGGGTGGCTCAGTACGTTAAGCATCTGACTCTTGATTTTGGCTCAGGTCATGATCTCACAGTTTGTGAGTTCGAGCCCCGCACTGGGCTCTACATTGACGGTGCAGAGCCTGCTTGGGATTCTCTCTCCCCCTTCTCTCTCTGCCCTACCCGCCACCCCCACTTGCTCTCTCTTTCTAAATAAATAAATAAGCAAAAAAAAAAAATGGTTAAGCAGCACGGAGCATCTGAAGCCATACCGTGTCTCAGGAGAAAGGGTTGATAAAATTTGTAATGCTACATCAGAAAAGATAACTTCTCTAATAGCTTCAGAACTGCCATATAGAATGGTTAGAGAATTACATTGCATGGTCTCACCAGACAGACCGGGGATTACTACAGAAATTGATGATTTTAGCATAACATCTAAAGAAAAGTTTAAATAATTGGAGGTGGTGGATAATGAGAATGGGTTGCCTTTTAGATTACGTTTCTTTCCTGTAACTACTCTTTAGTAAAATCCTGTACTGTTAGGACACAGGATTTATGTTGTCTCCAATTATGATAAAGCAAATGTAGGGAGGAATGTTCATTGCCACCTATTGGTAAAAACACAGAACTAAAAGAGATTCAAGAGCATTTGTTTATTCTGAAGTTAGAATTTATGAGCAGAAATAATATTTAGTGGTTATTTTAATAATTATATATTAAAATCTGTGAGTGGAAATCATGTGTTTATACTATGCAAGCGCCATTTCAGTGGAAAAGTCCCTACTTTGAAATTAGCTTAAATGTAAATATAAAGAAAGGACAACTGTGTGATGTGTAAACGAATACATTAAACTGTAAAAATAAAAAGTTAACATATGCATCGACCTTTAAGAAATAAAACAGGAATAGTGGTTATATCATATTTGTGTATTTAATGTAATTTCTCATCATTTGCTTGTTTATAACATCACAAGAGCACAATATTTTTAAGCTAAAATATTTAGGAACTATTGAAAGATTTTATAAGATGAGTGATGACATCACTAAACTTTAATTTCATACTTATGTACTCTTTTGGGGGGTGTATAAAACAGACTAGCTTTGTGTTTATAATTAAATATGCTTATTGGGATTATTGTCAGTGGAGATGATCTTTGGGAAGTTTGCTGAAGTGTTGAATTATGGCATTAATGAGTTATTCTACATTCAACTGAAGACCCAGTAAATACATATAAAAATCTCTCATAAACACATCTTTCATGTTTTCTGTTACGAATAATTTAGGAAGCACCTGCTATATGCCTGGAACCATTGTACGGGTAGAGGATGGAACAGGCAATAGGAAAGGTATAGGCCCTTACTCTTGAGGCTTACAATCTATTTTGGGGAGGTAGGGTAGAGATGAATACGCACTCTAGACAACAAGCCAATGGGATCATTTCAGATAAATGCAAATGTCTTAAAGGAAATAAAGCAGGGTCATTTATACTGCCCATCATAGAGCCGGAGCACTTGGTTTGGGTGGCATGGGAAGGCCTTTCCTTACAAGGTGCTGTGTTGGAGAAGAGTTGCAAATTATCAGTCACCAGCTGTGCAAAAAGTCTGGTTCGAGAAGAGCATCGCAGGCAGAAGAAAGTGTTGATGTATAAGTTATATGCTGACAATAAACTTTCATGTTCAAACAATTGTGAGGGAAAGGAGGAGTATGTGCACAGAATACAGAGTAGAACAAATGGCGGAAAAGTTTGGGCAGATAAGACAGTGGCGAGATCATGTAAAGTCTTGTGGGTCAGTTAAAGAACTTGTATTTTATTCTAAGGCAAGGGGAAGCGTTTGGTTAGTCTTCAGTTAGGGAAGGGTTGGGTCAAATTCAGCAACATCTTAATTTTTGTAAACAAGTTTTATGGAAATGCCACCACACGCTTTTGTTTACCTTTGTGTATTACCTGTGGCTATTTTTTTAATTAAAAAAATTTTTTTTAACGTTTATTTATTATTCAGAGACAGAGAGAGACAAACTGTGAGCAGGGGAGGGGCAGAGAGAGCGGGAGACACAGAATCTGAAGCAGGCTGCAGGCTCTGAGCTGTTAGCACAGAGCCCAACGTGGGGCTCGAACTCACAAACTGTAAGATTGTCACCTGAGCCGAAGTTGGTCGCTCAACCAACTGAGCCACCCAGGTGCCCCTATCTGTGGCTATTTTCATGCTACATGGCCGAGTTAGGTATTTGCAACGAAGACTGTATGATCCACATGGCCTGAAATATTTACTATCTGATCCTTCACAAAAACGTGTACCCATCCTTGAGGAGTGATAGCTTTTGTTTACTTTGGGCCATGAAATCTGTAGAGAAAAACTGTAGGGGGATATAAAAAGAAGTTAGGAGGCTATTGATATAGTCTAGGTGAAATGTGATTGTGTTTTAGACTAGGCTAGAAATGATGGAGGTGGGGAGATGGAAAGACGTAGGAGATGTTAAGGAGCCAGAGCTAAAGATACTTGCTAACGGTTTACATGTGGGTAAAATTAAGAGAGAAATCAAGAATAATTTCCAGAATTTTGGTTTGAGCACATGCATGGAAAGTGATTTAAATATAAAATTATCAGTTATTTATAAAACTTTTAGGACTAAGATTATATTTTTACTGATAAGCAGAAAAAATAAAACAATTTTTTATCGTATGAATTAGCAAGGCCTGTCTATCTATCTATATATCTATCTTTCATCATCTATCTATCTATCTATCTATAGTTAAAAATATATTACCTTGGAGTTAGCTAAAACCTGCTTAGTCAAGTATTAGCTGAGGGTCTTGGACAAACTACTTCCCATCTCTGAGATGAATTTTTAAACATTAATATTAAAACATGGGGCACTTGGGTGGCTCAGTCAGTTAAGCATCTGGCTTTGGTTCAGGTCACAATCTCACATTTCTTGAGTCCGAGCCCCGCATCGGGCTCTGTGCTAACAGCCCAGAGCCTGGATCCTGCTTCGGATTCTGTGTCTTTCTCTCCCTCTGCCCCACCTCTGCTCATGCTCTGGTTCTCTCTCTCTCTCTCTCAAAAATAAATACACATTTAAAAAATTTAAAAATTTATTAATAATTATACAGAGACACCACATGATTGTTTTTTTCCAGCTTTATTTTTTAACTTTTAAAACTGGGGTAAATTATACATTTAGTTTACCACTTTCACCACTTTTCAGTGTACAGGTCAGTGGCATTAAGTACATTCACACTTGTGTGCACGGTAGTGTGCACCACCATCCACCTCCAGAATATTTCTCATTTTCCAAAACTGAAACTGTACCTATTCAACAGTAATTCCCCATACTTCCATCCCCCTAGCCCCTGCCAACCACATTCTACTTTCTGTCCCTATTAATTTGACCACCGTTGGTACTTTAAATAAGTGGAATCATACGATATCTGTCCTTTTGCAATTAGCTTATTTTACCAAGCATAATATCCTTTTTTAAAAAATGTAGTCTGAATCTTCTTTTTTTTTTTATTTTATTCATTTATTATGACAAAGAGACAGAGAGACAGGAGGAGCAGAGAGAGAGGGAATCCCACGCAGGCTCCGCACTGTCAGGGCAGAGCCCCATCAGGGACCCGAACCCACAAACCGTGAGATCATGACTGAAGCCAAAATCAAGAGTTGGTCTCTTAACCAACTGAGCGCACCCAGGCCTCCCACTAAGCGTACTATCTTAAGATTTACCCATGTGATATCATGTGTCAGAATCTCCTTCCTCTCTGAAGCTGAATAATAGTTGACCATATATACCATATTCTGTTTATCCATTTGCTATAAAATCAATGTTTGTGTCCCCCTGCTTCCAAATTCATATGTTGAAACCTAGTGTCCAATAAGATGGTATTTAGAAGTGGGGGCTTTGGAAAGTGAATGGGGTCATGATGGTGGAACTTTTACAGATGGGATTAGTGCTCTTTTAAAAGAGGCCCCAGAGAGAGAGCCAAAGCATAAGAGACTGTTAAAAACTGAGAACAAACCGAGGGTTGATGGGGGGTGGGAGGGGGGGAGGGTGGGTGATGGGTATTGAGGAGGGCACCTTTTGGGATGAGCACTGGGTGTTGTATGGAAACCAATTTGTCAATAAATTTCATATATATATAAAAAAATAAAATAAAAAATAAAAAATAAAAGAGGCCCCAGAGAGCCCCACATCTATGAACCAGGAAACAGGTTCTCACCAGACACTGAATCTGCCAGTGCCTTGATCTTAGACTTCCCAGCCTTCAGAGCCGTGAGAAATAAATTTAGGTTGTTTATAAGCCACCCGGTCTATGGTATTTTTGTTAGAGAAGCTCAAACCCACTAAGATACCATTCATCTGTCAAGTTGCTTTCACCTTTTGACTGTTGTATATAATGCTGCTTTGCACCTGGGTGTACAAACATCTGTCCAAGTCTGGCTTTCAGTTCTTCTGCATGTACACCAAGAAGTGGAATTGCTCAGTTATATGGTAATTCTGTTTTCAGTGTTTTTTGAGGAACCGCTGTACTTTTTCCATAGTGCTACACCATTTCACATTTCTGCCAATGGTGCACAGGGTTCCAATTTCTCCACATCCTTGCCAGCACTTGCTATTTCCTGTTTTCTTTTGATAATTGCTATTTTTGTGTGTATGAAGTGTTATCTCCTCGTGATTTCGATGTGCACTTCTCTAATGATTAGCGACACTGAGCATTTTTTAAAGTCCTTATTGGTCATTAGTATATCTTCATTTACTCAGAAATTTACTCAGCCCTTTGTCCATTTTTAAATTGGGTTGTTTGTTTTTCTGTTCTTTAGTTGTATTAGTTATTTATATATTCTTGATATTAACCACTTGAGCTATATGATTTGCAAATATTTTCTCCTATTCTTTGCGTTGTCTTTAAAAGACAGAGTTAGGGCACCTGGATTGTTCACTTGGTTAAGCATCCGACTTCAGCTCAGGTCATGATCCAATGGTTTGTGGGTTCGAACCCTGTCAGCCTCTGTGCTGGCAGAACGGAGCCTGGAGCCTGCTTCAGATTCTGGGTCTCCCTCTCTGCCCCTCTCCTGCTCAAACTCTGTGTCTTTCTCCCTCAAAAATACATAAACATTAAAAAAAAAAGGCAGAATTAAACCCTGTTGATAGTGTCCTTTTATGTACAAAATGTTTAATTTTGATGTAGTCAAAATTGTCTATTTTTTTTCACATTTGTTTCTTGTACTTTTGGTGTCATATACAAGAAATTATTGCTAAATCCAGCGTCACAAAGATTTTGCCCTGTGTTTTCTTCTGAGAGTTTTATAGTTTCAGCACTTATGTTTAGGTCTTTGATCCACTTTCAGTTAATTCTTATATACAATGTAAGGTGAGGGTCTAACATCATTCTTTGCATACAATTTTCCCAGTACCATTTGTTGAAAATATTGTCCTATCCCCACTGTATGGTCTGAGCATCCTTGTCAAAAATCATATATATTTATATAATCATTTTTGCAAGGGTTTATTTCTAGGCTCTGGATTCTATTCCATTGATTTATGTGTCTTGTCTTTATGTCAATACTATACTGAAGGGAATCTGAATAAAGCATGGACTTTAGTACATAACAACTTACTAAATATTGCTTCATTAATTATGATGATATACCATAATAACATAAAATGTTAACAATAGAAGATACTGGTGTGGCATATATGAGAACTCTCTGCACTATCTTTACAACTTTCCTATAAACTTAAAGGTATTTTTTAAAATATTTTTTTAATGTTTATTTATTTTTGAGAGAGAGACAGCGTGTGAGTGGGCGAGGGGCAGAGAGAGAGGGAGACACAGAACCTGAAGCAGGCTCCAGGCTCTGAGCTATCAGCACAGAGCCCAGTGAGGAGCTCAAACCCACGAACCATGGGATCATGACCTGAGCCAAATTCGGACACTTAACTGACTGAGCCACTCAGATGCCCTTTTAAAGATATTTTAAAATAAAATGTTTACTTTAAAAATGATGCATGGAAGTCTAGCTTATTTAAGAGCTCAACAAATTTTGGCTCAAATTATAAAGATGTTTCTGTTATTTGATAATCTTATTACTGTAGATCATTTCTATTAACACAATACTTGGTTTCCTTTAATATAAACAATCCTGTAAGCATATTTTGGCTACCAGGCTTCCACTTATTAAATGATTGTTATCTTCCTCAAATTATAATGCACTGGAAGAAAGAATGGTGTTTTGAATAAATGGGGCTCATTCAGTTGAATATTCATTTAGAAGAAATATACATCTTGAATCCTACCTCACACCATACACAAAAATTAATTCCAGATGGGTTGTAGGTCAGATTTGTGAAAGATAAACATTATAGTTCTTAAAGAGAAATATAGAAAAAAATCATTACCTTGTAGTTGGAAAAAAATTGTTAATATTGCACAAAAGCATTAACCATGAAAGATAAATGGATGAGTTGGAATATATTAAAATTAAGTACTGTTCATCAAGAAACATGATTAAGAAAATATAAAGGCAATATACAAGGTAGGAGTAGATACAATGAATATATCTGATAAAGCTGTCAGTATATTTAAAGGTATTTTACAGATAGCTATATAAAACCTGACACATCAATAGAAAACTGGGCAAAATACATAAACAGGTTCTTCCTAAATGATGATACACAAATAAATATATGAACTGATGCTAACTTCATTAGTCATCCGGGAAAAGCACATAAAAGCCAAAATATAATAACACTACACACCCATTAGAATTGATGAAATGATATTGCAAATGAAGTTATGGAACACCAGAATTCTTATACATGTTGCTGACAGCAGTGTACCTACCACTGGGCAGCAACTTTGGAAAACTACTTGGCAATATCTGTAAAGCTGAATATACTCATTCCTGATTCCAACAGAAATGCATACATTTGTTTACCAACAGATATATTCCTGAATGTTCATCACAGTCTTATTTGTAATAATCCCAAACAGACAACTACTCAAGTACCAATCAAAAGTAGAACTGGGGTATATTCACAGACTAAAATATAGAAAACAATAACAATGAATGATATAATGACATGTAAAATATGAATGAATTTCAAACAGAATGTTGAATAATCTGAATGTAACCTCTCTAAAAGTACATGCTGTATGTTTCTATTTGTATAAAATACAAAGTGAAGTGGTTTATGATATGAGACATAATGATTATTTATGTGTGTTTTGTGCTAGGTGTTGACTGGAAAAGAACAAAATGAAGGGTCTTGAGGTTCTGCTAATTAATGTCTGCTTTTTTATTTAGTTGCTGGTTACATGGCTGGATTCAGTTTGTAAAAAAAATCATTGAGTCCTACTTTTATGATATTCCCACTTTTCTTTTTATACATTACTCTTCAATAAAGAAATTATATTTAAAATTGTTTCCCACAGCACTGAATAAAACATCAGAGTTTCCAGTTAACTGGGGACCAGTGGAAAAGTTACCCATGTGCTAGTAAAGAAGGACAATACAATTTTAAAATCTAATTTTAAAAAAATACTCATAAAATTGTATATCTCACATGCCTCTATAATTTTCCCAAAGGATACAAAAATGTTCTTCAAAAGATTTTAGTCTTTATTCTTTCCTTTTTAAATCACTGTTACTCCTTTTCTAACACTCAATTTCAGAATCCATTCTAGAAAAACAAAACAAAAACATTTAAATCCTGGAAGATCAGCAATTTTCCATTAAGAAATCATTATTTTTGATCAGGAATTATTATACCAGCTCTTAAAATTTTATGTAAAATATAGATTCCAAGTGCTGAAATACTATAAATTAGCTGATCTCTAGAATAGAAATCATTTGCCTCTTTTTGTCCTATGCTCTTACCATGTTGGATAATCCAGATTATTTAAATAATTATATAATTAGTAATTTATTTAGTGACATGTTGTCTTTAACTACTTTTTTGTATGGAAAAACTTACACTTTTTACTTGAAAGGATGCATTGTTTCTTTGTGAAACTCGTATTTTGTAATATTACTCTTTTGTCTGAGTTAAAGAAGGAAGATGTTAGATTTCAATCAATTTTTGCAGTACTCATCAATTATCATCCAGGAGCCTAAAGTATGCTAAAAACACGAAGGCGTGCTAAATAAGGATACACTTCATACCCTGTTTCAGTACCTTTTACTAATAGTGGGCAGGACAAGCAAGGTAATGCATAATAATGAGAACCCAGGCTAGAGCTAAACTGGAACATAAAGGCAATATATTTAGTTGCAGTTCAGAAAAGAAGAAATTAGGGTTAAAGTCAGTGGTGCTCAATTTTGACTGTACGTTAGAATCATGTAGGAAGCTTTTAGAAGCTTTTATGTGTGATGATGGAGGAAGCTGGCTTGCAGTAATGACTAAGTATCTCCTATTAGCCTAGTTATCCCACAGATAAGAACTATAAATTCTAGATAAAATAAAATACGATATAATAAGAAAACACTGGATATTGACTAAAGAGAGCAGAGAAGGGAATTCACAATTGAAAGAAGTAACTGGCCCTGAGAAAGTTTATTGTTTCACAGCTTTACCCTATCCTGTGAGATTGCAAGAACTTGGATAGTGGCTAAAGTGGTCTTACTAGTTTGAAAAAGCATAGAACAGAGTTCAAGGCAAACACAACAGCTGAAAATGAGGGGAGAGGGTCTTAAAAAAGAAGCAGCCAGGGAAGGGGAGCCCAGAATTATGTGCATAAACTCTTGCCAAAAACTTTGATGTCTGAACTATGCATGGTAGAGTCCAAGTGGCTCAGATAAGTAAAAAAGAAAAATTAAATTGAGATTTCAGCAGCTGTCTAACGCAGGGTACATAAAAGTTTTCTGTTTGAGGGGTACCTGGGTGGGTTAGTCAGTTAAGTGTCTGACTCTTGGTTTTGGCTCAGGTCATGATCTCACAATTCATGAGTTCAAGCCCCATGTCAAGCTTCAAACTGAGAGCATGGAGCCTCCTTGGGATTCTCTCTCTCCCTCCCTCTCTCTGCCCCTCTTCTGCTCACATTCTCTCTCTGAAAGTAAATAAACTTAAAAAAAAGTTTTCTGTTTGAAACCAAGTTCATAACATTCTAAAAAAATAGAAATCTCTTCACAGGAGCATAACAGAATCCAGAATCTACATTATATTATTGACGGTATATTATTGACCATGTCAAAAATTAATACACATATGAAGAAACATTAAAATGTCACCAGTACTAAAGAAAGTATACAATACTGCACATGCGGCAATAAGCTGACCAAGATTTATTTAAAATAGCTTATTAATTGTGTTCATGGACATAAAGGAAACTATGCAGATAATAATGGAAGAGACAGGAAATCTCATTAGAAAGATAAAAACTATGGAAAAGACCAAATAGAGAAACTAAAACTGAAAAAAGTATAGTATCTGAGATGAAATGTTAAATGTATGGGATTACCAGGAGATTGAATCTAAGAGAAGAGTCAGTAAGAAACTTTTTACTTTGATGCAATCTCCTTTGTCTATTTTTGCTTTTGTAGCCTGTGCTTTGGAAGTCATATTTTAAAAATTACTGCCCAGACAAATGTCAGGAAGCTTTTCCCCTATGTTTTCTTCTGGTAGTTTTACAGTTGCAGGTCTTTTGTACAGCAAAGGAAACAATCAACAGAGTGAAGTGACAAGTTAATGAATGGGAGAAATTATTTGCAAACCATACATCCGATAAAAGGTTAATACCCAAAATGTATAAGGAACTCAACACCATAGCAAGAAAACAAATAACCCAATTTTAAAAATGGACAAAAGACCTGAATAGACATCTTTCACCAGGTGTATGAAAACTTCAACATCACTAATCATCAGAGGACTGAAAATCAAAACCACAGTGAGATATCACTTCATACCTATTAAAGTAGGTATTACCAAAAAGACAAGAGATGACAAGTGTTGGCAAAGATGTGGGGAAAAGGGAGTTCTTGTGCACTGTTGGTGGTAATGTAAGTTGATAAAGCCATTATAGAAATCAGTATGGAATTTCCTCAAAAAATTAAAAATATAACTACCATGTGATCCAATGATGCCACTTCTGGGTATATATGAAGGAAATGCTAATGGATACAAAGTTTCTTTTTGTACCCCCTCCATGAATATACTGAACCCACTGAATTTTAGGTTTTAAATAGGAGAATTTTTATCCCAATAAAGATGTTTTTAAAAACACAGTAAATACAAGCAATTAGCCAGTGGAAGCCTTGAATAAACACAGGTAGGGAAACAATGTACAGCAAAAGATATAGTTACCGTCAGCAGTATGAGGAAATAAATGTAAGCCAAACTGAAGCGATGTCATATGGATGCTGATTTGTCAAGATGAGCATTTCAGAGGCATCAATAGGAGAGTGGCTGCTTGGGCATTAGAGCTGTTTTTCCTTATTGCGCAGTCATATAGGATATTACCATTCTATGAAAATTAATTGTGGGGTTACAGTTGAGACTTCTTAGTCTTTATATACTTGTAGTCAACTTTAATTACAGTTGTCAAGTTGTCAACAGGCAACTTGAACTTGTCTGTTTCTCAAAGCCAGAAGACATTGCCAAAATCCCCGTGTTCTGGCTTTTTCCCATTTCATAGATAGTGGAAACCAAAATTTCTGGTTGATTTTTACAAAATATCCTTCAAATAGTAGATAAAAATGAAATTGGCATTGTTTTCAGTTTACTTGTTGCAGAATAACTTTAAGATAGTAGATAAAAATTATTTGTCATTTAAGCCTAATTTAAGAAAAGCTTAAAGAAAGAAGGTAATTATTCCCTTTATTTCAATTTCATCAGTCATTTAAAAAAGAAGAAACATCTTTTTTAAAAAAATGTAAAATAGTAAATAAGAATATCTCATTATATATCTATGAAGTATTATGTTTATGTATGTTATATATATTTAAATTATAATAGAAATACAAGAAATGTTATGGTGAAATCAGATCACTCTCAGTTTGTTGGTGTAAGTTGAATTCATGTAATTATTTTGTATTTCAATTTAACAGTAGTAAGAGTAGAAATGTTATGTTATTTGGCTTAGGAAACTTTGTAGTTGAGAATTTATGGTAAATTAAAATTTAAATGAAGAAGAGGATAGCTGTTCCTCTCTTTCCAAGTGGCTAATAAAGAAATAAATAAGCAAATTATAGTAAACCCATTCATAAAAATGTTATGTAGAAATCAAGGCCATAATTATAGGAGATGTGGAAAATTCAAATAATCACAAAACAGAAAACAAAGACAGTATAATGTTGCATTCTTGCTATGATTGTAACAACATTAATAAATATTGAGGCATCTGGGTGGCTCAGTTGGTTAACTGTCCAACTTCAGCTGAGGTCATGATCTCAAGGTCCGTGAGTTCAAGCCCTGTATCTGGCTCTGTGCTGACAGCTCAGAGCCTGGAGCCTGCTTCGGATTCTGTGTCTCCCTCTCTCTCTGCCCCTCCCTGCTCTGTCTTTCTCTCATACCACTTCTATAATTTAATGGGAAAATTAGTTAAGTCTTGATATGCCTATAAATATATATATGCTGTAATCTAAAATGGAAAGAGGAAAAGTAAAAATATGTAAGATAAGACCAACTCCATTACCAGCTCTTTCTGAAACAGCAGTATCTGAAATAACAGCAGTATCTAAATGACAGGGTGTGTGTGTTTGTGTGTATATACACACAAAAGTTCAAGCATTCAGAGAAAAATATCTTGAACAAAATATTTCTGCAAACACACTTTGTGTGTGTGTGTGTGTGTGTGTGTGTGTGTATGTGTGTGTGTTTATCTCTATGGGTAAGGGAAAAGAAAAGATGCTCAAAAAAAAAAAAAAGAACAATATATTTCTGAATTATGCCTTTCCAGCTGGGCTTTAGGTTTTGTCTGAAAAGAACATCAAAAACAACTTTTCCAGACAAAAGCTTGAGATAATCAACAGCACCCTGAGGACTTGTTAACAAATGGCCTCTTTCAGGGAAGACAGCATTTTGGGTTCAAACTAGAACATTTCCACCAGGGAAAGCTCCCATGAGGTGCAAAATCCTCCTAAATATGGATATGGAGAGTCTTTGATGTTGGGAGAATTCTTGCAAATGGGTTAGGAATCACTGAAGAACTCTGATAGGTTAGCGATTTCATTACCTAAAGGGGTTTAATTTCATGTCCATCCTTGCCCAGAATTAAAAAGGAACAATATATATTATATAATATATATGTTACATATATTATATATATATATATATAAGCATTTCACATTTAAAAAAAAAAGATATTTGCAGTATCCAAGTAATTCAGCTAGTGAGTTATTTGCTTAAATTACTAGCATAATTGCCCTAAATTATTTGAAATATGTGCATGGTTGCTGTCTGTGTTGTCAATTTTCAGTGTGCTAGTGCAACTGTCACAATTTAAAAGCCAAACCCAATGATTTTCAAAGAATTCACACCCTTTTCCAAGACTGGTCCCCTCTGCTCTGTCTATGGTACTTGGCCATGATGCTGAACTACTCTTTGATCATTTAACCTTAATCTATCCTTTTAATATCAGAGGAGGAAAAATAATGACGAGAACTACTGATTGAGTTTATTTTTACCACAGCCATCTCTGGCCTTTATAAGGCATTTCCATCAAGGTGGTTTATCTTCACATGGCAATCATTTATAAATGATGACATAGTTGGTAGAGGTGAGAATATTTACGAAGAAAAATGTGGTTGTATTGGCATCATTAAGAACACGAGATGCAGCTTGTAAATTTGAAAACTCCTAAAAATATCTAAATGTTTCTGCAACAAGGGAAAAACCCCCCAAATTGGTGGAAAATAATGTGTTAGAATTTTCTGATTTTCTCTTCTAAAACACAGATTCACTTAGTGTTCTTCCAAAGATAGAGAGTCATGTCTTCCTATGAAATCTTATGAGGAACCCTGATGTATGTAAAAAACAAAATCCAGCTGCTTGCTTAATTCACTTGGGAAATTCAGGGCTCTCTCATTTCTGTGTCCAGAAATATCTTTGTGGAAATTCCAGAGTTCCCAATATCATACAGTGTAAAGATTGCTGAACTTGATGATTCTATTTCTCTAGCATGTAGATGGCAGAATAACGTCAGTCATTTACATTTGTTTTGCAAAGTAGTTTCAAGATTGCTGTTACAAGTGAGTCAGTACCCATTCAAATTAAATCTTCATGAAGAACCCTCTTATACATAATCATCAGAAAATGTTTTATTTTCAAGAATAGCTTAAATTTATTTGCATCTCTTACATTGTAAAGATGAATTTCATTTCCTCAAAAAGATGAAGTTTTTGATATGTTTGAAAATATGTTTTCTAATAGTTTATTTCTCTGAAGGAAGGGAAGGAACAAACGAACAAATAAAGGGAAGGAAAGAGTGAGTTCAGGACCAAACAATTTATTTTCAAGCCTTTGAGATCTTTTCTACTAAGTTCTTACTTTTGTACAACTCTTGAAACTTTTCCCTCAAAATGTGAGTTCTTCTGAGCGCTCTCTGCTATAAAATCACTTTTAACAGATGCCTTCTCCTTTTATTTCCCAGAGAGAGCTGTGTCAGAAGTGGGTTCTGATACCTACATAATAAGAGCAGGACTCATTGGAAACCAGCATGCCATTCTGATGCCACCAGTATTGCAATATAATTATCATTTCCGAGAGGGTATCTGTTCTAAATATGTGATTTTTTTCTCTTTGTTAAGGATAGGGGCAAGAATCCAGTTGAACCATCTCGAGAGTATTTTCATATTTGACTTTTTCTTCCCCCATCCCTCTCTTCCTGTGCAAATTAAAATGCTAGTCTCATTTATCTCAGTCTTTAGAAAAGAAGTTTAGTCTATCTGCCTTTTTGTATGCCTGTGTGAAGATTTTCTTTATATGAATTCATTCCAAATAAGACTTGTCAAACGTAAAGACACCTTGAGGGGTTAAATAATACTTTAATTTCATTTATTCTAATGCAGGCACCCCAAAACATGAAAGAAAATCACATCAAAATACTTTTTAAGTATTCAAGGGAACAGTAATTTATAAATATGAATTGTATACCGTGCTAGTTTTTTTTTCTTCTCATTTTTATGAAGTGCTTTGCAGGAATTGGGGATTTAGGGTACAGGGTGTAGCTTCTGGCCAAGTTTTCAGTGTTTCTTCTCTAAAGATTCTTCTTCTGGGCAGGGTAATTTTCCTGTGCATAAACAAAACCATGTTTAGATAAAAGCAGAAGTTGTTGATGACTAAGTATAAATTTTGAAAATAATCCTTGATAACAATTTTAAAGTCTTTTGTAAAGTTTTATTGGTGCGTCAGAAACTTCTTGATTTCCCCTACTGAAATAAGAAGGCAACTCTTTGCTCAGTAATTATTCCAACCAGCACCAAAAATAATTATCCACTGGAAAACATTCAAAATATGTAATTGCATCTGGCTTGGTGCTTTTGAATCAATAAAAGGTATTCTTCCACTCACTGAACCCAGAAAATTTCCACATGCTTGGGTAATGATGCTACAGAAATGTTTAATTATCATTCTCCTACCTGACCTAAAGCTGTTTGTGAGTTTTGGCAAAGAGAAAGGAGACTCAGAAATTCAGCAAGAATTGGACTGTAGTATCTTTCCAGCGTGGAGACCATATAATTATATGTGAAAAGGTGCTCTGTTTTTGACCAGTGAAGTTTGATGAAAACCTACACAGGATCACCTACTTTTTTCACAGACAAATGAATTCTGGCAATCTACTTACCCAAACAATAACACATAGGTACAGCCCAAGAAGTTTGATCTCATCAATCTTTTGCCACATACCTGTTGGAAAATAGTACAGAATAAAGCATAGTACTGAGATGAGATGCCCCTGGAAAATATTTAAAAATACCTTAAATATGGATATTATGGATATAGTTCATATTTTTCCCTGAAAATGAAGTGATTGTTTGTCAGAGAATAAGATGGGTTCAGTGTCCATCAGCAATAATAGTAAGTGATATTGGCTTCCTAGAGAGTATGATGCAGGTTTTAGATTTTCATTTTTAATTAGATAATTATTTTGTTCAGAGAAGCACATAATCTCCCTTTGCATTATGTGGTAAAGGTGAATGAGTGATTAAGAAAGGCTCACTCAGTGAAATGAAGAAGGCACCTGATAATTAAAAAAAAAATTATACTCTAAAGATAAGCAGAAAAGTAAGAGTATAGTTCTAAAACTTGACTTTTCAATGTCTCCTCTTTAAACCAAATTGAAGTTTTTCTTTAACTGGAGTTTATCCTATATTTGTTTCATGCTTTAAGGCCCCAGGGCATTTGTCCAGAAATTATTTTATTAGACCTTGTAGGGTAGACAGAATAATGTTCTTCACCCAAGACATCCACATCCTACTCCCCCAAAACTGGTGAATATATAACCTTATGTGGCACAATGGACTTTCCATGTATGATTAAGTTAAGGAGGTTGAGCTAGGAAAACTACCAGGGATGATTTGGATGAGCCCAATGCAATCACAATAGTCCTTATCTGACAGAGGCAAGAAAAATCAGAGTCGGGAAGGTAGTGTGTCAAAGGAAGAAGAGAGAGATTTAAAAATGCTATGCTGCCTTTGAAGATGGAGGAAGGGACACTGAGCCCAGGAATTCAAGTGACCTTTTAAAGTTGGAAAAGGCAAAGAGACGGATTCTCCCTCAGAGCCTCCAAAAAACACACAGTCCTGCCAGCACCTTGATTTTAGTTAGTGAGACCAATTTTGGATATCTGACCTTTAGAAATGTAGGAAAATTGTGTTGTTTTAATAGACTAAGACTGTAGTAATTTATAACAGTAGCAATAGGAAACTAACACACCTATTAATGATTCTGAGATTTGAGAAGGTGAGACATCATCTCCACTTTATAAGAATATCATGGTTTTTCCCAGACTCTGCAGTTAATATGGCTGAGCTGGGAATAGAATCCAGATTTTATGACTTCAAGTCCAGTGCTATTGTTCTACTAGAATTTATTTAGTTTCATCATTTTGCAGTATTTTTTAGGCAGCTCTGGATTTGTTTCTGATTGCTGATATAATAAATTGCCACAAACCTCATGGCCTAAAACAACACGTATTTATTCTCTTTACAGTTCTGGAGATCAAATGTCTAATATGAGTCTCATTGCACTAAGGTCAATCAAGGTGTCAGCACATCTGCATTCCTTCTGGAAAATCTAATGGAGACTGTTTCCTAGACTTTTCCGGCTTCTAGAGACCACTTGCATCCTTGGTTTATGGCTTCTTCTCCATCTTCAAGCCAACAACATAGTGTCTTCAGATCTTTTTCTGACTAGGACTCCTGTTTCTTTTGTCACATCTTGATTTTAAACCTCTTATCTCCCTCTTACAAGACCCTTGTCATCATACTGGACCTATAGGGATAATCCAGGATAATCTCCCCATCAAGATTATTAATTTAGCCACATCTTCAAAGTCTCCTTTACTATGTAAAGAGGTTCTTGGGTTTGCGATACAGACATCTTTGGGAAGGGCATTATTCTGTGTACCAGGGTCTCCTATGTATCAAATTGTCCTAATTTCTGAGAATAGTTTTAAATGCCTAATATTGAGGGGATTCCATTAAGAAATGTTGAACCGTTAGACGTAATCTATGTCTTAAAAACTCACTCTAACTCTTTAAATAAAATATAGTGGAGGGTTGCCTGGGTGGCTCAGTTGGTTGAGCATCCGACTTGGGCTCAGGTCATGATCACACACTTCATGGGTTCAAGCTCTGCACTGGGGTCTATGCTGACAGCTCTGAGCCTGGACCCTACTTCAGATTCTGTGTCTCCCTTTCTCTCTGCCCCTCCCCCATTTGTGCTTTGTCTCTCTTTCTCTCTTTCTCAAAAATAAATAAACATTAAATAAAATATAGTAGAGAAAGGAGGAGGAATGGCAGAATGGAAAGAGTTGTCTAATAAAGAGCTATATGAGAAGGTTTATCTGTATTCTTCATGGTGGTCTTGAAAAACCAGATAAGTAATAATACCATTTTAAAATTTGAGAAAAACTGGGTGAGTAACGTGTCTTAATTTAGTTGGGGCTGGAGGTGAGAATTAAAAATTGGTTTCAAATATGTAGGATTTGAGATTTCTCAAATCCAACCACAGATGTCAAGGCAGAAGTTGGACATGTGAATTTGAGTTCAGAGTAGTAGATAGGAGTGAATATTGGGAATTTGGAAATCAGTGTATGTACTTCTATTTAAGACTTCATGATCCAGTAGATCCAACAATACAGGAAAGTCCTGTGAGAAATACATATGCTATATTAAGTCTCTCACAAGCCCCAGTAGGAGAATCATCGCACAGACATCTAGGATTTTAGAGTAAATCTATGTCCCCTTCTGGGGGTATCAGAACATCATAGCAAATGAATGGGTAATCAGAAAACATCAAGTGACTGAAATTTGAGCTGCTCATCAGGAACAATTTTATCTGAGTCTCTAAGGAATAAGGTTGGATACTCAGACTAGTAATTTATCACGAAGCTGAAATGGTGTATAGGAAATCGGGCTCCAAGAAGTCCAAGAAGTTTAAGTAAGTTGCATCAGCAGACAATCCAGATTTCTTTAACAACTTTGCATTGTCTCTTCTCTCCTAATCTTCACCTATATTTTCGTGGTGGTTCCTTATGACCACCTAACTGACGAGCAAAAACCTTGAACCTGATTCACATATGGTTTTGCATGATTTTCTGGCCCTCACTTGAAGTGGATGGCTACAGAATTTCAGCCTCTCTTGATTTTAGCCCTGAAGAATGGTGTTGATGGGAAATTCCCCAAATGGATAGAACTTTAAACAGCACATTTGACTTTTTACTTTGGCTCGAATGATACTTAGAAATTGCACTGATATATGGACAGTTGCTAATATAACATGGGTTTGAACTGAACAGGTCTGCTTGTACATAGACTTTTTCAATACATAGAATACAGTATTATAAATGTATTTTCTCTTCTTTATGAGTTTCTTAGTAACATTTTCTCTCCTCTAGCATACTTTATTGTAATGATACAGTATATGATACATACAATATACAAAATATAATACCTGTTAATCCACACGTTATCAGTAAGACTTCAGTCAACAGTAGGCTATTAGTAGTTTAGCTCAGGGTAGTCAAAAGTTACATGCAAATGTTCAACTGCATGGGGAGCTGGCATCCCAGTTCCCCATGTTGTTCCAGGGTCAACTACAGTTTGGAACTGAATGATCAGGGACTTTAAAAGAACAGAGTTGGAAAATGGTGACAAGGTAAACAACTGATAGAAAAATCTTGTTTTTAATTGAATTTTTATGCTTTCCTGGTGTGTTTCCTTTTTAAAGTTCTATATAAATTTTCCCCTAGTGATTTAGAAGACATAATCTATTTTTGAATTCTAATGATAGTTTTCTTTAACTTTTCAGTAATATACTAGAATCCACATTTGTCTACAATATTAACCAAAATAATTTCACAACAAACACTGGCTAATCTTAACAAAAAATTTCAGTCCAGTCTTATTTCCCCTCACAGAATCAATGAGGATTCTCATAATAATGACCTTGAGTTATGAAGATAAAATTCAATTATGTTAATATCATCTGGTTAAGAGGTGAAGATTTTCGTTAGATAAAAAGGTATTATCAGAAAAGTTGAAATAAAAATAAAGTATTGGAGCTTAAAAGTCACATTTCTGTCATACCTCATTCTGAGGTAATGATGAAAAAATTAGTTACGCTAATAAACTCCCCATGTCCAAATGAATTTGCAGTATTTGCTTAGCAAAACGAATTTCTGAAGTCTTTGCAAGTTTTCCATTAATAACACTAGAGAAGTCCATGAAATCTTTTGTAAACTATGGATAATTTGTGTTTAGTTTCAGAGTTCTGGGCTTGAGTAAATCTCAAGTGTGATAATGTGGACTTCCAAGGTAAATGTTAAAGTGGTGGAGACACTCCATGAAGACTGAATATGTCATTTGACCTCTTGGTGACTCTGGCCTCATTTATAAATTGGAGTTTATGTTGAAACACTGCTGGGAGTATGATGATGTAATAGGCTCCAGAGCTCTCCAGAGCTCCCTCCAAACAGAGTATGGAAGATGCCTGGTGCCTGAACCAAACCATCCGGAAAACAGTGGTGACGAGGAAACAAATCTGAAGAATTAAAAATAGCTGATAGAATCTAGCAACTACTCAGAATAGGAACTTGAGATACACACTCAAACACTGGCCAGCCTGTTTCAATATAGAGTTAGTTCTTCTGGGTTTTTTTGTGTGTGTGTGTGTGAACGTTTACTGCATTTCTTTACACAAGTATCCTCTGCCCTCATATTTTAAGCATAAAAAGGAACTTCCGTGAGTTCGAGCCCCGCATCGGGCTCTGGGCTGATGGCTCAGAGCCTGGAGCCTGTTTCCGGTTCTGTGTCTCCCTCTCTCTCTGCCCCTCCCCCATTCATGCTCTGTCTCTCTCTGTCCCAAAAATAAATAAACGTTGAAAAAAAAAAAAAAGTAGGATGAACACACATGCTTCAAACTGCTTTGTCAAAAGTATTGGATTGGCTCAGTCTTTTAATCAAATTTCATCTACCCAAAGCATCAATATATGCACAGAAGAAAATGTTACCAGAGATTTTAACACATTTTAACTCTTTTATAGGAGAGCTGAAAAACAGCTGGAGGACAGAACTAGTAAGATGGCTGTACTATTCGCATCCCATTTAGAATTTTAACTTCTATCTGAATTGGTTTTCCTGTTCACCAATTACTTAATCCATTTTGAAAGTTTCAAGGAGGCTTTAAAACTCAAGAATTTGAGGTCCTTTGTGAGAGCAGCCTTCTGAGAGCATGAAAGCCCTGTGATTGCTTTCTCTTTAGGTCTGGAAACTAACAGAGCACTTTGGAGTCAGGACTCACATACAAAGAATAGAGCCTGACTTAGAATTTTGTGGAAAGGGTGTTTAGAAAGTGAATAAAACTGGAATTTATAAGCTGCACAAGATTATCCGGTGTGGCTGTTTACATTCAATGTCTCCAGCCTCTTGCAGGTCAGGTGACATCCTCCAGCTTCCTGCTGTCAAAGTAAGACTCGTCATTCTTGACAAGTCTTGTTACAAAACATAATCCCAATTGCTTTGTAAAAGTTAAATAACCAGATTACAAATCAAAACAAAACCCTGAGATAGGAGCCTTGAGAACAATAATTTTACAAGTATCTTTACTTTTCTATTTAAAAAAAAAAAAAAAGGTTGGGAATTGGTGAGCTAAGAATAACTGGAAGTAAGACCAAGAGAGGAGAAATAGACAATAGAGATACTCATATTCTGCTGAAGATGACAGTTGGTAAATACTACCTTTTGGGAATAATTGATCATTTCCTCTAGTGGAGTGCCTTGTTCTTTAGTAATTAAGGGCACAAAGGGTAAACCTCACTCCTGAGTATTAGCAACTCAGCCAAAATGACTTTCTTAGAAATTTTTGTTACACTGTTCTAGATTTCCCATTTCTTTTAGTGCTGTGGTCAAAGAGACAATAGGGAGATCTGCTTTATAATCAGCATACATTATATGGGTTCTGGGACCTCCAATCAAGCTGCCAATCAGACATTCAGTGAGCTAATTGCCCCTAAGCTAATATTATAAATATTGCGAGAAGAATGAAAAAAGAAAAAAAGGTATGTGGTCCTTACCTTTAAATATGTAATAGTCTAACAAGGAAGAGTACACATAAAACGTTCCAAAGAAACTAGCTCAGTGAATGTATTCTTTTGTGTGTTTCACACACAAAAAGTTGTGGGCTTTGGAAGAAAAGCTCAGATTGACTGCAGTCTCACGTGGTCTAGTGCATTAGTGTGTGTGGATGTGGGGTTGGTCGGGAGTGGAGCTGCATATCTGTTCCACACGGCCACTCCGTCTCTGGGGTCCACAGCATATTCTTTGCCTTGGGTGAGGATTTGCACTGGGGAAAGAGCATTCAGTATCTTAGTTCATTTTAGGTGGGGTTGGGCATGAGGGGTATCTGCATGTCACCTGGGCACAGTCCCATGACGTAGGCATCACTCCTTTTGACCAACCAGAGGTGTATTGGCTATTCTTAGGGCGGGTGTCTTCTGGACCACAATGAGAAGGACAACTGTTAAAGCTCTGTGGTACCGGCATTTTACTGGGCCCACTTACATGGAGACTGCACCTCAAAGTACTGGTCTAGCTCCCTGGTGGTAATGACAGAGAAAGCTTTCTGTTTGGGGCCAGGCAATTGCTTGAGCAGGTCTTATTCCTGTGCAGTTGGTCCATCCAGGTGGGATTCCATAGTTCCAGGACTCCTACCCCTCTACCTGCTCATGCTTCTCCAATATTCTCCAATATTCTCCAGACCCTGATACATTTATCTAGTTTCCATGGGTTGAGGAAAACTAACTCTTGGTGATCAAAAATTTAAATATTTTTCATTATTATTGTTTCATAACTGGATGATTGCTCTTGAAAACAAAAGCCAAGAGCCAGACTCTTATTCTCTGCTTCTTTTGTAAATAAATCCTCTTCTGAAACAATGATATGTCTCCTAACCTTAAAAAGGGGAGTGTGGGGGCACCTGGATGGCTCAGTCGGTTAAGCATTCGACTTCAGCTCAGGTCATGATCTCACAGTCTAGAGTTCGAGCCCCACATCGGGCTCTGTGCTGACAGCTCAGAGCCTGGAGCCTGCTTCACATTCTGTCTCTCCCTCTCTCTCTGCCCCTCCCCTGCTTACTCTCTGTTTCTCTCTCTCTGTCTCTCTCTCTCTCTCAAAAATAAATAAACATTAAAAAAATTTTAAAAAGGGGAGTGTGGCAGTGTAGTAGAAAGTAAAGGGGAAAATAACACTGGTTAATCAATAAATGTTATTATACTAAAGTTGTAGTGAAGAATTTCATGTATCCATGTGTTTTTATTTTTATTTTTATTTTTATTTATTTTTTAATGTTTATTTAGTTTTGGGAGAGATACAGAGACAGAGTGCAAGTGAGGAAGGGGCAGAGAGAGGGAGGGAGACACCAAAATCCGAAGCAGGCTCCAGGCTCTGAGCTGTCAGCACAGAGCCCGATGAGGAGCTAAAACCCACAAACTGTGAGATCATGCCCCAAGCTGAAGTTGGACGCTCAACAGACTGAGCCACCCAGTCACCCCTCATGTATCCATGTGTTAAGGATTTGGGCAATTCTTATGAAGACCAAAAGAAACATGTATAGTGAGATTAAAAATAAATGAGAAATGAAGAGGTTTTGATTTTTATTCTAGCATACTGGTCACAAGTTCTGGGGCAAAGTATTCAATGTCTATAAACTCTAGAATCTTCTCCTTAACAAATGTGTATAATAATTATGAATCATGCCTGTGACCTGGGAGGTGGTACTATATTGTGGCTACAGGAATTCAAAATCAGTCTAGCTAGTTTTGAATATAGCCTCTATCTTTTAGCTGTGAGATTTGACAAATTATGCAATTTTCCTAAGCCCTAGTCTCTTCAATGGAGTTGTATTTAGGACCAAATGAAATCATATATATATATATATATATATATATATATATATATATATGTCTTTTAGATTTTATATTTCTTCATGATATATATATATAATATATAAATATATATATAAATATTACACATATTTATATACATATACATATATGTACATGTATTTATATACATATATAATATATAAATTAAATCATATATATGTTCATGCATATATATATATGATAAGTATATAGTATTTATATAGGTATGATTATATATAGTATTTATAGATATCCCTGACACATAAAGAAGTCATTCAGTAATTAACTATTATTGTTCCTACTGCCTCACTCCAAGTAGTAAATGGGTTCACACACACAAAAATATGATGTACATTATAAGATTCCATACCGTCATATTTTAGACATTTTGGTAGGTTTTGCTCTAAAATCACTTATACATGAGACTGTTTGTAACCTTAGCCATTTTTTCCTTGAAAGTGATTCCGTGTTATTATGAGCACATATTGCCACGGGATGTTAACTCATACTGATTATTTTTGAGTCAGCTTACTTTCTAAAAATGGTTTCTCATGCTTGGCTATTGGAAATAATACTTCAATGAACAGAGGGGTGCAGATATCTTTTCAAAATAGTGATTTCATTTCCTTTCAATAAATACCCAGAAAGGGAATTTCTGGATCATATGGTAATTCTGTTTTCAAATTTTGGGGAAACCTTTATACTGTTTTCTATAGTGGCTGCACCAATTTGCATTCCTGCCAACAGTGTACAAGGGTTCCCTTTTCTACACATCCTCATCAACACTTGTTATCTCTTGTCTTTTTGGTAATAGCCATTCTAACATGTATGAGGTGATATTTCATTGTGGTTTTGATTTGCATTTCTCTGATGATTAGTAATGTTGAGTACCTCTTCATGTACCTGTTGATCACTTAAATATCTTCTTTGGGAAAATGTCTGTTCGTTCAGGACCTTTGCCCATTTTTAAATTGGATTGCTTAGGGTTTGTTTGTTTGTTTGAGATTTATGAGTTCCTTATGTATTTTGGATATTAAACCCTTATCAGATATGTGGTTTGCAAATATTTTCTCCCCTTCTGTAAGTTGTCTTTTCATTTTGTTGAGAAGCTTTTTGGTTTGGTGCAATTTATTTTTGCTTTTGTTGTTTGTGCTTTGGGTGTCATATCCATGAAATCATTGCCAAAACCAATGTCAAGGAGCTTTTTCCCTATATTTCCTCCTGGAGTTTTATGGTTTCAGGTCTTACATTTAAGTCTTTGGTCCATTTTGAGTTCAGAGTGTGTGTGTGTGTGTGTGTGTGTGTGTGTGTGTGTGGCATAAGATAAGCGTCTATTTTCATTCTTTTGAATTTGAACATCCAGTTTTCCCAACACCATTTGTTATAGAGACTATCTTTTCTACACTGAGTATTTTTAGCTCCCTTGTTAAATATAAGTTGACCATATATGTGTGGGTATATTACTGGGCTCTTTATTCTGTTCCGTTGGTCTATGTATCTGTTTTTATGCTAGTTTCATACTATTTTTATTACTTTAGCTTTGTAATATAGTTTGAAATCAGGAAGGGTGATGCCTATAGCTTTGCTGTTCTTTATCAGGATTGAGTTGGCTATTTGGGGTCTTCTGTGATTACACATGAATTTTAAGGTGTTTTCTTTTCTATTTTTGTAAAAAAAAATGCCATTGGAGTCTTGATAGAATTGCATTGAATCTGTAGATTATTTTGAGTAGGATGGACATTTTAACAGTAATAATTCTTTCAATTCATGCACACAAGATATCTTTCCATTTGTTTGTGTCTTCTTCAGTTTTTTTTAATCAATGTATATAGTTTTCAGCATACAGATCTTTTACCTCCTTGAGTAAATTTATTCCTGAGAATTTTATTGGTTTTGATGCTATTGTAAATGGGATTTTTTTCCCTCTCATTTTCAGATAATTCATTGTTAGGGTATAGAAATATAACCAATATTTGTATGTTGATTATGTATCCTATAACTTTTCTGAATATATTACTTCTAAGAGCTTTGTGGTTGAGTCTTTAGGACTTTCCATATAATATCGTGTCATCTGCAAGCAGAGACTATTTTACTTCTTCCTTTCTGACTTGGATGTCTTTTATTTCCTTTTCTTGCCTGGTTGCTCTGGCTAGGACCTCTAGTACTATGTTGAACAGAAATGGAGAGAGTGGGCATCCTTATCTCATTCCTCATTATAGAGGAAAAGCTTTTAACCTTTCACCATTGAGAATGATATTAGCTGTGGGCTTGCCATGTGGGCTTGTAATGTTGAGTTACATTCCTTCTATACCCAGTTTTAGGGGAGTTTTTAGCTTGAATGGATGTTGAATTCTGTCAGATGTTTTTTATGCATCTATTGAGATGATCACATAATGTTTACGTTTTGTTCTATTAATGTGATGTATCATATTTATTTACATATCTTAAATCATCCTCTCATCTCAGAGATGAATACCATTTGATTATGGCATGTGATCCTTTTAATGTGCTGTTGAATTCAGTTTGCTAGTATTTTGTTCAGAATTTTTGCGTGTGTATTCATTAGAGATATTGGCCTTTAGTTTTCTTTTCTTGTGGTGTCCTTATCTGGCTTTGGTACCAGGGTAATGCTGGCTTCATAAAATGAGTTTAGAAGTGTACTCTCCTCTTCAATTTTTTTGAAGTTTGAGAAAGATCTTTAAATGTTTAGTAGAATTCATCAGTAAAGCCATTTCTCCTAGACTTGTTTTTTGGGAGGTTTTTGATTGCTGATTCAATTCTTTCTTGTAATTTGTCTTTTAGATTTTGTATTTCTTCATGATTATTTTTTTTTAATGTTTATTTATTTTTGAGAGAGAGAGAGAGCACACGAGAACAGGGGAGGGGCAGAGAGAGAGGGAGACAGAAGATCTGAAGCAGGCTCTGCACTGACAGCAGAAAGCCCCACGTGGGGTTCAAACTCACGAACCATGAGATCATGACCTGCGTCGAAGTCGGACGTTTAACCAACTGAGCCACCCATGGGCCCCAGTGATTCATTTTTGATAGTTCATATGTTTCTAGGAATTTATCCACTTCTAGGTTGTCTAATGTATTGTTCATAGTAGTCTTATATGATCCTAAGTGTCCACTGATGGATGAGATAAAGAAAACATGCATACAATGCATTGAATACATTGTATTCAATATATACAATAGAATATTATTCACCCTTAAAAAAGAAGGAAATCCTGCTATTTGCAACAATATAGATGAAACTTGAGGGCATTATGTTAAGTGAAATTAGTTGGAGATAGATAAACAAATACTGTATGATCTCATTTATATGTAGAACCTAAAAACAAACAAACAAACAAAACCAAACTTATAAAAGCAAGAACAGACTGGTGGTTGCCAGGGGCAAGAGGTTAGGTGGGGGAAATGGATGAAAGTAGTCAAAGGGTACAAAATTCCAGTTATAACTTGAGTAAGTTTGGGGGGTATAATGTACAGCATGGTGACACTAGTTGACAATATTATATTGTTTATTTGAAAGTTGCTAAGAGAGTACATTTTAATTTTTTTAATATTTGTTCATTTTTGAGAGAGAGAGAGAGCACAAGTGGGAGAGGGGCAGAGAGAGAGGGAGATAGAATCTGAAGCAGGCTCCAGGCTGAGTTGTCAGCACAGAGCCCAACACGGGCTTGAACTCACGAACCGTGAGATCATGACCTGAGCCGAAGTCGGAAGCTTAACTGACTGAGCCACCCAGGTGCCCCAAGAGTACATCATAAAAGTTCTCAACACACACACACACACACACACACACATGCACGCATGCACGTACGCACGCACGCACATATACACACAAGGTAATTCTTTGAGGGGATGGATGTGTTACATAACTTTGTGGTGGTAACCATTTTGCATTATGTACATATATCAAGTCATTGTGTGTATACCTTATGCTTATACAATGTTATTGTCAATTATATCTCATTAAAATTGGAGAAAATAAAAAATAAAAATGGCTTCCTCTTTGCAGTTTAACTGTCAGCTGTTACTTCCCAGGTTTATCCTTTTATTTATCTCTGATGGCCAGAGATATACTATAGCTTGCTATCTTTGATATAATATGTTTGGGGGAAATTAAATCATTGACTTGTTTTAGAATTGTGAAAGAATAATTATCTCTGGATAAAGTTAGAGATCAAGGACTGCCTTTTAATTTGAGGGAGTTCTGTCTGTGTGTTGCTTTTCTTATTGGTTGATCCAGATTGACGATGTAATCATCATAACAGGATGTTAAGATAAGGTTCTTTACATCTCAGTCTCAGTTATATAACCAACAACATAGGTGGCAAGGAATTTGATATTCCATAGTAAGGGGCTAGGTTACATATGTTAAAAACAGGTTTTGTGACTTTTTCTTTTTTAAGCTGAAGAGACTGAGGGAGAAGTTATAATTTGAAGACAGAATTTTCTTCAATGGAAGTTGTCAGTGAAGAAGGGAAAGAATTTATTTATTCCTATTTTAGATCTGGTAGAGGTGTTCTGATACCAGGCCCACAGAGTATTGGGGAGTCACACTGGAAAACGGTGAAAGACAAGAAGGTGGCTCAATCAGCCTATACAAACAAAGTGGAAAATTATAGCTAAGAAGTCACCGTACTTCCATCTATGGGACAAAGGTGTATTTGAGAGGGGTATAATGCTAGAGAGGCACCTTGGGATTGTCCTGTGTCTTGGCCAAGAAGACTACCTAGAGAGGTAAGTAGGCCTCAGCAGAAATAGCCTGATTAATAGCCATATTAATAACTGCTCCAAGGCTGAGGCAGGAGTCTTAAAACAATCTTCTGGAGAAGATTCATTCATCTGCATCAGAGCAGTGGCAGTTCAGGGATCTTCAACTGTATTAGTTTTTTATTGTCGCTGTAACAAATTACCACAGATTTAGCATCTTAAAACAATACCAAGTTATTCTCTTACAGTTATACAGGTCAGAAGTCTAAAATCAAGGTGTGATCAAACTATTCCTTCTGGAGACTTCCAGAGAATAATCTGTTTCTTTGTCTTTTTTAGCTCCTAGAGGCCACCTGAGTGGAGTTGTGGCTCCTTCCTTCATTCCAAGGTCAAATCTCTCTCTCTGGGTTGGACCCTACTGTCTCCTCCTCTTGTAAGGACACTTATGATGACATGGGACTCATGTGAATAATCCAGGATTATCTCCCTATCTCAAGATCATTAATTTAATCACATCTTCAAAGTCCCTTTTACCATGTAGAACAACATATTCACAGGTTATGGGGATTAGGACATGGATATCTTGGGGGGGGTGCTATTCTTCTGTGTGCCTTACCAGTGAAGGAAGGTAGCTCAAGAACCCACCAAGTACCACAAGAGGAAGAATCAGCTTTAAACAGTGCCAGGCTAAGAGAATATTGGTACCAGCTCAAAAGAGTAAACATCAAAGAAGACATTTTCTCCCTCTTCCTGCCCCTATTTCTCTTTCCATGACCCCAAGGATAAGAAATTTCTGATGGCAAGATAGAAAGGAAGAGAGAAATACAGGCTAGGGAAACAGGGAAGAATGAATCATTTTCTCCTATTGTCCTATTTTAAAATTCCCACCTAGAGCCACGTTGAGTTGAGGGAAAAGGGAGGCTTTTACTTTGAATCAATTCAAAGTCGATCATTATTGTGAAATGAACATTATAGTTGGTGAGTCAGAATTACCAGAGGATGATATTGATGAGGAGGAGGACGATGATGATGATCTGTGAGTGATCAGACAAGTCATGCCCAGGACTCATGTAAGGATGGTAACAAATTGAATCCACAAAGTAGATTTGAATAGGTACTATCAGTGAGGAAGGAGGTGAGAGAATTAAGCTGTTTCCTTACTGAACTTTGAAGGTTATGCTTCTTCAACATAATGGTTTAATAGTATATTCCCAACTCTCATTGTTTTATGCACATGAAAAAAACAGACAACTGAAAGATTGATAAAGGCTATCATGTGATGGAACAGTTAAGAAAATGTAACCCTGAATTAGAGTTTGATATTTTAATTCCTGCATTTTCCAAAGCTAATAAATGGTTTAATTGGCAGGAAAAGAGAAAGGAGTGAACATAAAGGCTACAGAGAAGTAATTGCTGACATTGCAAACAGAAATAGAAACAACTGAAGTGCAAGATATGGAACCACTGATAGCCATATAAAGTGACACTGAAGTACATAAGTTGCCATTGGGGAAAAGAGGAGAAAACGTATTAATAAAAACAGAAATGTAGTTTGGGAACATGTAGTGAAAGGGCACACTTAAACACCCTTCTGTTATTAAGGTCATATAACAAAGGAATGTCAATTCAGTAGCTATCTCTTTTGACTGCTCCATGAAGGACCACTTGTCCCTTCATACCTTAATTATGTCTGAAATTTCCATTGATCTACAACACAGTACTAAACTGATGTTCATGATGTCCTGACCTCGTAAAAAAAAGAAAGGTGATTTTTTGGAAGTATACCATTTTCTATTGCAGGAACATGAATAACACATTTTAGAAAGATTGCCATTAAAAGGTTCATATGAAAGAACTGCAGTAACTAACCTCCAATATGGTGCCTAATGGTCCACTTCTCCTGGAATTCATGTTCTCCCTTGTTGAATCAGGGTTTGCTCTGGGTAAACCAATAGAATAAAGTGGAAGTCATGATATATGATTTTTGAAGCTAAATGACATTACAACTTCTGCCTTGGTCTCTTAGGTCACATGCTCCAGGAGAAGTCAGCTAGCATGTCATAGGAATATTCAAGTAGCCCTGTAGAAAGGTGCATGTAGACAGGAACTATAGTTCCAATCTAATGGCCAGCACCAATTTTCCAAGCCACATTCGAAAAAGCCCCATTGGAAATGGACACTCTAGCTCCAGTCAAGTGCTCTGATAACTACAGCCACACTCAATATCTAACTAGAGCCTCATACTAGACCTAGAGACATAGCCCCCAACTGTGCAGAATCCTCATCCATAGAACTGTGAGAGATTATAAATGGTTATTATTTTTTTAAACCACTATATTTCCTAAGTTTATTTATTTTGAGAGAGACAGAGACAGCATGAGCAGAGAAAGAAAGAAATAGAGAATTCCAAGCAGGCTCCTCACTGTTCATGCAGAGCCCAATGTGGGGCTCAAACTCACAAAAACCGCGAGATCATGACCTGAGCTGAAACTGAGAATCAGATGCTTAACCGACTGAGCCATCCAGGCGCCCCTAAACCACTCTATTTCGATAGTTATTTGTTACATAGCAATAAATAATAATATATTCACCCTTAAAAAGTAAAGTGTGGAAACTAACCCAGTCACACTGGGTGTTGTATGGAAACCAATTTGACAATAAATTTCATATATTGAAAAAAAAAAAAAAAAGAAAAGAAACTAACCCAGTCAGATAGCTTTGGACATACTTGTCCAAAAACAAATTCACCAGCAATTGAATTTGCTCTCTTCTGGTTGAAATTGCTATAAATTCCTAGAGCTTTACTTGCATTCTTATTTTAACTCAGGCATTAACCAGCCGCTTGAGTTAGAGCACATTTTAAAACTGTTTTGAGCCTTTTTTTTTTCATTCATGAAATGGGTTCATAATATCTACTTAACAGTTTATTGAGAGGATTAAACATGCAACATATATAAAGCCTTTGGCATGGCAAGAAAGTTGTCAGAAAACGTTTATTTCCCCTTTTTCTGAAGCTTTTAGATTAATAAAATCTCAGTTATAATGATTGCACATTGAGTAAAATAATTTACGATATTGATTTTTTTTTAATTCCAGAGGATATGTTAACAGCCAGTAGGTTTATATTTTCTGAATATGTTGAGACAATGCTTTTGGGGGAGATAAGATTGGTCATGCCTTCACAGTAGTTGGGGTGCCAAAATTCTGCTTATTAAACCAATTGCTATTTGGAGTGCTATGTGGATTTTGAAGAAAAATTCATATTAATTGCAAGGATTGAGAGAAAATTTTCTCAATGTAGCTTCATATGTTTGGAGGAATATTACAAAACGATAGAAAACAGTCACTAACAAAATGATATGTTCCATTTTGAAACATAGTAGTTTGATTAAAGGCAAGCAGGGAAGGAGAGTGGTTTGGAGCTGAGCTGAAATCTATCCAAGTCCATGGCTAATATGGTCTAAGGATTTAGGGAGCTTTAGAATTGAAATCTTTAGCCTGCTGTGGAGATTCAATATTCACCTGTAGTTCTTCACTGTTGCGAGAGAATGTCTCTAAATTTGTTCTCACTTTTGTTTTACCAAAAATGGTAAGCTTGTACTTTCTCAATCTTTGTATCTGCAAGTTGCTTAGAGTTATTCTGAGCATTTTCATTTCAAGTTAGGCTCCAAAGGATTTAGGTTTGGCCAAACTGAAGCGAGAAAACCTGCCCAATCTAGGCCTGGCCCTGTTGGGTCCCCCTGAATTTGGGGTTAGTCCTCTATGTATTCTGTCGTGTTTCATGGCAAACTTCCCGAGGTTATCCCCGACAACTTGGTTCAACTTGCAGCTTCAACGGACAAAGAATATGAAAACCACCTGCAGCTCATATAATCTGAACATCCCTGAAATTGGAGATTTTTAAACTACAAAACCAAGAGAGAATCAAAAGTCAAGGGGTGCGTGGGTGGCTCAGTGGGTTAAACAGGACTCTCGGTCTCGGCACAGTTCATGATCTTATGATGCCTCAGCTTGAGTCCAGTGTCCGGCTCTGTGTGCTGTCAGCACAGAGCCTGCTTGGGATTCTCTCTTTCTCTCTCTCTGCCCCTGCCCTGTTCATGTTCTCTCTCTCTCAAAATAAATAAATTAACTTAAAAAAATAGTCTAGACAGAATTTTTGCAGTTTGTTTTGTCCTTAATAATTTACATCTTCTATCTCCTGCGTGGGTCCACTTTTTTTTTTTTTTTTTTTTTAGCACATGAAAGAAAGAGGGTGTGAGGGTGGGAGAAGGTGATAGGGAGCGAGGGGGGGGGGCGAGAGAGAGAGAGAGAGAGAGAGAGAGAGAGAGAGAATCTTAAGCAGGCTCCACACTCAGCACAGAACCCAACTCAGGGCTCAATCCCACACCCCAGGATCATGACCTGAGCCAAAATCAAGATTCCGATGCTCAACTGACTGAGCCACCCAGGCGCCCCTTCTTTTATATTCTAAATAATTACACCTCTGTTCTTTTCATATCACATTTAGATGTCCCAAGAATGATAATGCATATTAAATATATGTTTATATGTGTTGAATATATTAAGTATATATCACATGTCATATATACTTATTTATAATGTATATATAAATATATATGTATTCATAGATATATATTCAGATATTTAAATATTCTTTTACTTAATGTATTTTTTTTTAATTTTTTTTTTCAACATTTATTTATTTTTGGGACAGAGAGAGACAGAGCATGAACGGGGGAGGGGCACAGAGAGAGGGAGACACAGAATCGGAAACAGGCTCCAGGCTCTGAGCCATCAGCCCAGAGCCTGACGCGGGGCTCGAACTCCCGGACCGTGAGATCGTGACCTGGCTGAAGTCGGACGCTTAACCGACTGCGCCACCCAGGCGCCCCCTTAATGTATTTTTTTAATTTACATCCAAGTTAGCAGATACTTCAACAGTGATTTCAGGAGTAGATTCATTAATGCCTCTTACCCATTTAGCCCATCCCCCCTCCCACAACCCCTCCAGTAACCCTCTGTTTGTTCTCCATATTTAAAGAGTCTGTTATGTTTGGTCCGCCTCCCTGTTTTTATATTATTTTTGCTTCCCTTCCCTTATGTTCATCTGTTTGGTATCTTAAAGTCCTCATATGAGTGAAGTCATATGATATTTACCTTTCTCTGACTAATTTTGCTTAGCAAAATACCATCTAGTTCCATCCACATAGTTGCAAATGGAAAGATTTCATTTTTTTTATTGCCAAGTAATACTCCATTGTATATATATGCCACTCTTCTTTATCCATTCATCCATCGATGGACATTTGGGCTCTTTCCATACTTTGGCTATTGTTGATAGTGCTGCTATAAACATGGGGGTGCATGTGTCCCTTTGAAACAGCACACCTGCATCCCTTGGATAAATACTTAGTAGTGCAATTGCTGGGTCATAGGGTAGTTCTATTTTTAGTTTTTTGAGGAACCCCCATACTGTCTTCCAGAGTGGCTGCACCGGCTTGCATTCCCACCAACAATGCAAAAGAGATCCTCTTCTCCACATCCTCACCAACATCTGTTGTTGCCTGAATTGTTAATGTTAGCCATTCTGAGAGGTGTAAGGTGGTATCTCATTGTGGTTTTGATTTGTATTTCCCTAATGATGAGTGATGTTGAGCATTTTTTCATGTGTCAGTTGGCCATCTGGATGTCTTTGGAGAAGTGTCTATTCATGTCTTTTGCCCATTTCTTCACTGGATTATTTGTTTTTTGGGTGTTGAGTTTGATAAGTTCTTTGTAGATTTTGGATACTAACCCTGTATCTGCTATGTCATTTGCAAATATCTTCTCCCATTCTGTCGGTTGCCTTTTAGTGTTGCTGATTGTTTCCTTCACTGTGCAGAAGCCTTTTATTTTGATGAGGTCCCAGTAGTTCATTTTTCCTTTTGTTTCCCTTGCCTCCGGAGATGTGTTGAGTAAGAAATTGCTTCGGGCAAGATCAAAGAGGTTTTTGCCTGCTTTCTCCTCGAAGATTTTGATGGCTTCCTGTCTTACATTGAGGTCTTTCATCCATTTTGAGTTTATTTTTGTGTATGGTGTAAGAAGGTGGTGCAGGTTCATTTTTCTGCATGTCACTGTCCAGTTTTCCCAGCACCACTTGCTGAAAAGACTGTCTTTATTCCATTGGCTATTCTTTCCTGCTTTGTCAAAGATCAGTTGGCCATACGTTTCTGGGTCCATTTCTTGGTTCTCCATTCTGTTTCATTGATCTGAGTGTTCTTGTGCCAGTACCGTACTGTCTTGATGATTACAGCTTTGTAATACAGCTTGAAGTCCGGGATTGTGTTGCCTCCTGCTTTTGTTTTCTTTTTCAAGGTTGCTTTGGCTATTCGGGATCTTTTCTGGTTCCATACAAATTTTAGGATTGTTTGTTCTAGCTCTGTGAAGAATGCTGGTGTTATTTTGATAGGGATTGCAATGAATATGTAGATTGCTTTGGGTACTATTGACATTTTAACAATATTTGTTCTTCCTTTCCAGGAGCATGGAATCTTTTTCCATTTTTTTTGTGTCTTCTTCAGTTTATTTCATAAGCTTTCTATAGTTTTCAGTGTATAGATTTTTCACCTCTTTGGTTAAATTTATTCCTAGGTTATTTTGTGGTTTTTGGTGCAATTTTAAAAGAGATCAATTCCTTGATTTCTCTTTCTGTTGCTTCATTATTGGTGTATAGGAATGCAACTGATTGCTGTGCCTTGATTTTATATCCTGTGACTTTGCTGAATTCCTGGATCAGTTCTAGCAGTTTTTTAGTAGAATCTTTTGGGTTTTCCATATAGGGTATCATGTCATCTGTGAAGAGTGAAAGTTTGATCTCCTCCTGGCCTATTTGTATTCCTTTTATTTATTTGTGTTGTCTGATTGCTAAGGCTAAGACTTCCAATACTATGTTGAATAACAGTAGTGAGAGTGGACATCCCTGTCTTGTTCCTAACCTTGGGGGAAAACTCTCAGTTGTTCCCCACTGAGGATGATATTAGCATTGGGTCTTTCATATATGGCTTTTATGATCTTGAGGTATGATCCTTCTATCCCTACTTTCTTGAGGGTTTTTATCAAGAAAGGATGCTGTATTTTGTCAAATGCTTTCTCTGTGTCTATTGAGAGGATCATGTGGTTCTTATCCTTTCTTTTATCAATGTGATGAATCACAATTATTGTTTTGTAGATATTGAACCAGACTTGCATCCCAGGTATAAATCCCACTTGTCACGGTGAATCATTTTTTTAATGTATTGTTGGATCTGGTTGGCTAATATCTTGTCAAGGATTTTTGTGTCCATGTTCACCAGGGAAATTGGTCTATAGCTCTCCTTTTTAGTGGGGTCTCTGTCTGGTTTTGGACAGAGGTAATGCTGGCTTCATAGAGTTTAGAAGTTTTTCTTCCATTTCTATTTTTTAGAACAGCTTCAAGAGAATAGGTGTTAATTCTTCCTTAAATGTTTGGTAGAATTCCCCTGGAAAGCCATCTGGTCCTAGAGTCTTGTTTTCTAGGAGATTTTTGATTACTAACTCAATTTCCTTACTGGTTATGGGTATGTTCACATTTTCTATTGCTTTCTGTTTCAGTTTTGGTGGTTTATGGGTTTCTAGGAATTTGTCCATTTCTTCCAGATTGCCCATTTTGTTGGCATCTGGTCCAATGTGCCATTCAAAGCCATTGTTTCCTTCTTGGTTTTCTGTTTAGATGATATGTCTATTGCTGTAGGTGGGATGTTGAAGTCCCCTACCATTATGATATTATTATCAATGAGTTTCTTCATGTTTGTTATTAATTGATTTCTATATTTGGGTGCCTTCACATTTGGACCATAAATGTTTACAATTGTTAGGTCTTCTTGGTGGATAGACCCCTTATTCTTCACCTCTTGTTACAGTCTTTATTTTAAAGTCTAGATTGTCTATATATGCATGGCTACTCCAGCTTTCTTTTGTCGACCATTAGCATGATAGATGGTTCTTCATCCACTTACTTTCAATCTAAAGGTATCTTTGGGTCTAAAGTGGGTCTCTTGTAAACAGCATATAGATGGATCTTGTTTTCTTATTCATTCTGTTACCCTATGTCTTTTGATTGGAGCATTTAGTCCATTGACATTTAGAGTGAGAACTGAAAGACATGAATTTATTGCCATTATATTGCCTGTAGAGTTGGAGTTTCTGGTGTTCTCTGGTCCTTTCTAGTCTTTGTTACTTTTAGTTTTGTTTTTTTTGTTTTTTTGGTTTTTTTTCATCTTTTCTCCCCTCAGAGAGTCCCCCTTAAAATTTCTTGGTCACAAACTCCTTTAATTTTTGTTTGGGGAACTTTTAATCTCTGCTTCTATTTTGAATGACAGCCTTGCTGGATACGGAATTCTTCACTGCATATTTTTCTGATTCAGCACATTGAATATGTCCTGCCACTCCTTTCTGGTCTGCCAAGTTTCAGTGGATAGGTTTGCTGCAAACCTGATCTGTCTTTCCTTGTAGGTTAAGAATTGTTTTTCCCTTGCTGCTTTCATGATTCTTTCCTTGCCTGAGTATTTTATGAATTTGACTATGATATGCCTTGTCGATGGTCGGTTTTTGTTGAATCTAATGGGAGTCCTCTATGCTTCCTGGATTTTGATGTCTGTGTCTTTCCCCAGGTTAGGAAAGTTTTCCGCTATGATTTGCTGACATAACCCTTCTATCCCTTTTTCTCTCTCTTCTCTCTTCATCTTTCTCTTCACCTATGATTCTGATGTTGCTCATTTTAATGAGTCACTGATTTCTCTAATTCTTTAATCGTGTTCTTTTGCCTTAGTCTCCCTCTTTTTTTCTGCTTCATTATTCTCCATAAGTTTGTCCTCTGTATCACTGATTTACTGCTCTGCCTCATCCATACTTGCTGCTGTGGCATCGATTTGAGATTGCAGCTCAGTCATAGCATGTTTTATTTTATCCTGACTAGCTTTTACTACTTTTATCTCCACAGAGAGGGATTCTAATCTATTCTTGACCCCAGCTAGTATTCTTATTATCATGATTCTAAGTTCTGGTTCAGATATCTTGCTTGTGTCTGTGTTGATTAAGTTCCTGGCTGTCATTTCTTTCTGCTCTTTTTTGGGGGGTTAATTCCTTCATTGTCATCATTTTGAAGGAAGAAAAGGAATTAATAAAGTTAAAACAATAAAATTAAAAAATCAAAAACAACACACACACACAGAAGAATCAAATAAATGATGCTAGATCCTAGGTGTGTTTTGGTCTGGTTGTTGAAAGGAGCTTGACAGATTAAGAGACAAAAAGGAAAAAAAACAGGAAAATATTTGAAAATTTGAACAAAATGAATACAATGACGTAAAATAAAATGAAATGATGGAAGTAACATAGAATTTGAAAAAAATTACAAAAAGGTAAAAACTATATTCAAAAAAATTAAAGAAAAATATTTTTAATAAAAATTTAAAATAAAAATAAAAATAAATTTTTTGTCTTTCTGTATTCAAGAAAAAGAAAAGAAATTTGTATAGATGGATCAGCGAACAGACTGAAATACAGTTGAAATTACATCGTTTTCCCCTAGAAGTCAAACTATGAAGCAATTTATAGTCCATAAACTAATTTGTGGTTTTCCTGAAGAGCGAGGTTGGACCAGTTGGGAGGGGCTTAGTATAGTGGCTCCATTCTCCACTAGATGGTGCTGCTTAAATTACTGGAGTGGATTGTTGTGGCGCTCATAGGTGTGTATGTGCATGCACCCGAGGGATGAAAATGGAATCACCCAGCTACCCAGTCTCTAGCATAGGAACTCTATTCTCCCATATCAGCAATCACACACCTGTCCTTTTTCCCTGGCTTCCATCCAGTCTCTGCTTTTACATTGTCCATGACCAAGCTGTTAGGTGGCCAGGCGGCACCTCCCTCCTGAGTTTTATCTCCTATTTGGCTGTGTTTCCCAATGCCTCAGTTCTGAGGGACTGTGGCTTTGTCCTGCTCCGACCTTCTAGAGAAGGATCTCACCGAGCAATGGCCAGGTGCTGGATGCACCCAGGAATATTCTAGGGACCAATGCTGCTGCCAATGCCCAGAGACTGCGGCTGGGTGCCAGCCCACCCCAGGAAATGTTCACATGATCATGTAGCAACAACGTTTCAGGGATTATGGAAAATCTGAACACACATCTGGCACCAGGCTTCACCCTTAACAACCTTGTTCCAGCACCAGTGAATGTGGTTGTTCTCTGGGGTCTGCTGGCACCTTTGTGCTGAGTTCTGTGGTTCAGGTTGTGCAGATTGTTATGTTAATCCTCAAATAAGTAGTCTAGGTGTGCAGGATGGTTTAGTGTTGATCTGGCTGTATATCATGGATATGAGATGCAAAAAAACTTCCGTGGTGTTCTGCCATCTTGGCTTCTCTCCCCATAGATATTTAAATATTAAGATTAAAAGAAAATTCCAAACTAGCAGTGTCCAATATGGAAGCCTTAAGTAAATTAAATTACATTAAAAATTTGAGTTCTAAATTGTACTAGTCTCACTTCAGATGCTCAGTAGTGGAATTCACAGAAAGTATAGATTTAGAACATTTCTATCATTGTAGAAAGTTCTGTTAGATGGCGATTCAAAAAAGAGAGAGAGAGATGGCTCTATTCTATACTCTTGAAGATGCACTGAAGAAGTACTGAAACTTTAAATTAAAAAAATTTTTTTAATGTCTATTTTTGTGAGAGAGAGAGAGAGAGAGAGAGTATGAGCAGGGAGGGGACAGACAGACACACACACACACACACACACACACACACAGAATCCAAAGCAGGCTCCAGGCTGTGCTGTCAGCACAGAGCCTGACGTGGGGCTCAAACCCAGAACCATGAGATCATGACCACAGCCAAAGTTGGATGCTCCACTGACTGAGCCACCCAGGCACCCCAGTACTGAATCTTTAGACTGTAGTCCATGCCTCCTTTAAGAAACAGATAATGGCAATGACACTTTCAACAAAGTATTCTTATGATGAGGAAGGTTTAGACAGTAATTGAATAGAAAAAAGACAAAAGGAAAGAGGGAGGGAGAAGGAGAAAGGGAGGAAAGAAGGAGGAAACTTTCTATGCATTAGCGCCTTTCTCACATATAGTGCCATATTAAATTTTAATGACAAACACTGGCACTAAGTTTGTGTGAATCCAAGTAAAATACTCCCTCCTCTAATAATCAGCATCCTCCTTTGGGATAACTAAATGTTCTACTGAATTGGTCTGTTAGGCTGTGACTGTATAACTATAACATCATCTTATTGGGGAAAACAAACAAACAAACAAACAAAAATGGTGCTTTCTCCTTACTGTGTTACATCTTTGTGATTATTCCAAGGACAGTGACTTGGTATTACTATTTGGAGAATGTTAATTAAGATAGCCCACAGATACGATACAATTTTTCACACTCCTTATGTTCACAAAGACATGACTTAAAAGTTTATTTCTCTAAGTGGACATTTCTCTGTAAGAGTATAACTCTAATATAATATTACTACTGCATATTAGTCACAGAAGTATGATATGATTTTGTGTAATTCATGATGAATGAACAGCCCAGGGAAATTTTTCCTTCAAGCTTCCCTGATAAGCATAGTCTGAGCCTCATAGGTATAAAACAAACAATTTTTTGTGAAGTGGACATTATGATAAATTTCCTTTATTTTAGCTTTTATACTTGTGTAATTATTCCACAGTCTTAATACACCCGAGGTTAAGGTTCTGTTTGCAGAATTTGAGACAAGGTTAGAGAACATAAACTTACAGAGACTCAAACAAAATGTGATGTGTGATGTTTGTAATATGCAAAAGAGAATATAATAAGAAAGAGATTTTAAATCATTGCTTCTTTAAAAAATTTTTTTAATTTTTTATTAAAAAAAGTTTTTTAGCCTTTATTTATTATTGAGAGACAGAGAGAGACAGAGCATGAGCATGGGAGGGACAGATAAAGAGGAGACACAGAATCTGAAATAGGCTCCAGGCTCTGAGCTATCAGCACAGAGCCCAGCACAGAACTCAAACCCATAACTGTGAGATCATGACCTGAGCCAAAGTCGTATGCCTAACTGACTGAGCCACCCAGGTGCCTCCCCACCAAAAAAACCCTTTCTTTAATGTTTATTTATTTTGAGAGAGGCAGAGAGATCAGAGTGCGAGTGGGGAAGGGGCAGAGAGAGAGGGAGACACAGAATGTGAAGCAGGCTCCAGGCTCCAAGCTGTCAGCACAGAGCCTTGATGTGGGGCTTGAACTCATGAACCATGAGATCATGACCTGAGCCAAAGTTGGATGCTTAACCAACTAAGCCACACAGGTACCCCTAAAATCATTGCTTCTTAAAACATAAGGAATGACGTTGTGAGGATAATGTTCCGGAGCAGTGCTAAGTCTGGGCAATATTTTGGTGAAGGTGAAGACTGCTTTCTAGTGTATTCTCTTCCATTCATTTTAAAATATTTTTTTCAGAGGGTGCCTGGGTGGTTCAGTCAGTTAATCCTCCGATGCTTGGTTTTGGCTCAGCTCATGATCTTATGGTTTGTGAGTTCGAGTCCCTTGAGGGTCTGACACTGCAGAGCCTGCTTGGGATTCACTCTCTCTCTCTGTCTGCCCTGCCCCTGACTGCTCTCTCCCTCTCTCTTTTAAAACAAATGGATAAACTTTAAAACAAATTAAAAAATCAAGTAATTTTTTTTTCTGAATGCTATATTCTTTAATTAATGTCTCTTCCTCTGTCAAAAGATGACAACTTTTTCAGGCTATCCATAATAGGTGACCCATAGCTTTTCACTTTTGTGCCCCAGTAATGGACATTGGTTCAAGCCCTAGATCTGTAGTCTTTCCCAATCACAAAATTGTTTATCCATCTCAGAAAACTAAATATTTAATTAAAAAAAATTACCCCTTCCAAATGATGTTTAATGTTAACATTTGTTTTCAACTCCAGTTAATAGTGACAATGTCAGATGTGACAGAAAATTGTTGGGATCTTTCTTGCTGTGAATGTGTTACTTGGGTGCTTATGAATTATTATTGTGTTCTTGATATATAATTCACACACCATAGAATTCATCGTTTTAAGGTGTAAACTTCAGTGATTTTTAGTGTATTCACAAAGTTTTAAAACCATCACCAGTATCTAATTCTGGAACATTCAGTCACCTTAAAAATAAACTATACCCATTAGCATTCTCTCTCTATTCCCCCCTCCCATCATCCCTTAACAATTACTAACCTACTTTCTACTCAATGAGTTTACCTATTCTGGACGTTTCACATAAATACAATCATAACACTATATGTCCTATTGTGTCTGGCTCCTTTCACTTAGCAAGCATAACGTTTCCAAGATAAATCTGTGTTGTAGCATGTATCTGTACTTTATTCTTTTTTAGGACTGAATAATATTCCTTTGTGAAGGTGTATCACATTTGTTTCACCATTCAGTAGTGGGTTTGTTATTTGTGTTTTTCCCAACTTATAGCTATTATGGATAATGCTGCAATGGACATTTATGTACAGTTGTTTTGTGAACATCGTTTTTAAGGGGTATATACATACGAGTGAAATTGCTGGATAATATAGTAATTCTGTGTTTAACTTTTAAAGAACTGCCTGACTGTTTTCCAAAGATTATGATGGTTACAGTTTATCCAGTTCTCATCAATATGTCTTATTATCCTTTTAATTTTTTTTAATTTTAGCTACAATAATGAGTGTGAAGTGATACCTCATTATGGCTTCAGTTGCATTAACCTAATGATGTTGAGTAGTTTTTCATTTGCTTATTGGTCATTTACATATTCTATTTGTAGAATTATTGATTGAAATCCTATGACCATCTTTAAACTGAGTTGTCTTTTTATGTTCAAGGTCTAATAGTTCCTTATGTATTCAGCTTACTAGATTCTACTAGATACATGATTTGCAAATATTTCTTCCCTGTCTGTAGGTTGTCTGTCTTTTCAGTTTCTGGATGGTAACCTTTAAAGCACAAAAGTTTTTCATTTTGATGAAGTTCAATTAACTTTATCTTTTGTCTTGTCTTTGGGCATGTGCTTTTCGTGTATAAGCAACCATTGCTTATCCAGGTTAATGACAATTTATGCCTAGGTTTTCTACTAAGATTTTTCTTTGTCATTTTGGCTTTTACATTTAGGTTTTTGATTCATTTTGATTTAGATTTTGTATATAGTTTGAGGTTCAACTTTATGCTTTTATATGTAAATATCAAATTGTCCAGCACCATTTATAGAAAAGACTTTTTTTTCCTCTATTGAAAATTTGCCTTGACACTATTGGCAAAAATTAATTAGCCATGAATGTGGAAGTTTATTTTTGAGGTCTCAAATCTGTTAATCTCAGTTTCTTTCCTTATGCTAGTACCACATTGTTTTGATTACTGTAGCTTTGTAATAAGTACTGAAATTGGGAAGTGTGAGTCCTTGAACTTTCTTTTTCTTTTTAAAGACTGTTCTGGTTATTCTGAACAGTTCCTTATGAAATGTTATTCTGAAATATCCTGTATGATTTTTAAGATCAGTGTATCAATTTTTTTAAAAGAAAGACAAAGCTTAGATTCTGATACAGATTACTCTGAATCTGAAGATCAACTAGGGGAATATTGCCATCTTTACCATATTAATCCCTCCAATCTATGAACATAGAACACCTTTTTATGTTTTACATCCTCCTTAATTTACTTCAATAATGTTTTGTGGTTTTTGATGTAAGACTCATGCACTTTTTAATTAAATATATTCTGAAATATTTTATTCTTTTTATGTTATTAAAATGTTTTTTTTCTTGATTTCATTTTTGTACTTTTCATTGCTGGTACATTGCAATGCAGTTGATTTGGGTATAATCCTGCATCCCGCAATGTTGCTAGAATTTTTCTTTATTTTGAATTAGTTTTTATGAGCACATGTCCATTATTAATATTATTTTTAATGCTGTATTTTTGTCCAGAGTATTACTTACTTGTTTTAATAGTTATCAATAAGATACTTAAAATAATCTCATGACATGGTTTGGTCTATATGTTCTCTACAATTGTAATGACAAAGTTCTGAGAGGTTAAGTTACTTAAGTTCTCATGTATAAATAACTAGTCTATCCAAATGGCAACCCAGTTGTGGATCTCTTTCAGCCACATATACTTTCAGTGATCTCTTCCCATGTGTGAGGCCCCAATAATGAAGCTGTGGAAATGGCATAGGACTGGGATATGTTGGGATAGAGGCAATTTTGCCTACACTTCTCTGCTAATCTAGAAGTGGCATGACAAAATTTCTCTTCCAATAGTGTGATAACATGACAATGACAGAGAGATCATAAAAAGTCACTAGTATCAAATTCCCAAATCTCCAATTCACCTGATGCCATTGAATTGCTTCAATGTCCTTTGGACTGAGGCACGGTCTGTTTATTTAAAGCCAGAAACAAATTGATTTACTGCTTGGAGAGAAAGAGATAGTTTACTAACATACATGTATATTTTGTAAAGATCCTGTTTTCCACTGTGATGTAAAGCTTATATTGTTTCTTGATTCAATGCATGCTTTTACATATATATATATATATATATATATATATATATAGGCACTTATTAGAAAGGATAAACTAACTCAAACTTTGTCTATGGATTGTTAGACACTCACTTTCCTAGCAGGGTTTTAACCAGTCAATACATTTATAGCATTATCTTTAACAGCAAAACCCGCGGTCTTGTTGAGGCTAGGTAATTCTTACTTTTGCTGCAAAACTACAAATATGATTCTGACTTCAATATTTGCTAATAACTATTCCCTATTTATGGATATTAGATTCATGCTTAACACTAAAATTAGTTCAGCTCAAGGCATAAATGGACTACATTTGCTCCTTTTGTCTGTCATGCTAATTACTACCAATCTCTATAGACCAGTCAAGCATTCAAACTGCCATTATAATCAGACTAAACATTACATGTGCACGTGCACGCATGTGCGCACACACACACACACATACTCACAGGCTCAACCCAAGGATTGCATTTTTGTTTTACAATATTGTAACTTTACTGAATGATAATGGATGTAGCAAAAACTAAATGCATAAAATATGATATGTACAAATCTTTAGAATGCTGATTTTTAAATTTGTACTGCATTATTCTGGAGCATGTAAATGGTTATGATATTTCTAGATGAAATTTGACATTTACTATTATAATAATAAGCCTATTAATGAAGCCCAAGGTGACTGTGTATGATAGGAAGTGTTTCATTCATTCCCACCTTGGCTCCTCCATTTTCTGTGTAACCCTGGGCAAATCTGTTTCATTCTTTCTGGTTCAAGTTTTACATATGTAAAATTGAAGTAATAATTGCCATTTATATTTTTTTTTGAAAAAATATCATGAGAATTAATGAGATTATTAGTCAGTAGACCTCCAGGCCATTGTCACTGCTAGGATAAGATTATTGGCCTCTAGAGGAAAAGGAATGGGAGGGTTGAGAAGGGAGAGAAAGAAACCTTCATGAAATGAGAGGGAGATTGGAAATGGAACCAAGTAATGACATCAGTCTTTAAAAACCCAGATAAAGGGAGTAAGTAAGAAAGACAGCAAGAAGTTCCTCCATTTCCCCTTGTTCTAATACAAACCTGTCTTCACTAATTCTGTACCACCCAACTCAGACTACGTTATACATGTTCCTCTGTTCTCCATGTAATCTCCAGTGTCTACTCTCTTTCCATTATTAATCACAGGAGATTGTTAATGTGACTTTCTTATCCATTACACTGTGATACCTAAAGGCAGATGCTGTATCTTATTTGTCTCTAGATCCACAGAGTAGAACACAGGGTCAGGCATTTACTAGTGTCCAAAAAATTAAAAAAAAATTACAATATGGATTTAGATGGTGGGAGATTTTGATATGATTGAAAGATGCCATTTGTTTGGAAAGGAGAAATGACTTCCTATTCTGTAATGAATTTGCTGTGAACAACATTTTTTGGCACTCTGAAATGGATGTCAGGAAAGGCTTTAATCTAATATTCATTCGTTCATTTCTTTAATTGCCCAATTGCCAAGCCTTGTTTTCTGTGATGACAGAGAAGCAGGAAGAGCTTCCTATTAAGCTGAAATTGATGTTCAAAGTAAAGGTACTCAGCACTAAATCTGAATTAGTAATCAACTAATTAGATCAGTCCATATGCTTGATGGTGATGTTTTCGTTAACATTTTCTTTAATCAGCTAATGATGCAATCCACTAAGCTTGCCTTTTTCGCTTTAAAATTCTTAAGTGAGAAGTCCTCTAATCATCTTTTAGCAAAATATATACCTAAAAATGGAGAGAGCTTTTTTATTTTTAGAGCTAAGCCTAATTTCTATTTTAGTAAAAAAAAAAAAAAAAAAAAAAAGAACCTAACCCATTCTAACCCATTTACTCATTTCTCTCTCTTACGGAGATTACAAACAATTAAACCACTTTGTTTCCCAAAGACCTAAGCTCAAAAACAAATGCCTATTCTAAGTAATCACAAATGATACCATATGCCGACTTGTTCACTGTGACATGTCTCTTCGTCATCATCGCACAGGGAACTCATTCCAAAATGGCTGAAGAGACACCAAAGGTCTCAATTTTATATGGTTTTAAATGGTTTGCCTGCTCATATAGTTTATAGAGGTGAATGACTGCCAAGGTTGCCTAATTCATCTCTCTGGGCATAAATGGTGACACTGAGGAACGGCTGCACAGATATCCGGGCTGCTCGCTGCCTGTCTTCCGGTACAGGCTGCTCCCCACTCCAACATGCTCCCTGCCTGAATATGGCCTTATAGTTTTCAAGTAGAACTCTGTGAAGTCACTCGATTTCTCCATTCTCTCCTTGTGCGACTCCTACTCATTACCCTATTTAATTAACATGCAGTAAAGAGGCTTTCAGGCACTAGTTCAACTTTTATAGAGACTTTGAGTTAAGTCAAGTGTTGGAGATATAATACATTTGAAACACAAAGAAGAAATGTAAAAAAGTGACTTAAAATACATTTGTCTTTGTAAACATACTACTGTAAATAATTTCCATGATGTTAAGAGCAAGGTCTATGTTTTACTTAAATGACAAAAGGCTTCTAATCTATAGAAACATTTATCTATGAAATGTGGCATGTATTTAAGGAAACAATCAAAAAAACATGGCATTGGCAACAAAAGAACTTATTTTTTTTTCTTTCTGAGAAAATAATCTTGCATTTTGTTAAGTACGTAGCTTTATTTTTTTTTTCAACTTTTATTTATTTATTTATTTATTTATTTATTTATTTATTTATTTTTTGGGGACAGAGAGAGACAGAGCATGAACGGGGGAGGGGCAGAGAGAGAGGGAGACACAGAATCGGAAACAGGCTCCAGGCTCTGAGCCATCAGCCCAGAGCCTGACGCGGGGCTCGAACTCACGGACCACGAGATCGTGACCTGGCTGAAGTCGGACGCTTAACCGACTGCGCCACCCAGGCGCCCCAATTAAGTATGTAGCTTTAATTTCCCTTTCATAATTCCCCGGCCTTTCCTGTCGGTTTTTTTTTTTTTTTATATATAGCATCAATGCACTGCTGGTATATATATTGTTTGAAAAATATATGTACCCAGTATGCAAAATTAAGGGCCTTCCATCTGAGTGGTTTTTGTACAAAAGTTTGTCCTATATTACTAAATGGAAACTTAGAACACTTTTCCATGGAAATAGCATTGTAAATCGTTCTTAATTTGGTAGGCCAGTTCATGAAAGTCTGGCTTTTTAATATTCTAGGACAGAACTTTAAAAACGCAGAAACACATCTCTTATGATAGCAGCAGTGAGGGCAAAGTCCTCCCCCTTTCCCATCAACCGCAAGCTAACTACATCAGAGCTCCCAGAGGGGTTCAGACGTAAAGCGTATTCATAAAACAGAAGTTCATACTTTGTAGTCGGTTCATGCAAGAAATAAATGATGCACTAATCTTCTTTATAGTGTTGAACAGTAATAATGAGGTGGGCATACAAATATATGTTCACAGACATTCAGTAGAAAATGAAATGCAAAAGAATGCCTTTTGTCCCTTCTGCCACCAACACAGAAAGAAAACGAGGTTCATTAGCCATTTCCTACATAAGAGGAACCGTCACATACGGATCAGTTAAACTTTATTTCAACCCTGTCAGGAAGGTATTACTTAAGTCCAGTTGGCAAATGAGAAAACTGAGCACAACTGGCCCAGGTGTTTGTTCCCCATCTCCCAGCCTACAGGTGGAAGAAACTGATCCACACTCTACTTGGCTCCCATACCCAAGGCTGGTTCTTCTGGCGTGACCTACGTGGCCGCTACCAAACTTTTTCTGGGGGGCTAAAAGGTTCAAGGACACATTTTCAAACAAAAGCCAAGCTAAGCACTCAAAATGCCTTTCCTTGCATAGATTTAAGTGTCCCTAGCGGCAGCAGCAGCAACAACAACAACAACAACAAAGAAAGAAAAGAAAGAAAGAAAGAAAGAAAGAAAGAAAGAAAGAAAGAAAAGAAAAGAAAAGAAAAAGAAAGAAACCAACTTAAAATGATAATTACATTAATTCCTCTGAGGACATAAACAGAATTTTGAAGACCACATAATGAAAGACATCAGTATAAGTATCTGGCCTAGGTTTCACATCTAACCATCAGAGTGGAGCTAAAACCAATTTATCCATTCTCCAAAGCAGAGGCTGCCAGCCAATAATGCCACAAAGGAATGGAACAAATATTCAATTTAAACATAAACACCATAATTTTTAGATAGTGATGCTGATGTGGATCCTTAAAAAAAAAATACACCCAGAATAACTTACATTTCCCTTTTCGACAAATGACATTTAACTTTAATGTTTACTTCACTTATACCAAAAGAAATTTCAAGGGTCTGCATATGAATTTAATACTTGACAATATGCCACATTACAGCTGCATTTTTGTGCCAGAACACCTGTTTTCTATTACTGCAGTGCATATTGTTTAAATGTTTATAAGTTCAGGGGTGCCTGGGTGGCTCAGTCGGTTCAGCATCCGACTTCGGCTCAGGTGATGATCTCACAGTCTATGGGTTCGAGCCCCGCGTCGGGCTCTGTGCTGACAGCTCAGAGCCTGGAGCCTGCTTCTGATCCTGTGCCTCCCTCTCTCTCTGCCCCTCTCCCTCTCTCACTTTGTCTCACTCTCTCTCTGAAAAATAAATAAATGGTAAAAAAAAATTTAAAATAAATGTTTATAAGTTCAGAAGATAAATGTACATCTGTAAAACTATTGCTTCCTTTAAACCCTAAATTATAGTGTGCCTCAAATTATCATTGTATCGTATCAATTTCAAGTCCAGAAAAAAATAGACATTTATTTCAGTTATTACTTCTCACCTTTTATCAGTATCTGCATTCAGAACTTTTGACTTCCTTATTTTTTTAAGTACTGTATTCAGTGTTGTCAATTATTCTCTAGGTGCTGTTTCTTGATCTTGCAATAAAAAAGGGTGTCTGGGTGGCTCAGTAGGTTAAGTGTCTGACTCTTGATTTTGGTTCAGGTCATGACCTCACCGTTCATAGGATCTCACACCCAGTGTGGAGCCTACTTAAGATTCTCTCTTCTTCTCCCTCTGCCCCTCTCCTGCTTGTGCACATGCATGCTTTCTCTCTCTCAAAAAAAGAAAAGCTTGATCTTATAGTAAAATAAAAAAAAACACGTAAGATGAACTTGTTGATGAAAAATGCAAAATATTTTACTAACTCCATGAAAACAATAAGAGGAAATGTTTACTTTTTCCTAAAAGATAGTATTTCAAACATTAGAATATTTTAAAATATATTAATAATATTAAACAGTTTTACATGTACCCAGAGATTTTACTAATGTGCATACTTGTAGGAACCAAGAAAGAAAAAAGTAAAAAATATTTAGGAGTGAAATGAACTATGAAAAAAAATCATTTAAAATTCTTTCTGGAGCTGGCATCTTCTTTTATCTCATTCACTGCAAACATTTACAAACCATGACATATTAAAGTGGGATTGGGACAACGCCTCCTGAGAAACAGGAAACAACTTTTTCAAAATACTTCATTTTACATCTCTTCTGGACATTTTATAACTTGTCATAGATGTATTGAAAATATCTCTACTTTGAAATCAGACAGTCCTGGGTTTGAATTCTGGTTCTACCTTTGAGTGGCTGGGAGATGCCGAGAAGTTTATATAAATCATTCAAGTATTTGTTTCTCCATCTATAAATAGACAATAGCATCTATTCCTCCAAGTGTCATGAGGGTTAAAAGAATTAATGCATACTGAAAACATGCTATCTGGCACACATTAAGCACCAAAGAAATATTAGCTCTCTTATTCTATTCTCATGTTCCAACTCTATCCTTTATTTGGTGTTGTGTATACTTGTGATTAAGTCATATGGAAGTCAACCACACAAACCTCATAAATATGACAATATCATCCCATGACATTTGGGTTGACAATATCATCCCATGACAAAGGGGCCATAGGCATTATTTAATACAACCCCCATATACAAAGAACGGTAGGAATCACCCAGCCCAACTCTTATTGGACTTTGTCTTCTTTGAGATACTTGTGAAATTTTTGAGTCAAGGTGAGACAGGCCAGATAAGATCTTTTCCAAGTCATAGATCCGTTAAGGCTGCTAAAACATCACTAGGTCCCAACTCAGTTTCTTACATCTGACTATTTGCATAACTGGAAAAAAAATGTAAACTCCTATCCCCCTGTGTTTATTTTCTACTGCTGTGTAACAAATGATCACAGACCTAACAGCTTAAAACAATACAAATGTGTTATCTTTAGTGTCTGTAGGTGACAAGTCTAGACGTGGTATGACTAGATTCTCTGCTCAGAGTCTCACGGGGCTGAAATCACAGCATAAGCTGGGGCGGTCATCTTGTCTAGAGTCCAGGGTTCTCTTCCAAAATCACTGGTATTGTCAGAATGTAATTCCTTGCAGTTTAGATTGAAGTTCCCATGTTCTTGCTAGCTGTCAGCTGGGACCACTCTCAGCTCCTAGACACTAGCTGCAGTTCCTTGCCATGTGGCCCCAGTTAGACAATTCACAGCATGGGTATTTGCTTCCTTCCATGGAACCCTGAACATGTCTCTGACTTCCTCTTCTGCGGCCAGCCAATGAAAACACTCTTCCTTTAAAGGACTCACCTGGTGAGGTTAGGCTCACCTAGCATAATCTCCCTTTGCCATCTAACAGCATGTAATCATGGGAACAATACCTTAACATGATAATACGCCACTCATACTCATGAGGATTATACAGGGCATGTACACCAGGAAATCATGCAGGCCCTTAAAAGATCCTGGCTAACATACTCTTCCAACAAAGGGAACAGTAAATTAAAGAGGAAAAGAAAGAAACAAAAGTCTTTGCCAGCACTGACAAAGCTTGGGTGGGTATTCTGACCATGGGCATATGAAAGTTGCAAAAGTCCCTGAAGCCTATCCATGCCAACAACCCTAAGAAACTCATTTTTTCCCTTAATGTCACACAATAAATGCCTAAATAAAAAAATATTTAAATGTTGCTTGTTTGAAGGTTTGCTAAATTATTACCCTACCCTGGGTACCCGTATTTGTCTTTCAAATACTTTCAAATTATTATTATGATATTTTCTCACATCAAAGGTTCTGCTGAGGATAGAATCCACTATTGGCTTGGGGCGCCTGGGTGGCGCAGTCGGTTAAGCGTCCGACTTCAGCCAGGTCACGATCTCGCGGTCCGTGAGTTCGAGCCCCGCGTCGGGCTCTGGGCTGATGGCTCAGAGCCTGGAGCCTGTTTCCGATTCTGTGTCTCCCTCTCTCTCTGCCCCTCCCCCGTTCATGCTCTGTCTCTCTCTGTCCCAAAAATAAATAAACGTTGAAAAAAAAATTTTTTTAAAAAAGAATCCACTATTGGCTTAATGACAATTGTGGGCACTGAGATAATGGAGAGATGCTACTTCAAATGTATTTGGCTATATGATGAACTTCTATTTCATAAATGTTAATATGTAAATAAATAATCAAGTCTTAGGACCTAGGAGATGTTATGTTTTTATTAGTGATAAAGTCCAAGGAGATAGAGAGGTTAAGGGACTTTCTCAAGGTCACAGTCTAACATAGTCAAGATCAGTCTAGGAGGGGTATTCATGGCTAAAGCAGCTCAGCCAGCCTATAGATGCACAGTTTAATCCAGGCAGCCCAGATATCAGATCTCTGGAACACTGCTAATTCAGGCTTCACATGCTTACCATGGTTGAGGGTTTTGTTTTTGTTTTTAATTATTTATTTTTGAAAGAGACAGAGACAGAATGCGAGTAAGGGGCAGAGAGAGAGGGAGACACAGAATCCGAAGCATGCTCCAGGCTCCGAGCTGTCAGCACAGAGCCCGACGTGGGGCTCAAACTCACAAGCTGTGAGATCATGACCTGAGCCGACGCTGGAGGCTTAACTGACTGAGCCACTCAGCTGCCCCTCATGGTTGAGGGTTTTAATGAGCACTTTCCTAGGTACAGACCAGTAGGGCTGTGCTGCTGTGGAAAGGCATTATTGGGTCTATAGTCAAGGGTGGCCAGGAAATGCTACACTGGAAAATGGTTAGTTGAGTGAAGGCTTCACTTGGAAATTACTGATTTAGAGTTGTTTTTAAATGACTCCCTGCAATAAGCAAATTCTTGTTCCTTTTCTTTTCTTCTGGAAACCAATGAAGTAGGAGATCCCTCTTCTCCACAACTCCTACTGGGGGATAAATTAAACAAAGGAAAGAGTTGCAATAAGTTGAAGGATTAATGTTTGGAAGAAGTGATTCACAGATACTGATCCTTGGAACCAGAGGAGAAAATTTGAGGGGAAACTACAATGCTTTCTCAGGTCAAGAAACTTGGGCTTGTATACATCCTGCAGTCCTTGTGAGGTGCTTTTGAACCTCTGCGATAATAGATAGAAGGCAATCCTACAGGCATGCACATTCTATAGAAGTAGCAAAATAAGCTTTCACATGTAGCAAATTGGTCCCTATTAGGCCATTTTATTTGCTAACTTCTTGGGGAAATTTAGGGGAAGGCTTTCCCTACACTATGCTGTCATGTTAAGGCAACTTGAAATTTGAAGATAGCAGGGTACTGATGGGAATCAGGAGAGAGGAAGTAGGAATACATGTGTGATAGAAACAGAAGTGCAAGGATCAAGCAGTATTTGGAGAACATACCATTCCTAATTTAGTAGGAAAATGGAACAACTACTTGGTTAGGATGACTCAACATGGAACATGGGGGAAAGGGATGGGAAGGGAGAGAGGTAACTAGTCTGAACCAAAAACTTGCCTCCTGGAGCTCTTTGCTTAATATTATAACTTATGGGCAGTTATTAAAATTGTTCTGATTGGGTAGCTCTCGGTCAAGATACTTTTTATTAGATTATCAAAATTTGTGTAGTAGTCCTATTCTCTCTTTGCCACTAGTTTGATATTTGACAGCTTTGGAATAAATATAAAGCTATGTTCTCTCATCTTATTTGAGGATCAATAGTAGGGCATTTTAGATAGAGATTATATTTTCATGTTAATGTCATGGATATAAAAACTTTCAAAAAGGAATCAGTTCCAAAGAATCCCACTTAACTTCTATTTGCCTACAGGAAGCTCTACATATCAAGATAGAGCTGCACCTAAAATAGATATGGCCATTTTAAAGAAGATATAAAATGCCTTCATGTTCTGAGAATAAAGAGACTTAAAAGGATCTTCATGGTCTCAGCAGAGAGAGTGAGCTGACCAAATTGAGTTACAGAAAGATAAGGTGATACACTCAGGAGCTTTAGATGGATTAAATTCACAACACCCAATAAATTACATCTTCAGAAGAAGAGCAAGGGTCAATGAGCTCCCTAAGGACATTCCAAGCACACATTTTCATACTCATATTCTCACCGTAGATACATCTAAAGTTGAAACTGAAGTTTTGCCCCACCATTTTTTGATAATTCATGCCTATGAAATGGAGAAAGCAGTCAGCCTCTGGGGTCACCTTTTTACATCGGAGGGTCTATGGCTCACTCTTTTCCTCTGACTTGCTTTAGAATTTTCCATTTATATTGTTAATTTTTCACTTACTGATTAGTTACTATGCATTTGGGGAATCATCTTAGATTGCCCAAACTTTAATTCTAACATTCTTGAATTTAAGAATTTGGTATATAACAACATCCAATCTACTACGCAGTGGATATAAAACCAAAATATAGTTAATAGGCTGAGTTGAGTTGGAAAGCTATCCAAAAGATAAATAAAAATGTCCAGTCCTTTCTCCTAAAATGTGGAAAACACTAGCTACTTCACTCAGTGAAAACTTTCCTAGGTTCCTCTATATAGCTATGTTTGCCCAACTTCTTGGACCATGCTTCCTGGCTGAAATAAAACACTTAGAACTGATCTAGTCATGTTTTTTTACTACCTAAAACTTAAATTGTAAAAATCTGATCATTTTATAGATTTTTAAGAATGGTGAAGAACCTACTGAGTGTCAGAACATTCTCCTTTCAAACATAAAAAAATTTTTTTTCACTTCCTCCTTCCCTATAACATTTATCTGAACAAATTTCTATTTGATGAATCCGTCCCCAAATATATTTGAATAATGCTAATCATCTATTCGATTAAAACTTACAACTCCACTTCCTCACAAAGAGCTCAAAACCTGTAAAGTTCACATCAGAAACCAGCATCTCTCTGAGTGTTGACAATAATATTAGTATGAAACATCTTTCAGATACTCACATTTCTTTCCTGCATGTAACATAAAGCCTATCATCAACTCAGTCTCTAAGTAAACATAGCAATATGTGGTCTCAACATGGGAGCCATTCGTCGCTTTGAAGACAGCGTCAATTATTGCTTCAATATTCAAAACTGGCTCTGCATTCCAACAGTCAGCAGCAGCACATTTACTCAGCAATGACACTTTTATGCAATGTGAAGGTTTAAAAAGAAACTGCTGTTCTCATCTATTCATACGTATTAGATCTCTTTCAGAACTCACATTCATATCCAAACGATACAAAGAACTTACACAATTTAATATCAAAAGGCCAAATTACCCAATTAAAAATGGGCAGAGCGCCTGAATAGACATTTTTCCAAAGAAGGTATACAAATGGCCAACAGACACATGAAAAGATGCACAACATCACTAAGCATCAGGAAGATACAAAGCCACAATGAGCTATCACCTCACACCTGTCAGATTGGCTATTATCAAAAAAGCAAAAAATAGCAAGGGTTGGCAAGAATGTAGAGAAAAGGGAACCCTAGTGCATTGTAGGTGAGGACGTAAATTGGTGTCGCCACTGTGGAAAACAGTATGAAAGTTCCTCAGAAAATTAAAAAAAAAACTACCGAATGAGCCAGCAATTCCATTTCTGGGTATTTATCCAAAAGGAAATGAAAACACCAATCGAAAGAGATATATGCACCCCTATGTTCAATGCAACGTTATTTATAACAGCCAAGATATGGAAGCAATGTAAGTGTCCATTCATAGGTGAATGGATAAAGATGTCACACACACACATAAACACACACACACACACACACACACAAACACACACATACACACGCACACGCACACACACAGAAACACAATTTGAAATAATAGCCATAAAAAAAAAGAAGAAAGCTTACGTTTGCAACAACATTGCTACCTAGAGGGTATTATGTGAAGTGAAATAAGTCAGAGAAAGATACATACCATATGATTTCACTTATATGTGCAATCCAAAAAAACAAAACAAATGAGCAAACAAAACAAAAACAGACTTATTGTTACAGGAAACCAACAGTTGGTTACCAGGGAGAGGAGTTGGGAGGCAGGCTGAGTGTGAATTATATTGTTACTTTATAACAGTTTTAGGTGTATTAGGGCATTTTGAGCATTATGTACGAGAGGCAGTGCTCTGACCTGTTTTGGGTTTTTTTTAAGGCACCCTAGATTAAGAGCCACTGCAAGCTTAGCTGAAACATGAAAAGCTGTCTTGAATTGCAGAAACCTACTTGGCATTATTATTGCTATTTGTGATCTCCCTGTGGCACGTGTTCAGCCAAATCACTTCCTTACTGGTTTTTAGTGATGCTTTGTGCTAAGCTGTGTTGTTGTTTTTTTCCCAAGACAGTGATTATTGTTTACCACTGTACCAGCTACCTATCTCTCAGATACATGTGCCCAAATCCCCATTTCTGTATATATCCTGCCACATAATGCCTGAAGATAAATGGAGCCAAGATGAGATTATGCTTTGGCTTGTTGGACTAATCCAGAATAGCCCAGGAATACTCTCTAGCCTGGAATATCTTGGCCCAGTCTGAAATGGTGGAGTTCACTTTGAGAGTTCTTTCATGCTGGTAGTCATGAGACCTAACGCTTAATGTACTATCCTTGGGGCTGGGCACCCCAGGGTGGGCAGGTCATAGTATCTCAACCTCCACTCAACCCATATTCCCTTACTTATTGCACACTCCTTACCAAACTGGATATTTCAAAGCCAATATGTTTATAATTAGGATGTAATCTATAAACCAGCCCCATGGAGAATGTATCTAGTTTTGTGCTTTTGCACAACAGCTCTGAAGTTATGGAAATTTTCCCCAGCCCTGCCTGTGGCCTCACCTCCTGCATTAGCCCCATTAATTTGCCAGCTATCCTCTGTGCTGGCCCCATCTTGTGGGGGACCTGGATGGCTGAGATCCAGGCCACATTTTTAACATTGTGCCCATGAATTCTGAATTACTTTCTTATACTCTTTCCTTATATAACAATCCATGATCGCTCCATGCCTGTAACTTGACCGTGGATGTCTATATACTTATTTTGAAGGTGGACCGGCTAGAATTTCCAAGAGGAAGAAGCACATAGCTTATATAAGAACAAATCACCTTTGTAATAAAATTAACAAAAGTATATATTGTAATTACTGACAAATTTCCAGGATTTTCAAGGCCTCTATGATGAAATTCACTGTCATCATTATTTGGACATTGCAATGAATAGAGAGGACATCTGGGAAAACTATAAAATCAAAGAATCTGTTATTCATAATTCCGAGCTTTCCCTTTCCACAATAGCAGAGCTTTGGATTTGAATTTTCCTACACAATTTGACCTTTGCTCTGATTTGTCTTCTATAAGATTATGCCCAAACACTGAAACCTACAATTTCTCAAACAAGGGAACTTGCAACAGCAAATAATACTTATGAGCAGCCAAACTTTCTGCTGCACACAAATGAATAGAGAAGACACCAAGAATGTTGACATTCAGCATTCATTATCAAGTTTTAATAAATTTCAGGTTATTGAGGAAATGATCTGAGGCGATGAGGCTGCAAGTTTAGCTCAACAGAGTGTTTCTAAATAGTTACCCTTCTCTGCAATACCTGAAATTATATAAATATTCATTGATCATCTGTACAGAAAATATTCTGGAATATTTTTTAGGGTGAAAAGGATGAAATTTGGACTGAGATTGTGGATGCATCATAGGCCCAAGCATCCTGTTTATATTTACAAGTGAAGCAGGAGGTGAAGAAATTTTGCATACAGTTTTTCCTAACTTGATTAGCTTTCAGTACTGAGGATATTTGACCAACAGGCCAAATTCTGTCAAGGCTAGTTTAAACTGGCAAAGAAAATATGGCCCCAATTTGTTAGTGAGCCTGCAATTATTCCTGTGGGCCTAGTACCAGATTTGAATATATCGAGGACTCAATTTACCAAACTATAACCATTTGTATACTATGGCCCTTCCTTTTTTTTTTTTTCAAAAATTTCCCCTTCTGTATCACTTCTGTTTGTATTTACTTAATACTTTTAAATCAATTCATATTTTTATTTGAATTTGTTTTGCAAGGGAACTTTATGTCATTTTCATGAATGGAAATTCATGATAACCCTGTGCCATAATGAGAAGGTGACTATAAGCCAAACTTAATGGAAACAGAACAATGTTATTAAATTTTAGCTGGATAATGATGCTTAACAAAGGCTCTTAGCCTGAAGTGCACCTTAGTTTGTTACAAGGGAGAAAACAAGTTTTAGAGAGCTATTTAAGACACACTGGCAGTGAACTGAGACTTTCCTCCTTGGAGTAATCAGGACTAAATGATAACTGGAAAATACTTGTCTAACATGTAACTTAAAATTAGCCAAAATTATCTCCACTGGTAAGAGTGCCACACTATAAGATAATGAGAAACACTTACTTATACTGACCCACTGGCTGCTGCCTCACATAGGATTGTGTTCAGTCGTATGTAGCCATAATTCAGCTCTTGTGGCTTAATCAAATAGGTGTTTTTATTTGTTCTCACATCAGTTGAAATCTGGAGATAGAGTGTAGGGATGGGGCAGGTGCATGAGAAAGTGGTCCATGACCCAGCTTCCTTCTAGCTCTCTGCTCCACAGCCTAGCTGTGAGCCTAGCTCTAAGCCTCCACAGAGAAAGACAAGTAAAAGACGAAAGGCAAAGAGCAGCTTGCCAAGTCTTCCTTTCTAACCTGAAAAAATACATAGCTTATTCTTCAGGTGATTTCCATCTCATTGGTCAGAATACAAGGGCTTTGTGGCAGGTAAGTCTTTTTCTGCACATTTTCTCTCTGAACAAGGCTAGGGAACTACTAATAAAGTTGAAGGGACAAAGCAGTATCTGACAACAACCACACCAAACTTTTCTCTCTGGAATCACAAATTATTATCCTTGATACATCTTACTACTTAGAGAAATTTGTACCAGTTGGTACTCAGGGTGACAGGACAATACCATCAGTGACCCCATACTATTGCTGGGTACCATCACACAAGAATGGATCTACCTAGATGGCAATGGAAGCTACTCAGAAGCTTGAGTGTAATATGCCCTGGGTGTATTACAACCAAGGTTTGTCGCAACCCACAATTAGTTCTGAGTGGCCCTTTTCTGCATGCCCTGGTTTCTTCCTTTTCTGACTTTCTCATATCTACATTATCATTCAAGCACACATGACAATCCTATCTAAAATATATCAGTGATATCAACAAAGGTGGAGTGTGTTTTGGTAATCTTACTAAATGTACATCTTAGTAAATGTCTCAGCTCTTTATGGTGTTGGCTGGTTTGTTCAGACATAGACACCAGATACATACACACATGTGATGTGTGTGTGTGTGTGTGTGTGTATGTGTAGGTAGTTACATATTTTCCTTAATTATATATATACATCTTTTTTTATCAATATATTTTCTCCCCTGATACTTTGTCGTCATTCATCTAACTGCATTCTGGGATCATCTGCTTACATGAATGATTTATCTCACTCAAATGCACAGAACAATATCCCCTCCAAAGCAGTTTGAATACCTTAGGAAAAAAAAAAAGAAAATACAGTTCAGAAAAATTGTCGTTCCCAGGAGTCTAAGGTTTTAGAAACCTCTCTTATGTTTTCCATTTTTCTGTGAAATCTAAGGCTTAATGTGAATAATCATTGTGGTTACATTTTATCCAGAGAGATTACATATCTGTCAAGATACTAAATCCCCAAGTCTACTGTAGTTGAATAAAATGCAGCAGAAAAACAATTTATTTGATAAATCAAGTTTTCCCATTTTTGTCTAAACTAACCAGAGGATCTATGTAGAAGTGAGTTTTAAAAATTGCCGTTTTCCTACTGTTTGCCCTCAGTCTTTACTTTGTTAAACTATACCTGACTTAATGTTAATAAAATTGGTATTTTTATTATGCTTGAAAGATTTAAAAGTATTTAACCTTACATAATCTTATTTGATTCTAATTTTTATAAAGTAGGTGGGAAATATATTATCATCTACATTTTATAGATAAAATTGAAAGTGTTTTAAGTGTCAGGTGTAGAGCCTGTATTTAGTTCTATGCTTCAGTGGTTTGCCAGACCATTGGGAAACATTTCCTTTTCCTTGATAAAAGGCAGTCTGAATTGTTATATATATTGACAATGAGCATAAGGTCCCAGGACTAGACATTTCACTGGTACAGTCTCTGTGTTCAATGGATAAATCTGCCGTGTTCCAGAATGAGGACAAGTACCTCTCTTTACTAATTTGGGAGATAAGGTTTGAAAGAATGAAGTGCGGTAGAAGGAGGAGGAGCAAAAATTATTTATTTTTTTCCTTCGTGGTTTATAACTTTGGGCATCTTATTTAAGCAGATCTTTTCCTACCCTGAAATCTTAAAGATATGCTTCTTTATTTTTCTAAGAATTTTCCAGTTTTGTTGGAAATCATTCTTTCATGTTCTTTAAATTACTTGGTATTTATTTTTATGAATGCTGTAAGGGAGGGATCATTTTCCCCCCAATAATCCAAGTAATGGTCTTGGATTATTTATCAATGTGTCAGTCTTCTCTCCACTAACATGTGATGCTCCCTTTGTCATTTGTTATTTTTGTATACATGTGGATCTGCCTGCGTATCAGCCAGGAGACCAGTGTGGCTAGAGCAATTAACATGGCATTGGTCCAGATGTAAAAGTTTACATCAGTGATACACTCTATTAATTTTCAGACTTTATAATACGTCTTTATATTTGATAAAGTGCCCAATATTTAGGGGTTGGAGGCATCAGAGGAAATGAGCAGTGTGAGATTTGGTTGAATTACAAAGTGAAAGAATGATGATCTGGAAATGAGTGGAAGAAAATACGCTCACCTGAAGTACCACAGTAATGTACTAGTCTTCTAAGCTTTTGTTCTTGTCCCCTTCGCAATCTGTTTTCTTCTCATCAGCTGCAGTCAAACCATGAAAATTAAGCCAGATCATGTAACTCCTCTCATCAGATTCTCCAGTGACTTCCCAGCTCATTTGAACTAAATCCAAAATCCTTAACATTCAGACCTACACAGTCTGAATAATCTCTGGCAAGAGTAATTCTGACCTCACCACTTATCACTCTCCACTTTTGACAATCTGCTTCAACTCTGCTGGCCTCATTTCAGTTCCTCAAACATGATAGCCATAGTTCAGCTGTAGGGCCTTTGCACATGCTCTGCCTGGAAACCTTCTCTGCCGGATGGTTGCTGTCATCCCTCATTTTATTCTTATCTCTGTTAAAAAGGCACCTCACTAGAGAGTCTTTAGACTACAGAGCACTTTCCCACCATCAATGTTTAACCCATCACTGTGCTTTATTTTTTTCATAGCACTTCATACTCCTAGAAATGTCACATATTGATTTTCTTACTGTCTGGTCTTCCTCCCTTCCCAGCATTTATATGCCCCATTTCAGCAAGGCCCCCATCTCTTCATGCACTGCTGTATCCCAGAAAGTTAAAACAACACCTTCACTGCAAGCACATCACTCAATGTAATTTAAATAGCCAGAGAGAGAAAATGCCATTTACCTTTAGGCCAGTTCAGGACTCATGGAGAAATTCTAGCAAAAATCATGAACTTTGGGGTCAGATAGAACAGGAATTTGAAACCCTACTCGAAGACTTATTAAATGTGTCCTGACTTACTTTAAGCCTTGAAAACTGATAATCAAAGGGATTAAATAACTCGTTCAAAGCCTATCAGATAGAAGAGCAGATTCCCATTTAAGATTTTGCCTGACACTTTTCACTGTGCTAAGTGTTTTCAGTACAGTAACACGAAGGGACTAATAAGGTATTTAGCATCTCTGCTCTGATAACTGGGATAAATTGAACCAGACAATGGTTATTAAAACCAATGACAAAGGTCTGGTACCACCAGTACGCGAGAGAACAGTGACTCAGTTTTTAAAAGGGCAGCACTCAAAAATGCGACTGTAAGATTTTTTGTTTCTTTAAACCCTGTACTCTGTGCTATTTCATAAGAAGAAAGTGAAATTTGTATATTTTTTGTTACCTAAAAACAAATCTGTTTCCATTTATAAAAGCAAACCAGGAATAATAGTAAATGAGGCGATCTGTTTTTCTCAGTTGTCTGTGCAGAAAGCATTTGTAAGACATAAAAGAGCATTCGATGGAGTTTTGGGGAGTTGGTCATAGGGGAATTTCTATATGTTCTTTCCCAAGAGACCTCATGGAATGACAATAAATCAGTAAATCTGTCACGATCTGGCCTTCTTTGCAGACTTCCTAGATTTGTTCCTATTCCTGGAATAGCTCCTTCTCCTGGGAAGTACTTATTTTTAACCGCCCCAAAACTCATGTACATTATTTCTTTAGATGTATTGCCATATCTGCTCTGGTTATGTGCTGGTTTTCCTGGCCAGGAGTGATGATGACAATGATGATGGCAGCAACAACAAAAATAACACTAAATGAAGAAAAAGCACTTTGCATGTATTGCTACTAACGTAGCCTCAGAACAACATGATAAAGTACTATTACTTTAATCTCCATTTTAGAGATGAGGAAACAGAGGCACAAGTAGATTAACTAAGTTGCCCGGGTGAACACAACCAGAGGGTTGTGGGGCCTGAACTCATACCAGGCAGCCTACCACTGGTGCCTGTGCTCTTGACCACAAAGCTGGGCTGTTGCATGTAGGTGGCTGCATATCTCTGATGGGGTCTGATCTGATCTCTGTTAATTTTGCTGTTTCAGTGCCCAGAGAGGAATCTCATTTCCTCACTTCCGAGTTATGAAGAGGCTAGGCGGAGGCACAATATCACACATGTGACATGAAAATGACCACATTTCCAGAAGCATGTAGCGGGGGCATGTGATGTATTAATGTATGTTTGCATCAATTGCAGGGTTAAAAGATCGTTTAGAGCTCTGCATGATCGCTTAGAAGCATGAAATGGGATATTTTGGAAATTTTGTTGGTTTGTGGAACAAGGCATGAGAGTGTTGGAGTTTCGCAAGTTTCTGTCTATATGTATGGAGAGAGAGCAAGACAGAGACAGAGCAGAGACAAAGTCCATACCCAAAGTAAATCTGTATGCCGTCCTTCAGCTGCCCTAAAAATCTGGCAGCTGATCCCAGTTAAAGGCAAAAATACCTTAGGAGGATAAAGGAAACTTTCTAGTATGCACCCAGAAATCTCAGCATTTTTGAGTGATAGAGAGAACTTTATTTATATGGTGGAATTGGGGCCTGTCCCCCAATAATAACACTGTAAAAACTTTGTACCATATTTTGTAGTGAAGTTTCATTTTAGTATTTCTTATACTTTGTTTTTCCCCTAGGGAAAGAAAAAAAGAGAAAGAAAATGAAGGGCACCTTTTATTCCTATAGTATCCTAACACAATTTCCCTATTAAGTTATGTGGAATTGAAATTATATTTGCCCAAAGAAAATTGAAGAAAATGCAAAACTCATTACAAAGAATGGGAATATTAAAAATTGAAATAATGATACTAACCTGGAATTGCAGAAACCACGAACCTCATAATCATTAATTTCCTGTGTTTCAGATGGTATGTGTTATTGCCTTTCTGAGGCAGAGCTTCATAAGACACAATGATGGAGCTGTCTGATTAGTCTTTTCTGAATGGTTTACGTGTAAACCTCTTCATTCAGTTTATGGCTATTGTTACTGTTTATAGAACCCATTCTTCTCTCCTTTTTGGCTGTAGGGTTTGTTTGTTTTTTTTACCCTAAAACCCATTGAGTTAAACATATTCTTAATTGCTACTTGCCATGTTGATCTTTTTGTTGTTGATTTCAAGTATTTCCATCAATGGACAGGTTTTTGTTTTGTTTTGTTTTGTTTTGTTATGGAAAAAGTGCCTAAACTCTATAATTATGGGGAAGGTCAGAACATTTTCCTTTAAATAAAACTGTTTCTGTTACACAATCTTTCAACTTCTCACCCCTAAATAAAAATGTATTAATGTATAATGTATCACACTAATTCATGGTGGGTTTAGAAATATGCTGACTTTCTTTATCAAATATGAGCCCCCGAATTATGTATGTCTAAGTAATATTCCTCAGATCCTCCATAGCGCTGAATTTTCAAAGTTATAATTAAAGGTTCATATAATTGTCCTTCATCAAAGCCAATTTTAAGGGATGACTTAATATTACAAGTTTTTAAGGCTTTATTTTCAAAGTCACACTTTATCATAGAGTTTCAGTCTCCATTTTTGAGAATATAAATGTAAAGAATGAAGACAAAAGTTGTCTCTCCTCTTAAACTTTTTGACTAAGGTATTGTTTTCCCCTAAGATATAACTATACAATTTCCTTAATAGTAATATTCCAAGTCATAGAGTATGTAAAAGTCCTCTCCATGGTGTTGGATATTTCTAGGAGTATATGTTTTCATTGTTGTTCTACGTGCAATTCTTAGACTCCTAGTATTATCTTTCTTCTACTCTGCACACTTACAACCAATAACACTTTTATTGTTTCCCTCAAGAAACAAAAGCTTTTCTTGTATTTAGTAACTTTTTTTTAATTTTTTTTTAACGTTTATTTATTTTTGAGACAGAGAGAGACAGAGCATGAATGGGGGAGGGGCAGAGAGAGAGGGAGACACAGAATCGGAAGCAGGCTCCAGGCTCTGAGCCATCAGCCCAGAGCCCGACGCGGGGCTCGAACTCACGGACCGTGAGATCGTGACCTGAGCCGAAGTCGGACGCTCAACCGACTGAGCCACCCAGGCGCCCCTGAATTTAGTAACTTTTATTCAAAATTTTGGAAGCCAAAGATGGTTCAGATCATGTGCACAAAGCCTTTTGTCATCTTACTGTCTTACCTTCCACCCCAGGTGGCTTCATGAGCTCCACATTTTTTTTTTTCTGTTATGGGGAGAAACAAAGCTTTACACATTTCTTATTCCCTAACACGAATGCCCCAACTTGTCAATATGCTCTACAAAACAAAAGACCTTCCATTATTGGTGCTTCACTTTTTACCAAAAGAATCGTAGTTCCAGATCCCAAATTATTTTTTCTTCCTGTTACTCGTAACGCTTACTCTTATTATATATTTAGAATTGTGTGATCAAACCAAACCAATTCTCCTTTTGTCTATGTTCTTAAGAGATCAAAGCTAACGACCCTTTCTTAATCCATGCTTTTAGATGTTTGTACTTTATTTTTTTATTAAAAAAATGTTTTAACGTTTATTTATTTTTGAGAGACAGAGAGAGACAGAGAATGAGCAGGGGAGGGGCAGAGAGAAAGGAAGACACAGAATCTGAAGCAGGCTCCAGGCTCTGAGCTGTCAGCACAGGGCCCAGTGTGGGGCATGAACCCACGAACCATGAGATCACTACCTGAGCCAAAGTTGGATGCTTAACTGACTAAACCACCCAGGCACCCCTAGATATTTGTATTTTCATCTTCACCCTGTTTTATTACAAGATTCCTATGATTTTATGCTCATCTAAGTTGATTTATTTTTTATTTTATGCAACTCAAATACTTTTTTAAAAGTAATGGGTCAATAATTTTTTATTTTTTATTGTTTATATTGTTTTTTATTGTGTATATATGTGTGTATATTCATATATTCACATATAAGCATATATCATATGTATGTATTACATATATATTCCAAGAACTTTTTCAATGTCTCTTATATAGGTTACAGTGCTATTCATGCTACCTCATCACTGTGAATCGTCTTGTGCTATTTCAGGTTTCATTTTAGGGGCAGTTTGTAGAACATATTTAGGAGCTCAATGTGACACCTTGTGGAAAGGTTAACTCAGATTCATAAAAGGACTGGGATTAACATATGTGAGATTTTCCATTTGTCCTGAAACTTCCAAGGCCCATTACACTTCTTAGTTGGATAAAATGACTCATGGCCAAGATCAGATTAAGAAACTAGCCTTCTGGAGAGTGACATCAGCAAGATGGTGGAATAGGAGTTTTCTACCTTCTTCCCCCCCCCCCCCCCACACACACAAATTGATTTTGACAGTAACCACACACAAGAGTACTTTTGTGGGAATGAAAGAGAGTCTAGCAGAAAAGTTCTACTACACCACTGGAGCAAAACAATCTGAGATTGGACATTGAATAGAGTAAGAGGACCAGTTTCACTTTACTCCCACCACACTACTCCAAGATGGTACAGCTCAGTGCCAGAGAGATGCCTTGACCCATGATGCCTCCCACAGGGGAGGGTGAGAGTATGTGAGTGAGTGCCTGGCTTCCTCCTATGTGTGAAATGCTGCCAAAGAGGCCCACTTCTTTCTCACCTGATTCAGAATACTGAGGTGATCCACATGACTAATAGGCAGGGAGAGTTTGGGGGTATAGCAGGAAGGGCTCAGAATACATCAAAGACATATGGACCATACTACTTCATGCACTTCCTGAGGAAGCCTGCCCATGAGCTGCCAGGATGCCTCACCTACAGATTGTCCCCTGCACCAAATGGCCCATAGGCATTTTCAATGTTCTGCATGCCTCACTCCCACACACACACACACACACACACACACACACACACACATATCCCACAGCTGGCTCCCTATGCAGGCCCCAGAGGGCAATGAATATTCTCCTTTGCAGAAAGCTAGTGAATATGCACAGAAAGCTGGCACAACTCAGTGGGATTGGGAGAAAGCACACAAACTTGACCATTCAGCAAGCACCCTAGGGAAAGCAAACGGGAGGCTGTCAGCACCCACCCTGGCTTTGTAGGATCAAGAGAAGAAATACAATCTTTTTAAAAATATTTTTAATGTTTATTTATCTGAGCATGAGCAGGGGAGGGGTGGAGAGAGAGGGAGATGCAAAATCTAAAGCAGGCCCCAATCCAAACTGTTAGCACAGAGTCCGACGGGGGGCTTGAACCCACGCACCGTGAGATCATGACCTGAGCTGAAGTCGGACACTCAACCAACTGAGCCACCCAGGTGCCCCAGAAATACAATCTTAAGAATCATCCCTACCTCCACCCTGTGAAGCATGAGTATCCGTAGACAAGGTCTTAGAAAGCCTTAGAATCTCTAGCAGGGCTGACAGGTGAAGGTATTCCTCTCCTGAAGCCAGTCAGTAAAGAAGACTGGAAGAAGTGACTGCTTCTTTACCTATGAAGACAGCAATGTAAGACTTCAAGGAACGTGAAAATTCAAAGAAACATTACATCATCAAAGGAATACGATAATTTTTCCATGACTGGCCCCAAAGCAATGGTTATCTACAATATGTCAGACATGGAATTTGAAATAGTTGTTTTAAAGGAAGCTCAGGGAACTACAAAAAAACACAAAAATACAACAAACTCGGGAAAACAATACAAGAACAAAATGAGAGGTTAAACAGAGAACTAGAAATTAAACAGAGAACTAGAAATAATAAGAAAGAACCAGGGGCACCTGGGTGGCCCAGTTGGTTGGGCATTCGACTTCCACTCAGGTCATGATCTCACAGTTTGTGGGTTCAAGCCCTGAATCAGATTCTGTGCTGACAGCTCAGAGCCTGGAGTCTGCTTTGGATTCTGTGTCCCTCTCTCTGTCTGCCCCTTACCTGCTCATGCTCTGTCTCTGTCTCTGTCTCTGTCTCTCTCTCTCTCAAGAATAAATAAAACATTAATTTTTTTTTTAAGAAAGACCAAACAAATTCTGGAGCTGAATACAATGAATGAAATGAAAAATGCAATAGGGAGTGTGGACAACCGACTTGAGTAAGCAGCAGACAGCATGTGTGAACTCAAAGACAAATCATTCGAAATTATCTAGTCAGATAACAAAGGAAAAAAGAATGAAAAAGAGTGAAGAAAGTCTGTGTGACTTATGGGATATCCTCAAGTGAAAGAATTTACATACTGTGGGAGTTCCAGAAGGAGAAGAGATGGAAAAGGGGGCAGAAAGATTACCTAAAGAAATAATGGCTGAGAATTGCCCAAATCTTGGGAGAGATGTGGTCCATGTTCATGAAGCTTTCCTTCTATAAGAGGAGTTAACAAGGCTAGAAAGAAGTAGGAGTGAGATGAGTGGCATGATTGAAAAGTTGGACTGAAAACATTTTTCTCTCCAGTTAGCTGATTCTCAGAAGGGGCCATTAAGGACAGTCATTCTGCATTTCAGTGCTTGTGGAAACAGGGGCAAGACAAAGTTTGGGGACCTGAAAAGAAGGAAAGAAGCCTGAACTGAAGTTTGGACAAGTCAAATTATTGGGCATTCAGCTTGGTCAGTGAGAGCAAACAGTTCAGCTAATCATTTATGAGGTGAAAATGGGAATTTTAAAGGCCTACAGGAGACCTTGTCATAGATAAGCAGGGGAGGCATCTGTGAGTCTTATCTAAAGTCATATGAGGAAGTGTGGTTTGTTGCAATAAGTTGTTTCCCGAACACAACAGTGTGAAGAACTTCTTAACTATCACTCTTTTTCGGAGACACAGGTCTCAGGTGAAGTTGAACATTATCAGGGGTTATTGGAATATAGAATTCTCTGCAAGGAAATGGATCAGATTTCTTCTAAACTGTGGAAGAAACTGTATTGCCAAAGAGACCACAAGTCTAAACTTTTAAAAATCCCCTTTGAACCATGAAACTTTAAAGCAACTCTTGATATTTCATATTTTCATGGGTAAGAAACAGCCTGCAGGAATTGTACAGTTTCCAAGTTGTGCATTGGTCCCAATTTCCACTTCAAATATGGCCATGGAGGATAATGGATGAGGGAAAACCTCAGATTGTTCCAAGCCTGAGTTCATGGAGAATTTGAACAAGGTCCAAGAATTCTGGGCTATTTCAGGAACTACCTCAAGGTAGGGGGATGTTACAGTTGCTATCAATATAATCTTCCTTTTAAATTTTTTTTTAATTTTTCTTTGTGAGTATCCTGCATCTCCTCTATTCTTATTTAATGATAAATCCATAGAAAGTGGCAGATAACTTGTTCTTTTAGATCTTAGGCTACTGGACCTTGAGAAGGTAGGTCTAGACATTACGGTAGGACTATGCAACTCCTGGAGATCCTGGACTTTGAGTTAGATGGAGGGACAGGAGTTGATTGCCTCCCTTGGGGATATGGGGAGTATGTACTGTGTTTGAGAGGAAAGGCATGGATAGTTGAGAAGAGAAGCTGACTGTGGAAAACATGACTTGCTTTCAACTATAGACTCTTCTGTAGAGTTTGTTGCTGGAAAATGACTTCTCAGCTGGGGATTCTTCTTCCCACTACTCCGTGTGCATATAACTGGTCTCAAATGATTCTGACCAATGGAATATGAACCTCTAAATATATAAAGTCAAGCAATTACCTTTCCCAGAATAAGAAAGTGAGCATCCCAACATACAAAACTTGAAAGCAAATGAAATAAAACAAGCTACTTTGGATAAGTGTGCTAAAGGCAGAAGGAGGGGAGAAAGGGGCTAATATATATCCAGAATCTACTAGATAACAGTTGCCGGATCACATGCTTTAGTGATATCTCCTTTAAGCTGCACCAAAACTTATACAGCTGAGAAAATCTAGACTCAGAGTAGCTAATAACTTGCTCAAGGTCAAAACAGGACTAAAAAGTGGAATCAGTTTTCAATCGCAAATACATTGGATTCTTTTGAAGACACCTCACTGCCTCCAGCTAAAAATTTTCAACTATCATATACAGTATTTCTTTTCTATAATTGTCATCAACTTTATCACTGTCATCATCATCATCATCATCATCAATAGCTGATTACCGTCACTATCATTATCATCCCACTTCACATTTATGGTGCACCTATTGTATGACCAGACCTGAACTAAGTACTTGCCATGCACTATCTCTAACTCTTTTTATCGAGCATATTTTTTATCTCACTTATTATTTACTGGGCCCCTATTATGTGCCAAATACTACTCCAGATGCTTGGCATATATTATCTCCAGACTTCACAACAACCCTCTGAGTGAATTAGTTACTATTACTTTTACCCTGAAGCAGAAACAGGTTCAGAGAGATTAAGAAACCAAACAGAGTTCACATACTCTGAAATAGAGTTCCTCTTGGCTTTTTTGACATAGAGCCAAGATAGTATTCATACTCTTCAATATGTGTAGTATATTTTTTCAGAATCCTCATATATTGCAGTATTTGATGCCCATAAAAATTGTTTTTCCCGTAAGAAATTTTTTTAAGTTTTTATAAAAGTTTATTTATTTTGAGAGAGAGTGCACAATTAGGGGAGGGGCAGAGAGAGAGAGAGAGAGAGAGAGAGAGAATCCTAAGCAGGCTCCACACTGTCAGCACGGAGCATGGGGCTCAAACTCATGAATTGCAAGATCATGACCTGAGCTGAGACCTAGAGTCAAACGCTCAACCAACTGAGCCACCCCAGGTGCCCCCACAAGGCCTACTTTCAGTGGCAGCCTTCACCACCTGAACAATGGTCCCATTGTTTGCACACACATGAAAATGGTAGCCAACACATCCCATTGACCAGAATTTTGAAGCTTAGTTTTGTTTCTCTGGTTTGGAGAAAATAACTTTTTGAAGCATCATTTTACTACCTTCTCTATAACAGACTATAGACTATAGTCTCTAAAGACTCTATAGACTATAGTCTCTATAACAGACTATTGCTTTTGGGAAGGGTTTTTCAATTAGACATTACTAATTGTGCCCATATGTCAGGGGTGGAGAGAAAGTAAAATTAGATATGACAACAGAGAAGTATGCTTTTCGCTCTCACAAAAATCATTTTTGTTTTTGTTTTTGTTTTTATATTGTTATTGACTCCTGCTCCTCGCCACCCTATATGATGATCCTTGGAACTTGAGAAGGCTGTGGGATGAGCTTAGTGTATACCACAGACTAGGAGTGTAAGGGTGTGAGGCCTCTAACTCACCTTGCTCCCAACCAACTCTGAAACCAACCATTGCTTCCTTCCTCAAATTGTTACTTATGGTTTTATACTGAAATTCTCTGCAATGCCAATCACGTGAAGCATAGAATTCAGAAGTGGTGGTGGTGAGAAGGGGCAATTATGCATCCTTACTTGGTACCTTGGTACCATGTATGTATGTGCATTTTTATATGATGATCGCGAGCCAATCAGGGCTTCCCCTGACCCTCAAGGATGGGGAGGCTGCAGAGAAGAACCGTCCTACTTTTTAGGGCCCTAGGAATAAGGCATGCTGATGATAAATTTTGAGTCTGCCAGCTGCAGGTTTAATTTCTGCAAATGTGTGTATCTGTTTGGAATGCATTGTTACTATATATTCCTAACCACATTTGTGTCAGCTCAGTGGTATGAAACCACTAGGGCAAATCCAGAAAGTCCAGTCTATGCTGGCCAGCTCAGAATGTATGAGCATGGTGATCAAAGTTATCAAGGGAGCCCACAATCCCGGCAAGTATCATTAAAAACAATGTGGATGGCACAGTAATTCCAGGGGAGAAGAATTCTCCATCTGAGCAAATTTGTACTAATTTTGTAGCCCCTCCCACTGAGACAGGAAATGTGGCATTGCAAATCTATTCCTTTCTATCCCTAGAACAGGGAGGGATGAACATCATGTGTGGGGATGGGGGAGATAGACGATGAGCACAACAATAAAGGCATCCCACGGTCTGGAACACTGATGCCATAAATTCACAAGTAAAGCATTATTAAAAATTTCCAGCCCCATAAATGCTGCCATTAATCACTTTCAAATTAACCTGATGTGAGTTAAATTATTGCGAGTTCCTGTGTAAATTAAATCATTATTAGTTGCAGGCTTTTTTTTTTTTTTTTTCCTTCTTCTTTTTGGTACAGGCAGCAGCTGAGAAGTAAAAGATGGGGAGGCCCACTGGTTTCAATTTACAAAAGAAGGTTTGGGGGAAAAAGATTTTTGCTTGATTACAAGAGCAAAACCGCTTCACAATATAATATCACAATAATTGTAGCCATATATCATAACATGTCATAAGTCCAGGACAAGGCTCAGCCGCCTTTCGTAAGCGGCTGCCAAGAAGGCAAGAAAAGCAAGTGAATGAGGTAATGTATTTCTTTCCCCTCATTCCACTAGAGAGCAGTGTTCTTTTGTACAAATCAGGTAGGTTGTTTTCTGCAAAGAACCTGGGAGGAAAATCTACATTAGGAGAAGTTTTTTTGTAGCCACAGAAAGACCTCTTCCTCACTAGAAAGCTATGCATTTTGAATAAAAGATTAAGACGGTATTTTCCAGCAAAGGTCACTCTTATTCTGGTAGGTGTATTTCTGATACTATCTTCGTTTCATATGGGAAAGGTGTTGGCTATTTAAAAATAGAGCATGTAAACTATCTTTTACACCTTACAGTAAACTTTTTCAGATGGTGTTCTCCTGCCGAAACAGATCTGTCAGTAATCCGATAGGAGATACCTTTCTATGTAAAAGAGGGATGTAAATAATTTTTTTAAACATGCTACAACACTTCAGGAGACAATAAACAACTCTGTCAGGAATAGGAACAAAGGCAGATAAAAGGAAGACTGAAGAGAAGGCATGCAAGTGTGTTCTGAAAAGTTTTCTGACCCCTTCTTTGATTTATTAACTCGCTCTACGGCCAGTACCTTTATCACTGTTGTTGAGAAGAGCAAGTTTGCGTGAAAGGCATTTGTCTGCTTCTCGAAGAGAAAATATTCTGTCGGAGGCAATTTGGCTACAACTCCTTGATGGATCAGTTGACCTTCCAAGAAGCCCAAGGCCACGCTAACAATAGTTGAAGTGTGCCTCCTCACTTCACATTGTGTAAATATATTTCTAACCCTTCCGTCTCAAGCACATGGAAACAGGCAAAGCAAAACCAGTGAGTTTATGGGTATGTGTGTCTGTAACTGGCTGCCTTTCTTGTTCAATAAGAATTAAATTACTGGGTAATTTTGGTTTCTTCTAGAAGGAAATGAATATGCTCTTAAGTATTTAGAATCACTAGAGAGCCTTTTAGGCATTCCTGGATACAAATCAATGTCACCTGAAGTGTGGTTTCCTTATGCATTCAGCCCCATTTTTCTCCATTTGCTGTTACTGTTATTTTTTTTTTTTTTTGATACACCACATCACTTTGCTATTTCCTTTTCCTAAACACACTGAACAATATAGAAGTAGGCAAAAATATCTTGGGAGAAAATAAATGGGGAAGAATCTGAGGCCTGACAAATAACAATAGTAAAGGCTCTTCAGAGTATTCACTGTGTTAATTTAGAGAAATTGGAGCATATAAAGTGTCAAGTTTGACATCAGCAAAAGCTGGGATTTATTTGGGGCTGCTCATCTTTGCCAGTGTGCTGTACTTTTTGACACAGTAGATGTCGGGAATTTAATATTCCTTGACCAAAATAAACTTGGGCTTCCTGAATTACAAATCCAGGTATCTTGAAGAACAGTGTTTCACATAAGATCTGGCACATAGGCGATGCTGAATGAACAGGGCTGAATACATGAGTGATTGAATGCAGAGAGAAAGTAATAAACCCCTCTATTCCAATCTGGTTTAATGCCAAATGTTTAGGATTCAGCCACAATAAGAGCTTTGCTTATATCACAAAAATCCACAAATCTAATAATTATGTAACAAGAATGGTAACAGAGGACTTCACAGGGGCTCTACTGACAGATAGACCTGGGTTTGAATCCTGGTTCTACCACATACTTCGCGTGTCACATGGTGCAAAACTCTCTAAGCCTCACCTTCAGCATTTACACAAACAGCACTATTATTAATTCTTCCCTTCCAAAAAATGTATGTGGATGAATGACAGGCAACTTTGCTTTGCCCCAAACAGACTCTTGAAAACGGGAGGAACTATAGATCTAAATAATGGGGCCACCCAGCCAAGAGGCATAATTTCTCACTTTTAAATGAAATCTTTTGATTAGGTCAAATTATCTTAATAATTCAGAGCAAAGGCTGAAAGACCAGAATTTCTTGGCTGCAAACACATTTTTGCTCCTCCCTGGGAAGAAAAGCCAGCTAAGTGAATAATTAGATGAACATCTGATCTGAAATCTCTTGAATGTCTCAGCCTGAGAGTAGAAGAAAACAAAGCGTTCCAAGAGTTTGTTGGATTTGGAATCAATGCTTTGAAGAGCACTTAACAAACTGTAAACGCATATACCCATTTGGGAGGGCAAGTTAGCAATGTGTTCAAAAGCCTTAGAAATATTCATAAACTTTGAGGTAGTAATTCTATTCCAAGGAATCCATCCCAGAGAAATAACAGTCAGAGATATGCAGTCAAAAGCTTACATACAAGACTGTTTCTAACATTTTTATAACAGTAAAAAATTGGATACAATTTATATGTCTAACAATAGATTAGTTAAATATATTATGTATTTCCTTACAATAGTCTATTATGAAGCCATTAAAACTGTATTTTCAGATAATGTTTAATGACATGGTAAATGCTCAAATATAAATTTAAATGAAAAAAAGAGGATATGAAACCGAATTTACAATGTGATGCCAACTTTGTAAAACTGAGCATTTCACATAATTATTTTGTTCAACATGTTTTAAGTAGCCAACCAAAATACTGTCAAAGCATAAAAAGTTAAGACAAATGAATTTCAAGTTTAAGAATAAAATACTGTTCTCTCTCTTTTTTCTGTCTATCTCAAGCTCAGATTAACAATCACGATCATAGTATAATATAGCTCATCTTTTCTTCTTCACACGTTTTGTTCTTCAAATTCTGACATAAGGATATATAACATTTATTGACAGAAAGAAATAACAAGATTTTTTGTTTGTTTTTTAAATGCTTATTTATTTATTTTTTGAGAGAGAGAATGAGGGGGGCGGGCAGGGGCAAAGAGAGAGGGAGACAGAAAATCTCAAGCAGGCACTATCAGCGCAGAGCCTGATGTGGGGCTTGAACTCGTGAACAGTGAGATCATAACCTGAGCCGAAATCAAGAGTCTAGATCCTTAACCAACTGAGCCACCCAGGCACCCCCAAATAACAGATTTTGTTTAGATTTTACTACAAAGGAATTATAGTTTAAGCTATTGCCTTTTACTTTGCACCACAATACTTAAGAAATCTGGGGTATCTTTGCCAAATTTTTGGATGGACCCAAATGAGTTAGATTTGTACCTCATCTGAATTTTCCAAGGGAGAAGAGCATATTCCAATGAGATTTATGCAGACTATCTGACCAACTATTTAAGGGGACTCCATAGACGTTTCTTTGCAAGGAGATTGCGGAAAACCTATCAGGATATGATAAAACTAAGAAGGAGCTAGACACTTTTAATCACTCTCAGAGAAAAACAATGTTTGTAGGTGGCCTCACCTCAGTAGCCCTGTTCACCCCTATGGAATCCTTTCTGGGCAAAAGGAGAGTGAGAGAGAATGGTAGGTAAAAGCTGGACATGATGCTCCCCTGAACTCTGTAATTCATTTGGGCCCAAATGCTACTTCTTTGGGATCCCTCCAATAGATGGTTATATGCAAAGAGAAAATAGGCATTTACATTCCTCTGTAGCACTGATACCCTGAAGACTTAGAGAATCTATCAATGTAGAAATTATGGACTTGGTTTATCAATGAGACTTTTCACTTGGGCCAGCAACTACTGGCCAAAATGCTGGCTATTCCTAATAGTGGAACCCCAAGAAGCACTGTGCCTACAAGAGAGTGAATATTTTCTTGAACACGTACGAAGTGCCCACTAGGTGCTCCCATTTATAATGTGGGAGGGAGGTGATTTGTATGCAGGTAGAGTTTCTGAGTGAAAAAAGAAAAACAGACAGAGCCAGGAAAATAAAATATATTTTGGTCCTATTTCCCTGGAAGCTATTTATTTTCACATCAAAAGCTCAAGTTGTTTACCCAATCAAGATTTTCACACTCTTCCACCTATGGGGGCACTGAACTAGATCAAAGTCCTCAGGACTTAATCCAGAGGAAAACTGATGCAGAATTGGATTTTTAAGGAACGTTGCAATGAGTATAATGAAAGCAGAACACCAGAGTGCCAGCCCCAGTATCGTACAGAATGTAGAATAAATAGTGTATTTCAACACACTCACAAATATATACAGCTAATTTCTGCTGTTCAAAAGTATTTGTTATGCATCTGATTAACTCAGCACACCATCAGGGTTCATCTGACCCAGTTTTAGTTTCTGAATTTCTTGTTTAGAATAGTTCTATTTGTAAGTATTGGTATTTCATGGCTTGTGTTATTGCTTAGGGATCTTCCAAAGAATAAAGATTTATATGTTTTATTAAGCTAGCATAAAATTCAGTGTGTTTTGTAATTATCATTTGGATCCATTGGAAACTTTGTCTGAGATATTTACAAGTTCTTCGTGATTTCATTTTTTCCTATATCTTGAAACATTTTGCATTTAATCATTCTAGGAATTATTTTCTCATTACTTATCAATTATCTCCAGGTATACTTAAAAAATTAAATAATAGGCAAACAGAAGAATAATTAAGTCACCCAGAAGCATAGTAAATGTTGAAATAAATCATCACTAATATGTCATCCTTCAGTTTTCTTGTGTTCTTCGAAGTATTGCATCATCTTTTGAGATGGTATAAAAGGAGACTACAGACATCATCTTTGTAGTTTACTTTTAGTTTTAATTGAACACAATTTTGAAATCAGAATTTTCATGTTCAGTCCATAATGCAAAACAGAAGAAAATTGAAAAAGGAAGGTATTTCACAACTGCAAGAGGATTCGGAAATAAATGCCAACGGACAGAAGCACTCTATACTCTAATGATGATAGTGAAATTCACCACATAAGCAAAATTTCAGATTATAAACACTCACATGACAATATCTTAGATGAATTTTCTTAAATTCAAAAATCAGTAAGTAAACAATAGATATCTAAGGATGAAAAAGAAATAGGGTTTTCTCATGCAGTTAGTCATCCAACAAAAAGCACATTACCATGCAATATTTGGGATTAAGAACTGGACCATCCCATTTTGTTAAAAAGATGCGTGTTAGTATTCTCTTATCTGTTGTGTTGATGCACCACAGAACTCAATACGGCTTGTAAGCGGGCAAATGCAGAACACAGACAGGTATGTATAAAAAGGTGATTGGGAAAAAAAAGTGATGTAGAAATGAAAAAAAAGATCATTGATCATTCTAAATAGTGTTTGTAATTATAACTGCAAATGGTTTGTAATTAGAGAGCAGGGAAGATACATCCAAAGTTATATCATCCAAAGTTTCAAAAATTATTTTTAAATATTGCATTTTGATGACACAAAAATTGCTGATAAGCTACATCCTATTAGTTGTGTATTTGAAATACAGAATATGTGTCGTAAGATGGACACATCTCAGGTTCATGTCTGACTATTGATGAGCAATTAGTTACATTCCGAGAATGTTGCCCATTGTGGGCATATATAGTGTTAAAATCAGGAAGTTATGAAATAAAAACTTGAGTTTACTCTGTTCAAATTCTTATTTAAATTTCTAAATGATTTTCACTACCCCTTCCTTCTTACTGTTGTGATTTTTTTGCACAATAATTCAAAAATATAAAAAATTAATTAAAAGAGTACATTGGATCCAGATGGTAAATCGCAATGACTGTTTTTCCTGGCATGTGAACACGAGGCTTCAGCATGAGGTCTACAAGTAGTTAGGTTTTTGAACCGGACCCAGGTGTGATGCCAGACTAGGAATATTTCATGGCAAAGTTCTGGAAGTTAGTTTAAAATAAGACACATGTGGTAAAAATAAAATTTAGGGCCAAAATTACAATTACATAAAAGGTGCTAATGTTTTAAGACAAACACAGCAGTAAATTTCAAAGGCATTCTTCCCCTCTCTTTGCCTCTCTTTCTTTCTGCTTCTATCTTCTCCTTCCTTTCCCTCCCTGTCTCTTCCTCTCCCTTGTTTTGTGAGTCTGGGTTAATTTAGCAACTTCTGAAAGAACATCTAAATGGCTGTCTCCACTTTATTCCAATTATGGATCAAGAGAAAAAATGTTGGCTGTCTCTCAAGGAAAGCCAATCCACTGAACTCTTCCAGAAAATGTTCCAAACTCAGGGGATTTATATGGCTTCAGAGAAAGGATTCTAAACAAGGACTAATTACCTTAATCTTAGCTAATATAGTTTGCAGGACAACCTTTTCATAATCTTGATCGCTGCAAATGAGTGATTTAGTCTGGGTATATTCACTGAGTAGCTACTATATGCCAGACACTGGAAATATTAAAATGAATAAGAAATGGGCCCTCTTGTCAATGAGAAATGGATTCAGATAGTAAGCAATTACATTAATTCAAGGGCAAAGCAAGCAACAAAAGGCATAAGGGGGAAAATGCAGGAAAAAAAAGAATGTATTCCCAGGGATGAGAACCAAGAGCTCTGTTGAAGCAGTACAAACAAAAAGTAGCTTGAGTGTAAACTTTAATTTTCAAACATTTCCTATATTTTCTGCTTATTTCATAGGTAAGCAAATAAGATTTGTTTACTCTGTGACAGTAAATTATCGGACATAGTTATCACAAGCTTAAACTATCTATGAATCAAATCATTACCTTCCCATTGTTTCAAAGTGCACGTGGGTGAAGAGCCCCTTGGCAAGCCAGCTAAGTGAGAATAGTGCCTTAATTTTGGACTAACCTTTTGCCCAACCAAACTAATGTTTCTTGCCAATAGCCTGAATCTCAATCCAAAGGGCCATAATGTCATAAAATGGATGAAATGGATTTTTTCAGCTTACCCACCAGGGTAGTAAAAAATATATAAAATCCACATCCAAATGCACGCCATAAATTTCCATTGCTTTAGGGGCAAAATTAAAGCAGTTCTATTTCCTTTTTTATTCTGGATCACAGCCCTGGCTTTTTTTTTCACCCCTTCCTCAAATGGACTTCCAACTCTGAAGGTCATTTTCTTTTTAAAAGTTATCCCGGCAACTTCTAGAATAGCTGTTCTCTGGGAATGCTCATTTTTTCCCTTCCACTTAATTTACCCCTCCCACACACCCCCCCCCTCAGGTCCCATATTTTCAGTAATGCAAATTGGGCAATTATTTACTTTTTGTTTGAGTTTAAAAAGCACATCCACAGGCACACAAATGCATTTTGGATCTCATTCATGCAGAAAAATTACTGGTAACTTGATGAATCTGCAAGTAATTTTACAAAAATGTTTAGCAAGTTTTGCCAAGGATGTCTGACCCCCGGCCTTGCTTCACTGATGTAAGTTTTTGAGTGTTTGGCCTGATCAGTACCAGCTGTGAGTGCTTTGGTTGTGCATATCAGATGTTAAGCGAAGGAGAAAGGACGCATACTCCAATGCATGCTTGAAGGTTTGTGAGCTAGGACAGAAATAAGACTATAGTTAAAACTGAAGCATGTCTTTCATTCTGTTAAGCTCCTCTTTGCCCAGTTAAGCTATTTGATTGTACCCTAGTGTCACTTAAAATCTCTCTCAATCAGATGCTACTTAGACCAGAGAGAGTAGGTATCTCTAATGAAGGATAAGCAGAATTCATTTAAAAATAATTTTGCTTACTAGAGATTTTTTATATTGAATTTTGGTCCAAATTTCTCCATAGAATTCTAAGGGAGAAAATAAAAACAATACAATATGAATAATGTAATTTCCTTGGAGAGCAATAAGGAATCTACTCCAGGACACATTGTTTTAATAGCAGTTAAAATAGTTTAGCTTTTTTATTTCTGCTTTGAAAACTCCTGGTGCTTTGAAGGCATGGGAAATTTTGAGTATATTTACATTCAACCTAAATACCAACATGGCGATGCCCCTAAAATCCATTTATAAAAGTGGAATTATATATTTTAGACTTATACATCTGAACATAAACTAGGACAAGTTTTGTGGTGTCAGAACAATATACATTTGAAGGTGGGAATGGCAGATATAGTTGCTTAAGACTGGTGTTGGGAGAAAGATGGGAGTTAGGGCTTGGTAGTAGAACATCCCTAAGAGCAAACAAAACAATAGCAGCGTTGTTCATAGTAGCCAAAAAATGGAAACAAGTCAAATGATAACTCCACTGATGGATGGAGAAATGAAATGTGGTATATCCATAGAGTAGAATATGATTCAACTGTAAAAGAGGATGAGGTACTGATACTGGTTACACTGTGGGGGAGCCTCGTGAAGGTTAAGCTAAGCAAAAGAAGCCAGAAACAAAGGGCCACGTACTGGAGGGTTCTATTTATATGAAATGTAAAAATAGACAATTCCATACAGACGTGAAGGGGAATGGAGAGTGACTCTTAATGGGTATGGGATTTATTGAGGGATGATAATAATGTTCTGGAACTAGATAGTGCTGCTACTTGCACAATTTTGTAAATATAGTAAAGACCACTGAATTGGATACTTTCAGGGTAAATTTTATGCAATCTAAATGATATCTCAAGTTTGAGAAATTGTGTGAGGAAGGAAAAACACAGCAACTTGCAATTTTGAAATATGAGATGCACACTTTTATGTGTTCTTTATTCTCTCCCTCTGAAACTCTGTCTATTAGAAAGCTCTATTGCATTATCCAGGCCTTTGCACATTTCTTTCATATTTTCTACTTCCTTATCCTTCTCTGCTCCATTCTAGGTTGTTTTTTTAATCTACTTTCTTGCTTATGAATTTTCCTTCTCGTATGTGTACGATTTTCTCTTAAGCTTGCATATTGAGATTTGAGTTTTAATTCTATTTTTTCATTTTTCAATGTTATATTTGGATCTTTTTCAAATTTGGTTATTTTCTGTTTCTTAGCTATGCATTCAGTACCCTTTTTGATTTCTTCAATCATAAAAAACAAACTTTTTTTATTTAAGTTTATTTATTTTGAAGCGGGGGAGGGATTGAGGGAGAGAGAGAGAGAATCCCAAACAGGCTCCATACTGTCAGTGAAGAGCCCAGACCTGGGGCTCCATCTCACAAACTGAGATCATGACTTGAGCACAATCAAGAATCTGATGTGTAACCAACTGAGCCACTCAGGACCCCACCAAAGAATCTTTTTAATGATTTCTATCTGATAATTCTAATGTATTCGAACTTTGTGAGGCCAATTCTTGAGTTTGTTGTTTCAGTCAAATCTCATTCATAGCATCTGGTTTCTTCAACTATGTCCTTTGTGTATCTGTGTGAGGAGGGAGGAGGAGGTGGAAGATGAACTCCTTGGAACTTTATAGTAAATGTTCAAAGTTGCTCTTAAACATCACTTTTCCTTTAAGGGTTTGGTTTTGCTTCTGTTAGGTGCCTGGATAAGCAAGCAATCCAGAATAATTTAAAACTAAAATCCCAATTTAAAGATTTTTCAGAACACCCGGATAGCACCACTTGTAAAAACCTGTGTGAGAGCTAGGTATGGTTTATCAAGAGATAATTTCTTCCTTCACATTTTAAAATTCTTACCAGGGAAGAGTCTGAAACAAATATGCTTTCCTCTGTGTTTCCTTTTTACAAGATTATTTTTATTTTAGTCGAAAAGAAAGGGTCTCTTTTCAAGGATTCTGGCTTTATCTGGAATTTTATGACCTCCCTTTATACCAACCCTAATTTTGTCTCCTGCTTCCTGTCTCCCGTGATGAAGAGATCACAAAATAAAGTGAATTAAAATGAGAAATCTTATTTATATAGCAATGTATATTGCAGCTTTATTTCCAATAGCCCCAAGCTGAAAACAACCCAAATATCAATATCAATATATAAACATATTAGGATATATTTTTATAGAATACTCTCCAGCACTAATTACAAACAACAACAACAATAACTGATACACAAAATGATATTATTCCATCTCAAAACATGTTGCCCGAAAGAAGCAAGATAAGTTTGAAATCAGGCAAAGCTAATCTAGAGTGATAGAAATCAGAACAGTGATTACAAATAGAGAGTTAGAACTAACTGAAAAGGTATGAAAAAACTTCTATTATCTTTCCTAAAAACTTTTTTATCTTCAGTGGGGTTACCTGGATACATATGTATATATACATTTGACAAAGCTTATCAAATCGTACACTTCAGTTCTCTGCATTTCAGTTTATGTAAATTTTATCTCAGCAAAACAATGAAGAGTCTCTGGAAGAGGTAACAAACTAAATATTTGAATTTTATAGATAAGTGGAAGAAAAATGGGGTGACTGATGACCTTTTAGAATAGAAAAGGACAGAAAAATCAGATGGATCCACGAATAAAAATAAATTTTAGTTTATTTAATCTCAGCTAAGGATTATAAATACCTGGCATTGTTATTTCCTTCTCTACCACACAAGGTCAATATCACTAATTGTTTCAAAACTTTTTATGTTTACTTTGATTCAAAATTACTTTTTCAAAAACTTTTCTAGGAAACCATTGCCAATTCACAAATGAGATGGAAATTTTTAACCACAAATATTTTAAACAGCTACAAGTAACTTATGTATTAATTCCTCTTTTTCTCTCACAGCAAATCTGTCTTTAAATGCTGTTAATGCTACCTAAAAATTATGATTACATCTCTCCGACTTCGTTAGCACCATCATTGCTCAGCCATTGTTCTTCTTGTGTCTACATTCTCAATTCTGCCTTTCTACATAAGAGCAGAAAGATTCCTTGAAAACATGTCAGGTACGTGGCTTCCCACTTCTTTTAAAGTAAAGGCCAGGTCTCTATCATGGCCTACCTGCCCTGTTAGTCCTAGCTTCAGCAAACTTTCTTGCTTTTCTTACTGTGTGTCCCCTTGATGTCTCCACTGGAGCCAGGCTGAATTCTGTCATTCTTTCAACATTGCATGCATGCCTCTGCTTCACTGTCTTGGCACTTACAATCCTTTCTGCTGAAAACACTTTCCAAGTTATCCTCATGGCATTCACTTTCTTCAAGGACCTTGAAGAAATGCCAACTCCCCAGAGAAGCATTTTCAGATGATCCTATCTCAAACATTATATGGTCTTCTATCCCTTGTGTGTAATTTGACTGCTTGACTTTTTTTTAAAGCACATATCATCACACACACACACACACACACACACACACACACACACACACCTGCACACGCACTTTGTTTTCTGTCTCCCTCCACTTGAAAGTAAAATGTATGTGCATGGAGAGTTTATCTGTTTGGTTTATAGACTTATCTCCAGGCACTAAAATATAGTAGTTATTCACTTATATATTTCCAGAAACTGGAACATAGTAGGAATTTCATAGATATTACTTCAATTAATATACTCAAGAAACTTATATTTTGGAGAAAAAAATAATGTTATATCCCTCAACTTGAGGACAAAAGAAAAAAATAGACTGTTCTTCTCTCCTCCTGTACTATCATAGATCTGGGGACATCATTTTTTAAAGCAAAAATATGGATTCTACTGATATTACAAATTATATATATGTAGGACAAGTTATTTGATGCTCTACTCTTGTTTTTTCACTCTTTTTATTTCTGTGCTTTAGTTTTTATAACTTACATGGACCTGAATTCAGATTTACTGATACTTCATTTTGCTGTGTCAACCTATTGTTAAATCTATTCAGAAATTTTTAATTTTAGACATTGTATTTTTTTAGTTACATCATTTTCTTCTTTGTTTTTATTTCTTTGTTAAAATTCTTTTCTTCAGCTATTGTATTTATCATTTAACATTTTGATATGTTATTGATATGTCAATGTTTTAAATTCTTTGTCTACTAATTCTAACCCCTGAGGCAACTATGTCTATTTCTAATTCTTATTTTTGCTGTTGATTCAGGGTTATATTTTCCTGCTTCTTCACATGTCTTGTGATTTGTGGATGTATGTCATATTATATATATTAGAAGACAGAGACTGAAATATTTTCCCCCAGAGAGAACACACCCCTTCCTTTCTCTGGCAGTAAGGTGAGGAAATGAATACATATTGATTTACCCAGAAGCTGTGCTATTTCAGCAATGGGTTTGCCATTTCAGTTTGTTTTCATTATGTCTGGTTTTGAATGTTTTGAGGATGAGACCCATGCACATTATCCTAGCAGAACTTTGGGATCAAAGTATAAGTCTCTCCCTTTCCAGTCTAGTTCCCAGCATTCTACGATGAAGACTCTTGGGAAGTATTTCATGAGTGAGGTCTTATAGGTAGAAAGAACAGCCTCTGTCACATTCCAGTCAACCATTACATTTACATGGCTGTTAAAAACCCTTCTAGATTCCTGCTTCCCATGGTAGGTCGGCTTTCCTCCTATATGCCCACATTCAGAAAACGCCCCAGAGAAGAAAGAGTTACATGCTTTTACTCAAGATCTCATTCTTTATTCCTCTTTACAACTTAGTTTGTTTAAACTTTTTACGTACTACACTCTTAAATGTCTTAAAAAAGCATTTTTTTCTTATTATGAAGGAAGCAATGGTTTTTCATTAATTTCTGCATTCTAACAAATTAAACTCTGATAAATTATTGGAAATGAGTATAGGACTGAGAAATTTGAGATATTTACTGAAGGAGACATTTCTTTCTTTCTTGCCTGAATGTGTAGGCAGCAGTTGCTAGGAAGAAAGATGATAAGTAATGATTAGGAACCAAATTACCAAGAGAGAGACCAGGCTTTCAGCGTTTTCCCAAAATTTTTAAAATAACCATGCTTGAAACCAACTCTTTAAGAATAGGAAATTTCATCTTTGAAAAAAATTGAATAGCTTAAGAATAAGCAGTAGGAAGAGAGTAAATAGATAAGGACCATAAGAATTTCCTACAATATAGAAACAATAATGCCAAAAGGATTTCAAACAAAATTATAAAAATAATTTTCTTTAATGAGTGCTTGAATGGGAAGATATTTAACCTCTGCCACTAAATAAGAATATGACATTAAGGACATTGCCCGTATAGACTTCTGTAGGAATTAGAGAATCAAAACTCAGTATATACAAATAAATATTGTATTTCCTAACCTCTAAGACACCATTAATTTAATAACATTTTGTGGGGGTAAAATATGAGAAATACTTTCATATCAAATATACACATTAATTGTAAGTTGTTTCCTAATTCAAGCATCTAAAATGAGGAAACAATAACATTTCATTCAAGAAATTACTTTCATATATTCTTCTGTTTTCTGCTGTAATTTTCTATTGGTGAAGAATGGTGGGATTTCTGAAAAGAGAGAAAAGGAACGTGCTATGGTTTCAAATAAGCGATTATCATTAATAGATTGAATCATAAACGTAACTCTGTACCACCTTTCCACCCTGTGGAAAGAAGAAAGTAGAGTTACACTGTAAACTCAAATTTAGGTCAGAGAAAAGTTGAAGGCCCACTTTCCTGTACAAATTCTACCTAAACTGTACTTGTATGCCAATTCCACAACATTTTTTTAGAGTAAATACGATAAAATTCACTTAGTGGTTAGCAATGTTTCGTTACTAACATAATTTTTTAGTTCAAGTGACAAGCTGTATTTCACAGAAAAAGAGCAGCAACTTGGATCAAAGCAATATATGTAATACACACGACAAAGAGAAGAAAATCATAGGTCTAATCTGAGGAATAATCATAAAATTGCTAATATACCGAACAGAAAAATCAGGTTAGATGCTTTCCTAAAAATTCCATTTCGTGTGAGCTATTTTGTATTTAATATTTTTAAAAACATTGATCTAGAACGAAAATCTATCAAACACTTAATGAATTGTTCACTTTTATTCTTCGTGTCTTGCATTTACTAAAAATATAATGTAGCCTATGTTAATGGAGTTTCAGACTAGGGGAGGTACAAACTGTATCTATCTATCTATCTATCTATCTATCTATCTATCTATCTATGTAACTAACTATTTTAGCCTTTCAGGTATGCCTTTTACCAAAAGTATAGTCTGGAAAAAAGACATTTAGCTAATGTTTTCCTGATCACATTTAGTGTGAAGGATAATTATCTAGAAAAACCCAAAAGGAATAAAACAGGAAAATTAAAATGGACTTGACCAAAGAAAATATGACTGACCAAGAGGAAAAATTTTTTGTTTCTCTTACAGAATTGGTCAAAATCAAATGACTGGAGTTTTAAAATTTGGAATGTGGAAAACTCCATTATCTCCTTTAATTGTATGGTTCATGGTAGAGAAGAAAAATGCTTTATCTAGTGTATCCCAGTCTTTGGAAAATGAAACAAAACAAAAGCTCTGGTTAGGTAAATAATTTGGCTTTGTGTGTAGAAACACTTCAGTATTATAAAATGTCTAATTTATCCTACATGCCAACTCAAAGTAGGACCTGCATATGACTCTATTAGGTATAGAGGAAATGACTTAATTATGAATTGTTATTTATTATCATGGATAGGAGAAATGGGTGGAAAATTATTTATTAAATAATCTCAGGGAGGAGATGGGTCATCTCTGTGGCTCTACTTGGGTCAAAAGGCAATAACAAAGCTCGAGGAGAGGATTTGATTGAGAGTTTAATGAAACAAATTTCCTTTAGAAACATATCCTTCAGAAGGGACTTTCCATAACATGGGAGCCAATTTAATGAGACACTGTAAAGAAATCTTGAAATAATGGGTACAATTTATTGTTTTCAAATAAAGAGGGAAAAAGAAAATTGCTCATTTTACCATAATTTAACCATTAAGAGTCTCTTGAGGAAAGAGAAGGAAAAGTTATACATTTCTGGTGAAGGAATTCTATTTACCCATACATTTCAAGGGTTATGATTACAGCAGCAGTAACTGGCTTGAGAAGAAATTGTAGTCAGGCAGATAATACAGCTCATTGAACTATGTGATCCCAGGAGTACATACACCTGGTAAAGCTCTTTCTGTGATTACATACCTGACATTTTGGGCTCACTAGTTAAGAAAAGATTTTGAGTAAAGTAAACAAAAAACAACAAAACCACATTTTCCCCCCTTAAACTATGAAACCATTTTGCAAACCTTAGTGTCTTTTCTTTGAACACTTACTCAAACATTTTCTATGACCACGACTCAAAAATAGAGTAGTAAGTATAGTACTGAGTGCTATACTAAGTGAGTAGAATAGTGACTATAACCAATCAATGTTGATTAATAAATAATAATTCCCTCTCCACTATCCAGGTACTGCTAAAGAAAATGCCCAAAATCTGGAGTAATGTTTTTATGAATGAGTGTGTTTCCAATACAACCTGAAACTTGATCATCATAAAACTAATAACTATATCATGTTTCGGAAATATGAAACACTAAATTGCAACAGTGATTATATTTACACACCTGAAGATTTTTAAGTTACTGAAAAGTTAATAAGTACAGCCATCCATTTCCCTGTGATTTTCTAAAATCATACTAAACAATACATGAACACAAATATGTACCAGAGACTTCAACTTAAACTTCAAAATGCTTAATTGCACAATTTTTGTGTTATGCTGATGGACTTCTACATGTATCAAATACATCTGATTATACATTTGTAAATATGGATAGGTTGGGAGACAAGAAGGAAAAAGAATAAAACAAACAGGAAACAAACAAAAAGATCCTTATATTTTATATATACTCTGTAGAGAACCTCAATAACTCTTCTACTAATGAATGGAGTGTATGTGATGAAATTCCCCTTTGGACATTTTTCAGATATTAAATTTTGAAATGACATATCTCACAAACAAAAGTAGAAGCAATTTTATCCTATTAACAGCTTGAAAATTCACACAATGAAAATGGGAAGAGAAAGTAAAATGAGGTTAAAGAGAGAACTAATTAGAATTCGGAGGTTTACTGGGTTAATGTCTAGACTGAGTAGGCCTAGCTTTGACGATTTACATACCTTGTAGCTTAGCCTTAACATTGACCTGCACTTAAACAGCTTGATGAATAAACCTGTCTCTCTCAGAGTGCTATACAGACCCACATTGTGATGTCGCAACATCGAGTAAGGAAGAAAAGAAAAAAAAATAAAAGCAGAACTTTTTAAAATCCTGTGTGCTCAGATTGTAATCAAAATTAAAATGAGGGAAGAAGTTATAGAAAAGAAGGAAACACTTTGAAGAATCACCTACCCATAGAACAGCCTCTCAGACAGAACTTGTTTATCTTGTAATGGCATAGCCCAGAAACATGCTCTACTGTACTTGTTGAGTTGCTTTTGTTTGGTACACTCTGAATGAAATTTTACAACAATTATAAATTGATCCGGATTGAAACTGTCTCCGTTAGGATGCAAATTTCCCGGGTATAAATTCTAAATTTTTAAGTCAGATCCCTAGGTGTATAAGGGAATGAATTAAATAGGTGATGGGGATTAAGGAGGGCACTTGTGATGACCACCAAGTGTTGTACATGAGTGTTGAATCACTAAATCCTACACCTGAAACTAATATCACACTATATGTTAACTAAATTTAAATAAAAAACTAATAAAAAAAAAGGAAAAAATCAGATCACTAAAAAAAGGAAGAAGAAACCATGAATCATGATTGCAGAGGGGAGAGTGAGTCCTTTTGGATATTGAAGAGCTTGTTGGATGGGGCAGATGGAAGAAATAGAAAGATGAGAGGGAGTTAGGAAGCCATGTGATGTCTTTGGGTAATGGAGGATGGAGAAGGACTGGGTGATGTGAGAGAAATCTTAAGACAAATATAAAATGATGCCACCTGACAACGCTAAGCCTTTCAATGTGGTATGTATTCCACATACTGATGTGCTATTTCATTTAGGAGCCTCACTTGCAAGCAACAAAAAGTCCAGCTTGAACCATCATAGACAGTCAACAGGGCCATATGAGAAACCAGCACAGGTTGTAGGTTGCCTCTGCCATCCCAATTTCAGAGATGCCGTAGAATAAAAAGGAAAGCATAGGAATCAAAAAACGAATGCAAAGTTCATGAGAAGCCACCAAGAGAGTGATGCTGAATCATAACCATGTGTGTCTATGTGGGAATTGGGATGGGGAAAATCTGTGGAAGCTAGGGGCAAGATAGGAAGGTATTATGAAGCATTAAGAAATCAAATTAACCAAGAATATTAATATTTTATGGGGAAAAGTTTAATCTCTATCATATTAGATAAAATACCTTTTTAATAATTGGGCAGATATAGTATGTTTTAAGAATGGCAAAACTTAACTTGCAAAAATACAGATATCCCACATTGATCAACAAAATCAGTGCTGTGCTAATCATACTGCAGTTAACATATTTGGGGCATTCAACAAAAAATTCTAAAATTCAGATAAAAGAATATAGTTAATAGCAGCAAAATCTGTGTTGATAAAGAAAATTAAAAGGGGTGACTAACTCCACCAGATATTAAGGCATACAACAAAAATATAATAACAAGACCATGGAACTGGCGTAGGAAAAATAGATGAATGAATCATGATAGATAACTCAGCTACAGATTTGCATATGTATAAAGGAACTTGATATATGATAAGGGAAGCAGCAAAAAGCAGTGGGGGAAGGGAGTCCAGTAAGGGTATCAGAAGGATTGGCTTCCTAAATATAAAGCTGGGTGTCTGTATGCTATATTCAAAGATATACTCGAGGAGGATTAATGACCTATTGTGAAAGACAAAAAAAAAAGAGTTAATATGTAAATGTTGAATGACTTTATAAACTTGGGATAGGAAAACCTTTAAACAAGACCCCACAGGGATGCCTGGGTGGCTCAGCTGGTTAAGCGTCCAACTTTGGCTCAGGTCATGATCTCATGGTTCGTGGGTTCTAGCCACGTAAATTGGTGAAACCATTCAGAAAAGCAAATTGGCAGTATTTAGCCAAATGTAAGATGTACATGTTTTCTGACCTAAAGAATCTACTCTTGGGTATATATCATGAGAAATATTTACATAGCTCCAAAAGAGGTCATGAATAAGTTTGTTTACTACAGTAACAATAATATTTTGCCTCCAAATTACTATTTCTGAAAACACAGCATGGGAGTAAAAAGCAGGAATGCCTCTGAAGCAGTTTGAACCAACTAGATGTATAGATAGTGTCATAAAAGGACCTTGAGGGCACTGTACTGAGTATAAAGGAAAGCAATAGAATACAATTCATAGAGAAATACCATTAATGTAAGTTAAAAGCACACACACACACAGGAAAGCATGTAATTTTAGAAGGATGCATAAATAGATGCATAGTAAAGATTTTTAGAGTGGAAGCTTACAGTAGGGAGGGAAAGAGAGTAGGGATCACCATGACAGGAGAAAAGCATCATAAAAGGGAGGGTTCTTGCACAGACAGATGATAATGTGCTCTGAACTGGATAGTATTTTTAACTCAGTCTTCTAAATTTGACATCACCAGAAGGAAGGAGAAGAAGGATTCATTATCCCCTAGATGATCCAGTGGCTTAAATATGTGAGTAGGACATGTACTTCATTTCTCATGTCTGATTTTTTTGGTATTGACTACTTTCGTGGCAATTTCTTTTCCTGTGATCCCATGCTGCCTACTAGGGGCTCTTGGGCTGCATGTTTCTCCTTTATATTCAGCAAAGGAGAATATTTTTTATGCCTGAACCATCAAAGAAATTCCTTGTCTTCTATATAGTTGGGTACTTCTTGTCTGAACCTTTGCTCTTCCATAGAGAGTGGTGTTCAGCTTTTTGCCCCATATTGATGGAGATTGATTCTCCTCCAAATTCCTAGTTAAGAAGGCCTGAATCTGTTTCATTTCTCCAGTGAACAATTCTGTTTCCTCATTGCTCCAATTTTGACATCACTCTTCCTTTTCTGGAATATATGGATATCAATTTTGAGATTTCTGGGGTTTTTGTTGTTTTGTATATGTAATATTGCATGCAGAGTTCCTATGTGTTTGTCTGGGAGTATTTTTCCCCCTGTATTAATGTATTATAATTAATTTCCTCCTTTTGATGGGAAGTTACCCTGGCTTTCAGAGCCAGCCTACAAACAAAATTTGGCATATGGGTTGTTAATGAATTGAAAACTAAAGGTATATTTAAAAAATTCAGCAATGTGGTCTAATAACTTCTGAAATATTTCTAACACCTGAAAACAAAATGTTAAGGTTTCAAAGTTTTTGAAATTCCAAGAAACCAACCTACAAAATAATTATGAATAATTATTGTTTAGGATGAAAACGCAAACTTTCTTGGAAAAGTGGCTCACAGTAGAATGTAGAAGAATGTGCCTAGATGTGTGATCTTTCTGTATTTGGCAAGACTATTTACCTCTTTTGAGTGATTCTTGAACCAAACTTGTAAAAAATTACTGAAAGAGTGTGAGTTGCTAATATAGCCAAACATATTTATTATCCAAAAATAAGATTTACTTTGGGAAAAATTAATCTATACTCATAGCTTTCCTTCTTAACATTTCTAAGTTACTTCCAAATGTGATTGAAAACCCCTAGAGGGCAATTGATGAATTTTAGGATTAATATCTGCATTTTGTACATGATAGAGCTTAAGTGACTTGGCCAAGGCAAATAGTCAAGTCAACTTTTGACCATCCATGAAGGCAATAGCCAATTTCTTGTTATTATCTATTTCATCTTCTTCCTACTACCTACATTATTAAGCCAGAAACACTAAGAACATACGGGATTGGAAATATGAGTGCTCACACATGACCGTAGCAATCACTACTCAAAGTCATATTTAACAGAAAAGGTTATTAGTATCTCTATAGACAGGAAAGGACATTTAATTTATAAGCTGGTTTCCTAGAATAGTAGAGAATTGCAGATTTAAGGATGAATCTAGCTCAGTATATCATTTCTTTATTCATTTCCTCATTGTACTAAATGATGAGACTTATCTCTAGGTTATTTCATAAGGTTAATGGAAAAATAGTCTTCTGGTTTCAGTGTATTACTCTAAACAAAACGAAATTCACATACAATTCCTCAGGAAACCACATACACAGCTGCTTTGGGGGAAACTGTTTAAGGAGCTTTTTCAAAGGATATTTCTGGTTTATGTATTTTACCAGTTTTTAAAATTATTGTTATATTATTCACTCATAAGTCCTAATATCACTTCCTATTTTACCCTCAATTGTATTTTAACATTTCTATTTAAATTTGTTCTTCCTAGTAGAAAGGATATTGGCTTTTAACAAAATTCAACAGAACACTTGATATTATTAAATGACTAATGTGCATATTTCAGTGAAACTCATCGCACTTCCCAAGAAAGTAGAAACAAAAGATTCATCATGGCATCAAAAAAATTACAAAAAGAAGGGCTAAATTTGCCTAATTCTTGATAAACTACTGAAATATTTACCAAATAGTAGACAAACAATCCAATGAGTTAATGCAGATTTGAGGCTCTTAATTTGTTCTCAAAAAAAAAGAAAAAAAGGAGTTGTGTGTTGTTGTTGTTGTTTTTAAAGAGTTTTATTCTAGGAAAAATCTGGCCCAATTCATCCCATTTTCCATTTGTTCACGATGTATAGAATCACTGAAAACTACAGTGAAAGTGTAGTTATTGTTTGATATTTATTTACTTGTCTCCCATAGTGTGGTGTTCTAACTAACTAAAATAGCATCGGTCCTCATGTCTACTTTCAAACCGACAAGAGCAAATGTAATGATACATATTCAAATAGTAAATCTCAAAACAAAGGCATTTGGTTATTTCATATATGCCAAGTAAATTGAAAATGGGACTCTGTTAGATTTTAGGAAGTGCAATTCAGCACAATGGAAACAGAAATTGGAAATGACATTATCCTACAGACTGAGCATTATTTGATTTTACATAGATGTATAGCATAGTAAATAGCTTTAGAACAGGAGTGTAAAATCTGGGATTAATGAAGGGGCTTCAAGGAGTGTTAATAAATTTCTGAAACAGTATGGAAAATTATATGCATTTTCTTTTAAGAAAAACATTCAAAGCTTTCATTGGATTCTCCAGGGTGTACATAACTGGAGAAAGTCAAGAACCACTAGCTTAGAAAAGAATTACAATTAATTTCCTAAGTGAAAATAAAGGGTTGTCAAGTTTATTTGTTTGTTTGTTTTCTGTGACTAATGCAAATAATTCCATTGATCCATTGTCAGGGGGCTTGATTTTTTACATTTCCTCTTTGCTTAAAAACTTTAACCCCTTTGAGCCTCACTATTGCTACTTCTACTCATAGAAACTCCAGTCTAAATGATTGCTCCTTTTATCACTCTGATAGTTCATCTAGAGGTTTCTTGGAACACTATAGAGAAACGAGGACAAACTTTAGCAGGTTTTTGTTTTGTTTTGTTCTTTGAGTAGCAGAAATGTGTACAGTAAAGGACAAAGTTTTCAATCTATAGCTATAGTCTAAGATTTGTCAGGAATGATCTGCTTTTTTTTTAAGTAATTTTTTAAATTTTAAAGTAGTTTCAGATTTACAGAAAAGGTATGATGACAGTACAAAAATTTCTCATATCCTCTGCACCCAGTTTTCTGTATTATTAACAGCTTACAGTAGTATAACAATAACCTGTATATAGTATAATATATTGTCACAATTAACCAATATTGATACACTATTACTGACTAAAATCAATACTTTCTTCAGACATCCTTAGTTTTTATCTAATGCTCTTTTTCTTTTTTCTTTATTTATTTTTAATTTATTTTTAATTTTTTAATTTATATCCAAGTTAGTTAGCATATAGCGCAATAATGATTTCAGGAGTAGAATCCAGTGATTCATCCCCTACATATAAAACCCAGTTCTCATCCCAACAAGTGTCTTCCCTAATTCCCCTTGCCCGTTTAGCCCATCCCCCACCCACAACACCTCCAGCAGCCCTCAGTTTGTTCTCTATATTTAAGAGTTTTTTATGTTTTGTCCCCCTCCCAGTTTTTTATATTATTTTTGCTTCTCTTCCCTTAAGTTCATCTGTTTTGTATCTTAAATTCCACATGAGTGATATCATATGACCTTTGTCTTTCTATGACTGACTAATTTCACTTAACATAATACCCCCTAGTTCCATCCACGTAGTTGCAAATGGCAAGATTTCATTCTTTTTCATTGCCGAGTAATACTCCAGTGTGTGTGTGTGTGTGTGTGTGTGCGCGCGCACGCATGTGTGTGTGTGTGTATATATACACCACATCTTCTTCATCCATTCATCTGTTGAACATTTGGGCTCTTTCCATACTTTGGGTCTTGTCGGTAGCCCTGCTATAAACATTGGGGTGCATGTGTCTCTTTGGAACAGCACACCTGTATCCTTTGGATAAATACCTAGTAGTGCAATTGCTGGGTCATAGGGTAGTTCTATTTTTAATTTTTTGAGGAACCTCCATACTGTTTTCCAGAGTGGCTGCACCAGTTTGCATTCCCACCAGCAGTGCAAAAGTGTTCTTCTTTCTCCGCATCCTTGACAAAATCTGTCCTTGCCTGTGTTGTTACTTTTAGCCATTCTGACTCCTGTGAGGTAGTGTCTCATTTTGGTTTTGATTTGTATTTCCCTGATGATGAGTAATGTCGAACATTTTTTCATGTGTCTATCAGCCATCTGGATGTCTTTTTTTGAAAAATGTCTATCTTTCTTCACTGAGTTATTTGTTTTTTGAGGGTTGAGTTTGGTAAATTCTTTGTAGATCTTGGATACTAACCCTTTATCTGACATGTCATTTGCAAATATCTTCTCCCATTCCATTAGTTGCCTTTTAGTTTTGCTGATTGTTTCCTTCACTGTACAGAAGCTCTTTGCCTTGATGAGGTCCCAAGAGTTCATTTTGTTTTTGTTTCCCTTGGCTTCAGAGACATGTTATGTAAGAAGTTGCTGCGACAGAGGTCAAAGAGGTTTTTGCCTGCTTTCTCCTCTAGGATTTTGATGGCTTCCTGTCTTACATTTAGATCTTTCATCCATTTTGGGTTTATTTTTGTGTAAGGTGTAAGAAAGTGGTCCAGGTTCATTCTTTTGCATGTTGCTGTCCAGTTTTCCCAATACCATTTGCTGAAGAGACTGTCTTTATTCCATTGGATATTCTTCCCTGCTTTGTCAAAGATTAGTTGGCCATACGTTTGTGGGTCTAATGCTCTTTTTCTATTCCAGGATCCCATCCAGGAAACCATATTGTATTTAATTGCCATGTTTTCTTAGACTCTTCTGTGCTATGACAGTTTCCCAGGCTTTCTTTGTTTTCCATGACCTCTATGTTTTTAAAGATTACTGGTTAAGTATTTTGTAGTAAGTCCCTCAGCTGAGACTTCTCTGACATTTTTCTCATGATTAAAGAGGGATTATAGGTTTGGGGGAGGAAAAGCACAGAAGCAAAGTGCCATTCTCATGATTTCATGTCAAAGCTGCATGATATCAAAATAGGTTTATTATTATTGATGTTAATATTGATGAACTGGCTGAAATAGTGTTTGCCAGATTTTTTCACTGTAAAGTTACTCTTTTTTACTTTCTTTTATTACTGTACACTTTGGAAGGAAGTTATGGTGCCTAGCTCACACCTCAGGAGTATGGAGTTATGTTCCACTTCTTTTTGGGCAGAATATCTATGTAATTTATTTGTACATTCTTGCATGGAAGATTGATCTGTATTTTCATATTTATTATATATAAAATATATATTTAAATATAATTATACAACTTATGAATATTTAAACTTTGGGTTATAATTCAATACAATCTTTCTCTTGTTGCTGTTCAGACTGTTCTAGCTTTGGCCGTGGGTAACTATTTTGTTGACTCTGGTGTCCTTTTGACTTATCTCATTATTGTGGATATTTTTTGAGCATCTTCTTACTTTTTAACAATATATAATGTTTCAGGCTCATTCTCTTCTTTTTTTCTAACGTAGATCTGAGTTTCTTAACTGTATCATTTTCTTTCCCCTTGAAGACTTCCTTTGAACATTTCTTGTGGGGCATGTAGGCTAGCAATGTTTTTGTCTGAGAAAGTCTTTAATCCTCCTTCATTTTTGAAAGATAATTTCACTTAATTTTGAATTCTAGATTGGTGTTTGTCTCTCTTTCAACACCTTAACTATTTCATTCTACTTCCTTCTTCATTGCATAATTTCTGGGAAGAAGTCTGCTGTAACTGTCATCCTGTTCTTCTCTGGCAAGTTTTTTATTTTAGGTTTTTTTGGTTTTGTTTTATTTTGTTTTGTTTTTTTTCCTGTGGCTTCTTTTAGGATTTTCTGTCTTTGGTTTTTGTTCAATTTGAATATGATATGCCTATGTATAGTTTTGTTGTTGCTCTCATTCTGGTTTTTTGGTGTTTTTTTGAGGAGGATTGTTTTGTTTTATTGTTTTTGTTTGATTTGGTTTGGTTTGGTATTTATCCTGCTTAGTGTTCTCTGAATTTCTTAGATTTGTGATTTGGTGTCATTAATTTTGGAATGTTCTTAGCCATTATGAAAATGTTTCTTCTCTGTTTTCTCTTCCTGCAATGCTACTCCAATTACTAATATCTCACATATTTTGAAATTGTCCCATAGTTTTTGAAAGTTCTGTTCTATTTATTCATTTTTCTCTGTGCATTTCAGTTGGAGAAGTTTTTATTAACCTACATTTAGATTCACTAAATTTTTCCTCCATTGTGTCCAGTTACGGATGAGCCCATAAAAATCATTATTCACTTCTGTTACTGTACTTTTTAAATTTCTAGTATTTCCTTTTGATTATTTCCTAGAGTTTCCCTCTCACTGCTTACATTACCCATCTTTTCTTTCATGTTTTGTAATTCTCAATTAGAGTCCTTAACATATTAATTGTAAACTTCAAATTCTCTGGTAATTTAACATCTGTGAAATATTTGAATCATATTAATGCCTGATCTGAAGACTGTATTTCTTCTTGCCTTTTTGCATGCTTTGTAAATTTGTGTGCGTGTGTGTGTGTGTGTGTGTGGAAAGTTGGGCATGATATATCAGGTAATAGTAACTGAGGCAGATAAGACTTTAGTGTAAGATTATATTTCATATGGCTAGGAGTTGAACTGTACTTAATGTTTGCTATAGCTACCAGAAGCTCAAATTTCTCTACTGTCCTTTAAAAAAAATTAATGCTTATTTATTTTTGAGAGAGAGTGTGTGAATGGGGGAAGGGGCAGAGAGAGAGGGAGACACAGAATCTGAATCAGGCTCCAGTCTCTGAGCTGTCAGGACAGTGACTGATGTCGGACTCAAAACCACCAACTGTGGGATCATGACCTGAGCCAAAGTCAGATGCTTAACCAACTGAGCCACCCAGGTGTCCCAACTACTTCCCTTGTTTTGTCTCCCCTATTGACTTTGGGGTTCCCTAAGTTCTCTCCCTAAGACTAAGTTCACCTCATGGAGCTTTTTCAGCTGTAACCTACTGCATTATACTGGAGAACTGTTGGTATTGTAGTAATCTGTGGGGAAGGAGAATTATCTGTGCCAATTTACATTCCCACCAACAATGCATAAGGATTCCCCTTTCTCTACATCGTCACTAACAATTGTTATTTCTTGTCTTTTTGATGATAGCCATTCTAACAAGTGTGAGGTGACCGTTTATTTTGGCTTTGGTTTGCATTTCCTTGATGATTAATGATATTAAGCATTTTTTCGTATACCTGTTGTTCAATTGTATATCATCTTTGGAAAAATGTCTATTCAGATCTTCTGCCCATTTTTAAAATTGGATTGCCTGGGGTTTTGTTTGTTTATTTGCTATTGAGTTGTATCAGTTCTTTGTAAATTTTGGATAGTAGCCTCTTATATGATTTGCAATTACTCTCTCTCACTCAGGAGGTTGCCTTTTCACTTTGTTAATGGCTTACTTTGCTATACAGAAGTATTTTAGTTTGATGTAGACCACTTGATTTTGTTTCTTTTGCTTTTGGTGTCAGATTCAAAAAAATCATCACCAAGACCTATGTCAAGGAGCTTACTACCTATGTTTTTTCCTAAGATTTTTATGGTTTCAGGTCTTTATTCAAGTCTTTAATCCATTTTGAATTAACTTTTGTATATGATGTAAGATAGTTTCATTCTTTTGCATGTTGCTGTCCAGTTTTCCCAACATCATTTGTAGAAGGGACTGTCCTTTCCCCATTATATATTCTTGTCTCCTTTGTGACTGTTATTGACCATATACACATGAGTTTATTTCTGGGCTCACTATTTTATTTCATTGATTTACCTTTCTGTTCTTATGCCAGTATTATATTGTTTTAATTACTATGTCTTTATAATATAGTTTGAAATTAGGTACTGTGATGCCTCCAGCTTTTTTCGTTCTCAAAATTACTTTGGCTATTCAGGATCTTTTATGGTACCGTATAAATTTTAAGATTACATGTTTTATTTCTGTGAAGAATGACTTTGGAATTTTGATAGGGGTTACACTTAATGTGTAGATTGCTTTGTGTAGCATGGACATTTTAACAATACCAATTTTTCCAATATATGAATAGAATACCTTTCCATTTATTTGTGTCTTCTTCAATTTCTTTCATTAAAGTTTTGTAGTTTTCAAAATATAGTCCTTTTACCTCCTTGGTTAAATTTATTTACAGTTATTTTATTCTTTTTGATGCAGTTGTAAATGGGATTTTTGTTCTTAATTTCTTTTTCTGATAGTTCATTCTTAGTATAAAGAAATGCAGCACATTTTTTGTGTATTGATTTTGTATCCTACAACTTTACTGAATTTGTTTATTAATTCTAACAGTTTTTCAATGGAATCTTTAGGGCTTTTTTTCTATATAATATCTCATCTGCAAATAGTGACAGATTTCCTTCTTCCTTCCCGATTTGAATGCCTTTTATTTATTTTTCTTGCCTAATTGCTCTGGCAGAGACTTCCAAAACTATATTGAATAAAAGTGGAGAGAGTGAGAATCCTTGTCTTGTTCCTGATTGTATGAAAACCTTCCAGCTTTTCATCATTGAATATGGACTTGTTAGCTATGGACTTGTCATATATGGCCTTTATTATGTTGAAGTATGTTCCCTCTATACCCAGTTTGTGGAGAGCTTTCATTACAAACCTTCCAGACTTTATTATGTTTATGTATAAGTCCCCAATTTAGCCAAATGCCAAAAATATTCTGGCATCACCTCACTGTTGTGATCATAAGAATATGAACACTGTAAGCATTCTCTCATTTATGCCATCTATTTATTATATTAAATGTTATGATTGAGACAAAGTCTTTTAAATCTATTTTAAATAAATTTTAAATAAATTTTAACATTTATTATGCAAATACAATATTCAGAATATTTCTAAGTATATTTTTCCATGGATTTTACCTTTACAACCTTTCTAAACATCTATATAAACATATACATATGTAAACATATACATATATAAACATATATATATATATATATATATATATAATTATTGTTTCATCAGATATATTTCCGACCCCTAGTACAACAGATTTATCTTCTGATTAATTCTTCACATTTCTTTCAATGTACATATAGCCCAGTGGTTTAAAAGAATCAATCAGATTTTCTAGGCCACACACACACACAAAATCTTCTTTTTCTAAATCCTACTTCATAAATACACATCTGAAATCTTACCCTCTGTAGCCACACAAAATGAATGAGTGTGCTATTTGTAAAATAATTGAAGTTCTTTTAAATGCATATAATACCAGATAATGTGAAACATTGTTACTGTGTTACATGAAATCTCATCACCTAAAAAAATTTAGGATGCCAAGAAACCCAATATAAGGTTGAATGAAAAAGCATGGCTACCCACAAGTATGTCATACATTATGTATTTTATGCTCTGCATAAGAAACATCTGGAATGAATAAACTAGAATGGGCCACTGAATTAAGGTGTAAGAAGGAACTCAAGAGGAAATAGTTTCTATATAAAATATAAAGTGAGGAAAAGAGAAACAAAAGCCAAGAAAGGACTAATTCTCCAGCCAAGATCTATGAGTCTTGCCAAAGTGTGGAGGGTAAAAGGAGGCTGAAATAGGCATATATCACCCATACTTATTTCCTTAAACCCCTACTCACCAAAACAAATTAAAAGACCTACACATTTCATGTTGGCAAAAGCAAAGATATCTAATCCATTTGCACACATTACTAACTGTTTCAAATTCACATTTTCATGTTAAACTACAGAATAGGCACAGTATGTGTGTTTAGATTATATTACATCTGGGTTTTTGAAATTTTAGCTCTTTCCACAAGTAAAGTCCCCTCCATTGCTTGATTTTGGGTTATTCTGTTTCTACAAATGGTCTAAAGAAGTATGCCTCCAAAATGTGGGGGGAAAGCGAAGAAGATTTAGGAAACTGATAGAATTTGTCATATGTGTGGCCCATTTGTAGGCTCTGTGTGGCAGACAACTGCACTGTATTCCCTAGCCTAGAAAGTTCTCCAATTTTCCCCCATACGTTTGCCTTTATTATCCTAGAGGATAAGGCAGTGTGAACCAATACCAGGGCATTATAGGTCGCACATAGTAATCATGGAATTGTGGAACTCTAAAAACTTCAGGGGTGTGAATCCAGAGGGCTATATCTGGTAAAAGGAAGTAACAGGGTGTCATGGCTTCTGCAAATGTTGTGTGAGGTCGTGGAGAGGTATGAGCTGCTGCCACAGATTCAAGGAGGAATCATCCTGCCCCCAAATTAACCTGGTTTCTACCTTCGGTAGAAAAATGGAATAGAAACCATAGATCAGAGAAAGAGAGACAGAGAGAAAAGATGAGATACCTGGTGTCATGATATTGGTAATTTACCTTTAAAATTCTTCAGCATAAAATGGGATATGAAAGTGTACATTAGTGGTTTTCACTTCACTTTAGGACTGTCAGACTGTTACTCGTTGCAATAAAAAAAAATCCACACTCTATCTGTAGTCAGCCAATATTACGGCAAAAATCCCCATTTGAGAAGCCTTTATAACATGAGCTTCATCTATCCTTATATTTAATGAAATGCCAGATGAGTGGCTAATTAGCATAATTAATTTCAGAAATGGATTTTCATTGGTGGATTTAGTGGTGTGTTAATCAGTATAATGGGGGGTAGAAATGGGTTCTCAATTGTGAAATGAATGTAATTCAAGATATGTTTTGGTTAAAGTAGTATGGAAACACACTTAAGATTTGCATGAAATCTGTCACCTGTAATGTTTGGGATGTACAGGATCAGCATGACCTCCTCTAACAAAATACCACACACTGAGTGGTTCAAGCAACAGACATCCCTCATAGTTCCAGAAGCTGGGAAGTCCAAGGCCAAGGTGCTGACAGATTCAGTTCTTGATGAGGGATGTCTTCCTGGCTTATAGTCAGTTGTGTTCTTGCTGTGTCCTCAAATGGACTTTTCTCAGTGGTTGTGCATGGAGAGCTGTCTGTATTGCTCTTCTTTTTTTTTTTTAAAGAAGTTTTTTTTTTCAACGTTTATTTATTTTTTTTTTCAACGTTTATTTATTTTTGGGACAGAGAGAGACAGAGCATGAATGGGGGAGGGGCAGAGAGAGAGGGAGACACAGAATCGGAAACAGACTCTAGGCTCTGAGCCATCAGCCCAGAGCCTGACACGGGGCTCGAACTCACGGACCGCGAGATCGTGACCTGGCTGAAGTCGGACGCTTAACCGACTGCGCCACCCAGGCGCCCCTGTATTCCTCTTCTTATAAGGGCACTAACCCCATTGTGAGGGTGCCACCCTCATGACCTAATCTAAGCCCATTTACCTCTCAAAGGTCCCACCTCCAAATATCACCTCTTTGGGAATTAGGCCTTCAGTATATGAATTGGTGGGGAGAGACACAACCATTGAGCCCATAACAGGATGTCACCTAAGGCTAAATTGCTAAATGGATTTGAGTCTAATCTTTCAGTGACAGAATTTTGGTTTTTTTTCCTTTGGCCTGATACCAATTTATAAAGGTAACAAAATCAGCTTCTGAAGTACTGTTAGGCCTGTTTCTAGTGACTTATTCATATCAGGTATTATTTGTTTTAAAAAGACAGCAAGCTTGGTCATTGTCAAACTTCAACAATAACAACATTAGAACTCTTATGCCTGCCTGCTGATACATGTTTAATTCCATATGAATACAGAATTTGGTCTGAGACTTACTTTTTAACAAGGGTAAAAAAGGTATCAAGGAACAGCAAATATTCATACACATCAAAATGTTTAGCTTATTCTACAAAAGGGACCTCTGAGTTGCGTAGAACCAAATGGTGTACATTCATTCAGAACATTTTGCGATCATGTACTACAGAGGAATGGATATCTTCTGTTCCAGCATTACAGTGTCCTGTGTAGTGTTGGAGACAATAGTGTTTAGCAAGACTATCTGTGTTCCTTGAGAGAATTACCCTGATGGCCTAACAATATGGTGAGTTTTAGATAACTGACATGTTGCTATCCCTGTTTTATAGAGGAATAAACTGAAAGTCGGAGAGGTTAAGTAGCTTGCCCGATTCGAACAAGTAGTAAGAACTAGAGCAAGTGGTTGATTTCAAATGTCACACTTTTTAACACCATGTTCTTTTCCCTAAGTCATGGTTCTATGTCTGGGGACACGGGAAGTAGAAAGCAAGTTCCAATAAAACAACACAGTCCAAAGAGAAGTGTTGTGGAAAAAAAGACACACACACATTTCAAAACCTCAGGTGCCTAAGAGTGTCTTCTATTTTTTTAGGGATCACAATAAAATCCTCTCTGTGTAAATTCTAGTTGTTGCTTGATGTTAAGTTAAATGTTTATTAAGCACCAGAGTTCAAGCCATAGAGTGGGCTCAATCATTCTCAGCTAATCTTTTTTGTTGCTATAAAATCTTGAGTTAAAAAACCTTTTCAGGTACTGTGAAGAAAGGCAATGTGAACAGGATGGGGCTGCCTGAAAATTATACTCAAGATATGTTTCTTAGAGTTGATAAGAAGCACTTCTTAGCAAATGCACACTTAACAACAAGTCTTATTTCTAATAGGGTATAGTGTACTACACAACTGAATCACTTTTAACTAGGAATCACTTGATTTTGAAATAAAAGTCACATGTTTACACATATTACACCACACACACACACACACACACACACACACACACAGATATATTGAGCCTGTCAGCTTAACTCCATATAGCCCTAATTAAATGTTTGTTTTCAACCTTGTAAACAGCAAGATTCACGGTCACTTCCGTGAAATACGGATTTCACCAAGACTGGGAAACTGACCAAGCTTTCTCATTTCCTCCAGCTGGAATCATTTCCTTTCTTTCTGGGATCCCCTGTTCACCCTCCTTGGAGAAGCACCTTCCATAACATACTTAGAGCAAAGAGTGCAGTGCTCTTGTGAAAGCAGAATAAAAACTCGGAGGTACTTACTGAGAACGCTAGAGCTGGACCAGAGAGCTCCGTAATGCCGAATGCCTGTGACAGAGTAGGCCACTTCAAAGAGATAAAGCTGCATTAGTGCTTTTAAATTTGTCCTTGGGAATGCGCTCATCTGAAACAATGATTGCAGAGACAAATCAGATGAATGCTGCTTTCAGAACTAAATGAATACTCTAAGAGGACAGCTCTGAGAGGAATACATTTGAAGAGTCTGGAGAGTAATTTCATGGAAAACAAAGTGGGTGCCCATTTTATTTGGAAAAAAAATGAAGAAGATTGGAATAGACAAAGAAAAGAGAAGAAAATTATTTTAAAGGCTATTTTAATGTGCCACCAATTATGCATATGTAAGATGTTTTATGCATGAGGTTGACATCTGACAAAGAATTATTGATCACAGACATTTTATACAAAGGGTGTTTTCCTAAATTGGGAATCTCTACCCAATAAACCTATGCAGCTCAAATATTGTTTTCATGTCAGTCATAATTTATATGCACAAAGATTACATAATTCCAACATTAAAAACAAATTAAAAATAAAAATTCAGCCAAATGAATGACAGGAATTTAGGAAATTTATACATTAAACTTGAGAACAAATAATAATCACTTATCCTCCAAGTCACATTTTCAGAGTGGGTCCTGTTTCCCATGTATTTAGGTCCCTGGTGGGTAGATACTTAGATGCTTAGATGACTATCTCCATATTACCATTGAGACTCAGACTCTTTCATCCCAGTGTGACCTGGAAGGAGAAACATAATCTAGGATGACCACTAGCAGAAGGGTAGGTCTGGATCATGAGTGACAATGCATTTTTTAAAAATTTCTCTTCAAAGGAGAGGACCTGGCATTGGGTCTGGGAAAATGAGATGCAGTAGTCCCTCCTTCTATGCAGGGGATATATTCCAAAACCCCCTCAGAGGAAACCTGAAACCACAGATCGTCCTAATCCTGTATATACCATGTTTGCCTTGTATATGCATGCCTATGATAAAGTGTAATTTATAAATTAGGCACTGTAAGAAATTAACAGCAATGAATAGTAATAAAATAAAATAATTATAACAATATACTGCAATAAAAGTTATGTGAATGTGGCCTCTCTCTCTCTCTCTCTAAATATGTTATTGTAGTGTACTCACCTTTTCCTTGTGATTATGTGAGATGATAAAATGCCTATGTGATGAGATGAAGGGAGGTGAATGACGTAGGCACAGTAGCCTACTACTGTTACCTTCTGATGATACTTCAGAAGGAGGACCATCTGCTTCCAGACGCTGGTTGACCAGTTGACCGCAGGTAACAGTAACTCTGGGTAAGGGGGTGGGGATTACTGTAGTTATCCGTGGGAAAGTCAAATTGTTCTGGGTAACAGACTTGGAAGAGTTTTACATAAGGTCTGAAATTTTAAAAACAAACCACAAACGTATTTAGGATGTCTTAACTTTCCTCCTTGACAGTGTTATTTTATGCCAGGGGTATTTGGGAGCCTGTAGAGAACAAAGGCACAGGCCTTTGGTTTCTTCAACAAGGTGTAAATTGGTATTAAATTTCCTGGAGTTCAAGAGAAAGGAGTTAAAACTAGCGCATAGGTTCTGGGCTTGCTTGATATGTCTGAAGAAGGAGCATCTCACTGGTGACAGGGCCCCTCTGGGCAGCTTTTTACTGCTAGGACAGTCGGTAGAAACAGTTTGTAAAGCTGTTGCTTCTTAAGGTGGCTTGTTTAAAATGTCATTTCACTTAATGGTATGCAACTAGGAAAAAAGAATTGATAGCCAGAAGCTGAATCTTTCATCCAAGATATGTGCTTCCATATGTTAGTGTTGCCATACTAACTCTTTTGAGGGAAAGAGTTTTGAGGGCCTCCTGATTTGACAAATATTTCAGATAATCCTTAAAAATCCATCCGGCCTTCCCAGTGTTTTAAGCCAGTGGAGCAAGATAAGTAAATATAATAGAGACGTAAATATTCTAGAGAAGTGCGTATAACTAAAACATCTTTGGGGCGCCTTAGTCGGTTAAGTGTCCAAATTCGGCTCAGGTCATGATCTCACAGTTTGTGGATTCGAGCCCCGCTTTGGGCTCTGTGCTGACAGCTCAGAGCCTGGAGCCTGCTTGGGATTCTGTGTCTCCCTCTCTCTGCCCTTCCCCTGCTTGTGCTCTGTCTGTCTGTCTCTTTCTCAGAAATAAATAAACATTAAAAAATTGTTTTTAAATAAATAAATAAAAATAAAATATCTTTGATTCCAGTTCATATCTTTGGATATGACAAGCCAGTTGGAATCCCAAATCCCCAAACCAATTCCTCTCCGTAGTAGAGTTCTTGATGCCTCATGTCTTCTCCTTGGCAGCTTTAAACTGTTTTTGGATGGGTTACTGGCCATTCTGTTGTGTGGTCAGTAACACGTTTAGTTAGTATCCCTCTTTCAGCACCTGACACTTGTCTTCACTGACATTAGTTCTAGCTTCTCTCACAGCCACAGATGTTGCCTGAGGGTTACTGGATTCCCAAATGGAGACCATGATCGGTTTTCTTTGATTTTGTGACTTTTCTCTTGAATCTTGAGGAAAGAATCTTTAGGACTACGTCAGAAAATGTTCTAGTGGTCTCACCCATTGTTAGAGCATTGTGTCCCATGACTTGGAATCATCCCCAGATTCTGGTCAGGTGCCTGATTTTCCTCCACCAGAGGCCTGCACACTCCTGGCAGTGTTCCTCTGCTCAGTGTTGTAGCAGCTCTCAATGCCCTCTTTCTTTGCTCAAAACCAGACCAGGATTTCACTATGGTTTTCAAAAATTCTCCAGACTTCAAGCTGTATTACAAAGCTGTAAACATCAAGACAGTATGGCACTGGCACAAAAACAGACACTCATTTCCATGAAACAGAATAGAGAACCTAGAAATGGACCCACAAATGTGTGGCCAACTAATCTTTGACAAAGCAGGAAAGAATATCCAATGGAATAAACATAGTCTCTGCAGCCAGTGGTGCTGGGAAAAAGGACAGCAACATGCAGAAAAATGAACCTGGACCACTTTCTTACACCATACACAAAAATAAACTTAAAATGGATGAAAGACCTAAATGTAAGACAAGAAGCCATCAAAATCCTCAAGGAGAAAGCAGGCAAAAACCTCTTTGATCTTGGCCACAGCAACTTCCTACTCAACACGTCTCCAGAGGCAAGGGAAACAAAAGCAAAACTGAACTATTGGGACCTCATTAAAATATAAAACTTCTGCACAGAGAAGGAAACGATCAGCAAAACTAAAAGGCAGCCAACGGAATAGGAGAAGATATTTGCAAATGACATATCAGATAAAGGGTTAGTATCCAAAATCTATAAAAAAAACCTATCAGGCATGCCTGGGTGGCCCAGTCAGTTAAGTGCCCAACTTCAGCTCAGGTCATGATCTTGTGGTCAGTGAGGTCTAGCCCCATGTCAGGCTTTGTGCTGAGAGCTCAGAGCCTGGAGCCTGATTTGGATTCTGTGTCTCCCTCTCTCTGCCCTTCCCCCGCTCATGCAATGTCTCTCTCTCTTTCTGTCTCTCAAAAATGAACAAACGTTAAAAATTTTTTTTAATTATTAAAAAGAAATAAAGAACTTATCAAACTCAGCACCCAAAATACAAATAATCTAGTGAAGAAATGGGCAAAAGACATGAATAGATACTTCTCCAAAGAAAACATCCAGATGGCCAACCGACACATGAAAAGATTCTCAACATCACTCATCATCTGGGAAATACAAATCAAAACCACCATGAGATACCACCTCACACCTGTCAGAATGGCTATCATTAACAACTCAGGCAACAACAGATGTTGGCGAGGATGCAGAGAAAGAGGATCTCTTTTGCACTGCTGCTGGGAATGCACACTGGTGCAGCAGCCACTCTGGAAAACAGTATGGAGGTTCCTCAAAAAATTGAACTACCCTACCACCCAGCAATCGCACTTCTAGGTACTTATCCAAGGGATATAGGTATGCTGTTTTGAGGGGCACATGCACCCTGATGTTTATAGCAGCACTCTCAACAATAGCCAAAGTATGGAAAGAGCCCAAATGTCCATCGATGGATGAATGGATAAAGAAGAAGAAGATACACACACACACACACACACACACAATAGAGTATTACTCGGCAATCAAAAAGAATGAAATCTTGCCATTTGCAACTACATGGATGGAGCTAGAGGGTATTATGCTAAGTGAAATTAGTCAGTCATAGAAAGACAAATATCATATGACTTCACTCATATGAGGACTTTAAGATACCAAACAGATGAACATAAGGGAAGGGAAGCAAAAATAATATAAAAACAGGGAGGGGGACCAAACATAACAGACTCTTATATATGGAGAACAAACAGAGGGTTACTGGAAGGGTTGTGGGAGGGGGGATGGGCTAAATGGGTTAGGGGCACTAAGGAATCTACTCCTGAAATCATTGTTGCACTATATGCTAACTACCTTGGATGTAAATTTAAAAAATAAATTAAATTAAAGAAAAAAAGTAGATGTTCAAGTAAAAAAAAAAAAATCCTCACTAGGAGTTCAGTGCATTCTTGTGTAAACAGGGTAAGTAGAGGTAAATCGGCCTTTCATCCAGGCTACAAAGGAGTGCTATTTCAGTTGGGATAACTAGTAAACCCTTTGAAGAATTGTACCTCCATGTGAGGAATGAAGTCCGATTCTTTTTTACTATTAGCTGACGTTTTCTTGTTTTTTCTATGCTGAACAACGAGGAGTATTTACAGAAATTAAGGACTGGTATTTCTCTGTATTTAAGAACATTTTCTTCAATGTCAATATTTTATAGGCCATTATGTGCTTCCCTCTTATGTAGTTTTATTTTCATCTATGATGATCCAAGATTCATCAAATAAAGAAAATATCTATAAGTAAAATTTTTAAATGATATTTCGGTCATTTACATGCTGACTTTAAATTTAATTAACTGATGCATTAAGTGGTTATTTCAAAGTCTGCAGATAATTGATGTGTAGTAAGAATTAAGCATGTAGGTTCTGATCAGCAGTAGCAGGCAGGGACTTTGAGGACACTATTATAATATCTCTACTTGAGGCTGCCTGCTGTTCCATCTAAAATGAATATGTAATAATAAATTGTACCCAAAATGGTATATTAATTTCTTCAGGGAAAGAGATTTTTATTATTAACTGGTTCAGGACCATTTCCACGATGTCTTTGTAATTCCCATGAGGGCCAGCTTAATATGAAGGAGGCAAATGTAAGATATTGGAGTTGATTTTATTTTATTAGATCCATATACAGCTCAAGAAAATTAAGGCTGACTTCCATGATGTGTCACATTAAGTTTGAAGGATAAAGTCTAAGGCTAAGCTATTACTGAAATTATCACCAAAAAATATTACTTGGGATATAAACCTAGTAATGTACTGATATTACAGCAAGAAACATAGATTGTTTTCTTCATTTCAATTAATAAACAGTTGTAATCACTGACAACATAAATAGGCAGCTGTTACCAAAATTATTATGTTTGCTTTTCTTTTTTCTTTTTATTTATTTATTTTAAAAACCATTGTATGTATTTTAAGTGTACAACATAATGACCAGATATACCTAGATATAGTGAAATGATTACTTTAGCTAATTAACATGTCTCCTCTCAGAGTTACCTTTTTGTGTATGTAATTAGAGCACCTCTCATGTTCCCAGTATTCAGTGTTGTATTATTAGCCATAGTCATCATATTGTACATTAGGCCTCTAGACTTATTCATCCTACATAATTGCAACTTTGTACCCATTGACCGATAGCTCCTACCTCCTACCCATAACCGCCATTCTACTCTCTACTTCTATGAGTTCAATTTTTTTTTAATTCCACATGTAAGCGAGATCATACATTTCTTGGGCTTACCTCACTTAGCATGATGTCTTCAAGGTTTACCTATGTTGTCACAAATGGCAGGATTTCCTTCTTTTTAAAGTGAATAAAATTCTGGGGCATCCGGGTGGCTCAGTCAGTTAGGTGTCTGACTCCAGTTCAGGTCATGATTTCGCAGTTCCTAAGTTCAAGCCCTGTGTCAGGCTCTGTGCTGACAGCTCAGAGCCTGGAGCCTGCTTGGATTCTGTCTCTCCCTCTCTCTCTGCCCCTAACCTGCTCACGCTCTGTCTCTCTCTCTGTCTCTCTCTGTCTCTGTCTCTCTCAAAAATAAATAAACATTAAAAAAAATTGTTTTCTAAAGTTGAATAAAATTCAATTGTATGTTGTTGTGATTTTGTTAAATTAACATTTATATAGAGCCCTGGGGTACCAGTGATGAGCCATGGTTCAACAAAAGACTACAAGTGAAATAGTGGTATCTATTACTCACAAGTCCTGGAAGAGGTGCTCAGCACACCTTGAGGGGGGAGGTCAAGGCAGGGTGCAGGCAGAGAAAGCATGGCAGGACCTAGGGCGCATGCTTTTTATTAGGGTCTTTGGGACTTCTATGCAACCTGATTAAAAAATGGGCAAAGGACCTGAATAGACATGTTTCCAAAGAAGACATATAAATGACCAACAGGTATATGAAAAATCACTCAACATCACTAATCATCCAAAAATGCAAATCAAAATCACGGCGAGACATCACTACACACCTGTTAAAATACCTCTTATCAAAAAGTTAAAAGGTAGCAAGTGTTGGTGAGGATGTGGAGAAAAGGGACCCCTTGTGCACTGTAATGTAATTGGTATGTTGATTGGCATTGTATGTAATTTTATGTAATTGGAATGTAAATTGACATAGACATTATGGGAACCAGTATGGAGTTCCTTCCAAAAAATAAAAATAGAACTACCATATGATCCAGCAATCTCACTTCTAAACTTTTCTTTTTTAATGGAAATCCAAATTGTTAGAGGGAAAGGCAGCTGCAGATTGTAGAGTTGAGGATGCTTAAAATCAATTATGTGGCTGGGTTTAGTTCTAACCCAATACTAGGTATCTATGTGAATATCTGGCTTCCAAGTCAAATTAATAAAAAGATTATGTGGACCACTTCAAAGCAGGAAAACATAATTTTAAGTGTAAGTGGCTTTGCCAAGTTACACAATTAGTGAGCAGCAAAGTGCAGGTTCCCTAATTCCTAAGACGATATTCTTTCCACTTCATCACGCAAATATATAGAGCATTTTTCTCATGTGAATAAAGCCATGGTGAGAATAGTATTGGTTCCATTACCATTACCATTAAGATAGTCCCAGGGGCGCCTGGGTGGCTCAGTCGGGTAAGCGTCAGACTTTGGCTCAGGTTATGATCTCAGGTTTCTTGAGTTCTAGGCTTGCGTCAGGTTCTGTGCTGACAGTGCAGAACCTGGAGCCTACTTCAGTTTCTGTGTCTCCCTCTGTCTCTGCCCCTGCTCTCTTTCTCTCAAGCTCTCTTTCTCTCAAAAATAAATAAGTGAAAAAAATATTTTTAATTACTTAAAAAAATATTAAGATAGTTCCAAAACTCACTAAATTCTCTCTCTCTCTCTCTCTCTCTCTCTCTCCCACACACACACACACACACACACACACTTTATAAACTATAAAGTGAAACTTCAAGGCTTTAAGAGAGGGTGTCCTTTTTTCCTTGAATTATCCATGTAATTCCCTTGATTTTCTCCTTGTCACAGTCAATGTGTCTTGCAAATTCAATTAACTGTCTTAGTTTTCTTACTCTCCTATTTCCCTCCGCCCATTTGATAGTCTTGTGAAAATCCAATCTTTTCAAGATAATACATTTGATAATCCTCTGAGGCATCCTGTCATTTGCAGCACAGTTTTTTTCTTTGTCAATTATTATCAACTTTACGAACTGTTATCTATTTCTGACACAGCAGGAGATGTCCCAGCTCAGCTAACCTAGGCCACGTACAATTAGATAAGACGCAGAGCAGTACTCGTGCTCACTAGCCAGTTTCCTTCCCCTGTTTTGTTCGTGATCCTTATAGAATCAGTTCTGTTTGGCTGTGTGAATTCTAGTTGCCCAAGTGTTTAATGTGCTATTACCATGAGTGAATTCTAGAGATTTATAGCATTGTTTACCACTTTCCCATCTTACTGAATAATTGAGAAGGATACAATTCCTCATTTAAAATAAAGTACACAATAGTGGTAGGAATTATATTTGTTTCCTAGGTAACTACTATACACTCTTGATCAACTTCAGACATGGTTTTCCTTTATAAAATGACAGGTTTTAATACACAGAACAGTAAATAAGATGCACTCTGGCATCAGACTCAGGAAGAATATATGGTGGGCTGTGGGAAATGAACTTTTCCATCGTTTTCTAATGATTCATTTACAGAAGAACAACACCATACCATTTGTGTAAGTTATTTTTTTTTCCTCCTTAACTTTAATCAGGCCTGAGTCATTGCCATTATCTTTCTCCATGACCACATCCTGACATTATGGTGTTCGTCTCACATATTCCTTTCTTCTCTCTGTCTGTCTCTCTCTCTGACAGACCCAGGAAATAAAATTGTTGCCAGTAATCCAGACACACATTTTAATCATAGTTTTTTTTAGATATAAAAAGTGTCTCTTTAATTTGCCTTTTTGAGCTTTGAGCATTTTAAGCCTTCACCTCTGGGATATGTATGGTGGCCTTTGGTATATTGCAGTAAATTATCAAGACCACCCCCCCCACCGTGTTTCATTGTAACTTGCATCCTGCACTTGTAAGAACAGCATTAATCCAAATTGATTTGACTGATGCAGTCCCTAGGAACTACCTCGCCTTCTTTGGGGATATAATTTAATCTCTGTAAGAGGAATTTGGATTACAATTAACAATTATCACAGTAAAAGCTAGAAATAAGGAGACGATGTAAAGAAATATCCTTGGGATAGGAAAGGAGGAGCTGCATTAAAGAGATCATAAACTGTTCTTCAAGTAGTTTCTTGTCTTTCTGTAACTCCTCTAAAATAACAACATAAAAGAAACAACAATATAAAGGAATTCTACAAGCTTTGTTGCACCTTTCAGTTCACTCATATTGCAGAATAAAATGTGCATCTTAATAATTGAACTTTTACTAAATGTCTCCAGACTTGATTTTAAAAACTACTGGTGGGGCTAAGATGTGTTTTGTGTTTTTTTTAATTTTTTTTTAACGTTTATTCATTTTTTTTTTTTTGATGGAGACAGAGCGTGAGTGGGGGAGGGGCAGAGAGAGAGGGAGACACCAAATCCAAAGCAGGCTTCAGGCTCCGAACTGACAGCACAGAACCTGACCCTGGGCTCAAACTCACGGACCTGAGCTGAAGTCGGACGGCCAACCGACTGAGCCACCCGGGCACCCCAAGATGTGTTTTTATCTACTGTGAAGGTCATAGACTACATTGAACTGGGGATTCTTAAAGCAAGATTCCATGTGGTCAAAAGAACCACTTATCTCTTACCAGAAACTTGAGGAGGCAATAAACATTGTCTACTCTGAAATCATTTACATTCTAAATTAAGCTTTCCAAGGAATTCAGGAGTAGGGTCATCGAGTCTCATAACAGGCCAGAGGTAAGGATTCAGAATTGCCACTTCAAAAAGTTGCTCCATCAGAACGAAAATGAGTAAATCTGAGGAATGTTCCAGTTCAAACTGAAATCCAGGAAATGCAATCCAGCAGGGCTTCCTGTGCCAAGGCTTAGTCACCACTTCATGGGAATCCACCAGCCAGCCTGGGCCCACCTTCTATAATGGGGCAGAGCAGGCCTCAGAATTGGGTGGATCATTTATGTCTCCATCCAGGGAAATTTGGTTTAGCAGTAGGGTGAGGTCAGGGTTGGGCAAGTAGGATCCTACATGTTATAATTAATAACAGGGTTTTCTAATTATAGCAGCATTAAAGAAAAGAGGCAGGAATGAACCTGCACTGTAGGGGGAAAGGCACATAAAGTAAAAAAAAAGGCAGATAAAATAGATGAGTTTTTTTCAGAGGTCAGTACTACAAATGACTCCTGATCAAGTGTTTACAATTGCCCGTTTCTTACCCTCTGCCTTGGCTTGACCAAACTTTGATCAGACTTCTCTCCTCCCTAGGACCCCAGAATTCTGGTTGTCCCCCAAGTCTTAGCAAGCACTAAAATACAGAACATCTCCCTTTAACAGCGCACCCTCAGATTCAGCTGACCACAGCCAAAATGTTTCCTGTCAGATCTCCTCTATCATGTTATCCCTTGCTCTGTTCCTGCTAGTCGCTTTAAGAGTTCCCGCTAGTCCTAACGACCCCTCCTTATAAAAGAAAAGCTTTTTCTCTCCTTTTTTCTTTTTTGTTTCAACTGCTTTGTTGAGGTATGGTGAACATATGCTGATTTCTGAGACACTTGCAGATCTTGAGATTGGAATGTTTTCCCTATTGCGGTTGTCTCTTTGAATAGGATCTTTCCTTACCTAAGTACAGAAGTGTTTTTATCTGACACCCTAAAGATGGGAAATGGGTTTTCTTGGTTAGGAAACAACCCAGTTCTATCTGAGTAGCTCTGTCTCTTGCTCTTAACGTCTATGCCTATTCCATTTTCTCTGGTTTTCTAATGTTGAAGGCTGAGTTCTCTTTCACCTTTTCGTGTCAATCATTCCTTTTATGAATTATGACTTTCTTTTGGCTGGTTTGTCTTTCTCGAGCCATTTGTATTCCATTTGGAGAAATATCCAAAAGCATCAGGATCTAGGCCTTCTCCAGGGTCTGATCATTCCTTGGGATGACAAGATTAAACTACCTAGGACCTGAGCTTTGTTTCAGAAATTTGAAGGGAGGCAAAGCAAATCAATGAAAGAATTGCAGGGGCAAAAGGTCATTTTACAAACCATCCTCTGCATTTTCAAGTGGCGTAGTGTTGGAAATATCACTTAATCCCTCTGAACTGATCATACAAGAGGAATAACAATGCCTACATGTGGGTTTTATGCAGATTAAATGGGGGAGGGAGATTGGTATGTACCTCCCATATGCCTAGAGCTAAGATATGCTCAAGCAGTGGTAGATTATGTCCTCTCAGTAATCAAGTCCTCTTGACTCAACGTCTTAAATATCACTCCAAACAGTCCCTTTCTCTCCATTTCCCTTGTTGCTGCCTTACTTCTCCACTCTACTAGACTGAGGTAAGCTCCTTGAGAACCTATCTTATTTGCCTTATTGTACCTCGGGGCCTGGATCAGAGGAATCACCCAACAAGTGCTTTTTGAATGAAATGGAATGCATGCTTATAACCTAAAACCGGAGAACAGATGTTAATCTTTCCAGATACCAAACAGGTTTGTCTGGAGTTCCCTTGGTTTCCTAACAGAGATACCACAAGTACATTTTGGGCAAAGTTACATTAGAGGTCCTCCGAGCCCATTTCAAGGCTATCATTCTGCAATACTTTAGAAAAAAATGTGCTAATTTGTGACAATGTTTTGTATTTTCTTAGTCCTAAGCATCTACACAATGGTTTGTGTTTTATGACGCCAAACGGCCAGATGAAAAAGTGAGAAACTCTGTCAGGCATCCAGATATTTCGCTTACTTGGTGCCAAACATCTGGATGTTGAGAAACACTGACTGAATCTTTCACTTTTCACCTGGGTGTTTGGCGTTGGAGAGATGGAGCAAATGGCAAGCAGATACCTTGGCAGAGCCTACACTGAGACATATGGATGTGGGTGGTAGTGTCTTAGCATTCAAGCTGTTTGCCACAGAAGGAGAAGTTCATGATGGCATTTTGAGCAACATGATATATTCCGTCATTGAAGGGACTTTTCCTCCAACAGAGGCTCTTAGTCATGTTGTCGGTTATAACGATTATTTGGCATCCTGTGTATATTCTTGCGGTCCTAGATGCTGGGGCCAATTAAACTGCTCTAGAAAGAGATCTGTCCAAGATGCTGAGAATCAGGAGGAACTCACTCACTTTCCACTCACACTGAGTCAGTTTTGCTGAGTGACTTGTTCTTACCTTGTTTCCATTTCCTAGGCGATGTATTTTGACCTTGCCCGCAGTTTTATTGTAACTAAATCTCTGCAATTATTTCATTAACTCTGTTAGTCTTTGCCTTACACATTGGTTCCTAATCACTGGATTCCTGCTTTTTCGCCAGAACCCTGTGGTCCTAAAAAAAGTTCCCAAGGCCTCTGGGTTTTCTTTCATCCTATATGCTATACGTGTATCTTTATCTCTGCCCCTGTTCTACTATCTGTGCCTGTGTTGTCACCTCAGACATCCTAGCTTCAATGCTACATTAGTCAGGACATGCTAGATGTTGCTGTTGTGATAAATACCTCCACAGTATCTGAGGGTTAAAATGAAGTTTTATCACTCACAATGTCTGTTATGAATATGGAAAGTTCTCTGGGGCAGCTGTCTTTCTTTCATATGAATAGCTCTTCTACACAAATGTATGCTTCCAAGATCACTACAGCAGAATTAGAGTAGGCGAGCAGGTCAAGTACCAGCAACGAAAAACACTTACTAATATTTCGCTTCAGCTAATGTTTCACTGGCCTCGTTTGTGGCTTACTGCCAAGATATAGAAAGCTGGAAGGAGGTTTTCTCTCAGTATTCAAATAAAAATTAGTCGGACTAACATCAAAATCATAACTTTTTTTTTTTTAATCCATTGAGAGCTGATGTTGCAGAGCAACCAACTGATCCCAAATCTGAGAATTGGTGCAAATATACACTAAACTATGGTAGAAACAGCCAAAAAATTGCTAAGAGTTCAGCTACGATAGCTGACAAATTGATAAAAGTAAAATTCAAGCTGATGGGCAGTGTCAGACCCTGGAATCCATAGAAATTGGGGCAGTCTGCATCTTCCTGCAGGGTCTTCCTTCAGGAAGCACTTACAGTAAGGACTGGAATGAGACATAAGAAACATCTGTTGTGGCACAGACTAAGGAAGGGAAACAGCAGCTGTGAAGGATGGACACATGCTCCGACTGGATCCTTTTTCCATATTTCTACCATGGAACAACAGCCTTAATATGTGAGATGATGACAACAAGCACTGTTGCACTTAGGACATTTGTCAAGATGTACAGCTGTGTTAAACGTACACAAGAAAAATCTGGAAAGACCACAAATACAGGGACGTTAAATAACATGCTAGTAAACAATTAATGGGTCAACCAGGAAATAAATGAAGAAATTAAAAAGTCCATGGAAACAAATTAAAATAAAACCACAACAGTCCAAAACCCCTGAGATGCAGCAAAAGCAGTTCTAAGTGGAAAGTTTACAGCAATATAGGTCTACCTCAAGGCACAAGAAAAATCTCAAATAAACAACCTAACCTTACACCTAAAGAAGCTAGAAAAATAACAACAAACAAAACTTAAAACCAGCAGAAGGAAGAAAATAATAAAGATCAGAGCAGAAATAAATAATATAGAAACTAAAAAAACAAAACAAACAAATAAACAAACAAACAAAACCCACAATAGAACAGATCTGTGAAATGAGGATCTGGTTCTTTGAAAAAAATCAAAAAAATTTATACATCTCTAGCAACACTTATCAAGAAAAAAAGAGAGAACTCACACACATACAATCACAAATGAGAGAAGAGAAATAGCAATACCATAGAAACATAGGGGCGCCTGGGTGGCGCAGTCGGTTAAGCGTCCGACTTCAGCCAGGTCACGATCTCGCGGTCCGTGAGTTCGAGCCCCGCGTCGGGCTCTGGGCTGATGGCTCAGAGCCTGGAGCCTGTTTCCGATTCTGTGTCTCCCTCTCTCTCTGCCCCTCCCCCCGTTCATGCTCTGTCTCTCTCTGTCCCAAAAATAAATAAACGTTGAAAAAAAAATTAAAAAAAAAAAAGAAATACAATCATAAGAGATTATGAAAAACTATATGCCAGCAAATTGGATAACCTAAAAAAATGAATAAATTCCTAGAAACATGTAAAATACCAAAACTGAAACAAGAAGAAACAGAAAATTTGAACAGACTGATAACCAGCAAAGAAATTGAATCAGTAATCAAAAAACTCGCAACAAACAAAAGTCCAGAACCAAACATTCAATTTTACCAAACATTTAAAGAAGTGTTAACACCTATTCATCTCAAACTATTCCAAAAAATAGATAAGGAAGGAAAACTTCCAAATTCATTCTATGAGGTCAGCATTACCCTGATACCAAAGGCAGATAAAAACACCACTAGAAAAGAGAACTGCAGCCAATATCCCTGATGAGCATAGATACAAAATTTCTAAACAAAATACTAGCAAACTGAATCCAACAATACATTAAAAAATCATTCGCTATGATCAAGTGGGATTTACTCCTTGGTGGCAAGGGTGAGTCAATATTGGCAAATCGATCAACATGATATATCACGTCAATGAGAGAAAGGAGAAGAACCATATGATTATTTCAATAGATGCAGAAGAAGCATTTGATAAAGTATAACATCAATTCATGATAAAAACTCTCAAAAAGTTAGGGTAAGAGGGAATAATTCTCAACATAATAAAGGCTATATATGAAAACCCCACAGCTAATACCATCCTTAATGGGAGAAAAAGAGATTTTCCTCCCAAGATCAGGAACAAGACAAAGATGTCCATGCTCACCACTTTTATCCAACATAGTACTGGAAGTCCTAGTCACAGCAATCAGACAACAGAAAAGAAATAAAGGGAATCCAAATTGGTAAGGCACAAGTAAAACTTTTACTCTTTGCAGATGACGTGATACTAGACACACACAAAAAAAACCCTGCTATAACTGACTGATAAACAAACTGAGCAAAGTCAGTACACAAAACCAATGTGCAGAACTCTGTTGCATTTCTATACACCAATAACAAAGCAGCAGAAAGAGAAATTAAGAAAAAATCCTATTTACATTTGCACCAAATATAAGATATCTAGGAAATAAACCTAACCAAAGAGGTAAAAGATCTATACTCTGAAAAGTATAAAACACTGATGAAAGAAGTTGAAGATGACACAAAGAAATGGAAAGACATTCCATGCTCATGGATTGTAAGAACAAATATTGTTAAAATATTTATACTACCCAAGAATTTGATGCAATTCCTATCAAAATGCCAACAACATTTTTCACAGAACTAGAACAAATAATCCCAAAGTTTGTATGGAACCACAAAAGACCCTGATTAACCAAAGTAATCTTGAAAAGGAAAAGCAAAGCTAGAGGCATCACAATTCTGGACTTTACATTATATCACAAAGATGTAATAATTGCAGTGCCTGGGTGGCTCAGTCAGTGAAGCATCCACCTTCTGCTCAGGTCATGATCTCACGGTTTGTGAGTTTGAGCCCCGCATTGGGCTCTGGGTTGACAGTTCAGAGCCTGGAGCCTGCTTGAGATTCTGTGTCTCCCTCTCTTTCTGCCCCTCCCCCCACTCACATTCTGTCTCTCTGTGTCTCTCAAAAATAAATAAACGTTTAAAAAATTTTTTTTAAGATGTAATCAAAACAGTATAGTACTGGCACAAAAATAAACACACAGATTAATGGAACAGAATAGAAAAAATTAGAAAAAAACCCCACAACTATAAGGTCATTTAATCTTTGACAAAGCAGGAAAGAATGTGCAATGAGAAAAGGATGGTCTCTTCAACAAATGGGGTTGGGAAAAATGGACAGTGACATGAAAAAGAATTAAACTTATACCATACATAAAAATAAATTCAAAATGAATTAAAGATCTAAATATGAGATCTTAATCCATAAAAATCCTAGAACAGAACAAAGGCACTAACTTCTTTGACATTGCCTGTAGCATCTTCTTTCCAAATAAATCTCCTGAGGCAAGGGAAATAAAAGCAAAAACAAACTATTAGGACTACATCAAAATAAAAAGTTTCTGTGCAGTGAAAGAAATAATCAACAAAACTAAAAGACAACCTACAGAATGGGAGGAGATATTTGCAAAATGATCTATCCAATAAAGGGTTAGTGTCCAAAATATATAAAGAACTTCTAAAACTCAACGCTGAAAAAACAAATAATTCAATTTAAAATGGGCAAACACATGAACAGACATTTCTCCAAAGAAGATATACAGTTGACCAACAGACACATGAAAAGATGCTCATCATCACTTATCATCAGGGAAATGCAAATCAAAAGTACAATGAGATATCATCTCACACCTGTCAGAATGGCCAAAATCAACAACACAAGAAACAACAGGTGTTGGCAAGGATGTGGAGAAAGGGCAACCCTCTTGCCCTGTTAATGGGAATGCACACTGGTGCAGCCACTGTGGAAAACAGTATGGAGTTTCCTCAAAAAGTTAAATATAGACTACCTTATGATCCAGCAATTGCACTACTGAGTATTGACACAAAAAAATACAAAAACACTAATTCAAAGGGATACATGAGCCCTTATGTTTATAGCTGCATTATTTATAATAGCAAAGATATGGAAGCAGCTCAAGTGTCCACTGATAAATGGATAAAGAAGATGTGATATACAGATAGATATAGATATAGATACACACACACACACACACACACACACACACACACATGCAAAGGAATATTATTCAGCCATGGAAAAGAATGAAATCTTGCCATTTGGAATGACATGAATGGAGCTAGGGAATATAATACTAAGTGAAATAAGCCAGTCAGAGAAAGACAAATACAATATGATTTCACTTATATGTGGAATTTAAGAAACAAAACAAACACACAGTGCAAAGAGAGAGAGAGAGAGACAAATCAAGAAACAGACTTTTAGTTATAGTGAACAAACTGATGGTTACCAAAAGGAGGAGGGTGGTCCCTTGACCAGATCCTGGGAGATAAAATCTAAATTCTTCGGCTATCCTGCCTGATAAAGTTTTGGGTCATTCCAGATATTTTATGCCAACAATGTGATTTATTGCAGGAGCCTTGGACCATAGTGTATCAGTTTGACTATAAGCAGGTAAAAATGAGGAATCTAAATATAAAGCAAAAAAAAAAAGGAAAGGAAAGGAAAGGAAAGGAAAGGAAAGAAAGAAAGAAAGAAAGAAAGAAAGAAAGAAAGAAAGAAAGAGACTAAAGATAAGCATAAAATTCAATGAAGTTAAAAACAGGAAATCCGTGAAACAAGAGCTGATTCTTCATAAGAACAAAAAACAAAGCCAAAAACCGTTAAGTGGATTATCTGATGAAACCGACCATGAAGAACAAAACAAAAACAGAAGACACTAATGTTACCGATGTTACCTTTACATTACCAATGTTAGAAATGAAAAAGTCTAGAAGTGCAGACTCTAACATTAAAAAGATTTTTAAAAATGCAATGAATAATTTTATGCCCATAAATTTAACAAGCAGGTGAAATGAAATGATGTCTTGAAACACAAACTGTTAAAACCCACTCAAGATAAAATTTATAACCTGAAAAGCCCTTGTCTACTACAGGAATTGAGTTTGTAGTTTTTATTTGAAAACATCACAAAAAAATAAAACTCCCAGGCCCAATAATTTTACTTGTGAATTGTACCAAATATTTAAGGAAGAAGTAATATTACATAATCTCATTAAGAAAATAGGAGAGAAGAGAGTGCTTCCAAATTTACTTTGTGAAACTAACATTGCTGTAATACCAAGACAAGATAACGATATTACAAGAATGAAAACTATAGTCTATCTCCTGAATATAGACAGAAAAGTTCTTAAAAAATATCAAATCTATTTCCAGGATAAAGATATTATCCTATAAAATAACTCATCATGATCAAACGAGGTTCATTCAAAGAATGCAAGCGAGATTCAACATTTAAAAATCGATGTAATTCACCATATTAACTAAGGAGAGAAAACCATACAATCATCTAAGTAGATGCAGAAGAAAGCATTTGTCAAAATTCCACATCCATTCATAATGAAAACTTTCAGAAAACTAGGAATAGAACATCTTTAACCTGATAAAGGCATTTATAAATGTATATGTAGATAACATCATACTTAATGGAAACACAATGTTTTCCTCTAATATTGAGATGATGGCATATACCCTTTCTTACTACTCCTGTTTAATATCATACTGGAAGTTCTAACCTGTGTAATAATGTAAGAAAAAAAGTATATAGACTGGAAAATAACAGTTTATTTAGGGGCACCTGGGGGGCTCAGTTGGTTGAGCGACCAACTTCAGTTCAGGTCACGATCTCACGGTCCAGAGTTCGAGCCCCACATCAGGCTCTGTGCTGACAGCTTGGAGCCTAGAGCTTGCTTCAGATTCTGTATCTCCTTCTCTCTCTGCCCCTCATTCTCTGCTCTCATTCTGTCTCCATATCTCTCAAAAATAAATAAACATTAAAAAAATTGTTTTAAAGAAAACAGTTTATTCATAGAGGACTTAATTGCCTATATAAAGAATCCCTGAATATCAACAAAATTATTCCTAGAACTATCAAATTATTTGGGTAGGGTTACAGAATGCAAAATCAACATACAAAGATCAGTTATATTTCTATAGACTAGTTATAAATAATTGGAATACAAAATTCTAACTATATATATTCATATATCATACACATTGTATGCAATATATACACTGTTATAACATATTACACAGTGACATATGTATCCTATATATGTCATATAATATATAACAATATCAAGCAAAATTAAATATTTAGGTATAATTATAACAAAATATATGCAGGATATGTGTGCTGAAAACTATAAAATATTGATAAAAGTAATAAAAGATGACCTAAATAAATGGAGATATATATTATATACATAGATTGGAAGACTCAATAATCATCAAGATGTCAATTCTCCCCAATTTGATCTGCAGATTCAACATAATCTCAATCAAAATTTTAGACAATCTTTTTATGGGTATTAACCAGCTGATTCTAAGATGCATATATGGATAGGGGCACCTGGGTGGCTCAGTCGGTTAAGGGTCCAACTTTGGCTCAGTTCGTGATCTCACAATTGGTGTGTTCAAGTCCCGCATTGGGCTGTCTGCTGCAGTGCAAAGCCTGCTTCTGATCCTCTGTTTTCTCTCGCTCTGCCCCTCCCTCACTCTCAAAAATAAATAAGCATTTTTTAAAAAAAAATAAAAATAAAATGTATATGGGAAGGTACAAGAATTAGAAAAGACAGAATATTTTGAAAAACAATGAGGACCGCACTGCCTAATTTCAAGAACTACTATAAAACTATGGTAATCAAGACAATATGGTGTTGGTGAAAAGAGAGATACATCAATCAATAGAGCAGAATAGGAAAGCCCAGAAGAATATTCAACAGATTTTGACAAACATTCAAAGGCAGCTTAATATGGAGAACACAATCTTTCAACAAACGATGCTGTAACAGTTGTACATTAATATGCAAAAAAAGAGAGAGAGAGAGAAAAGATTATTGCCCTATACCTCACACATTATACAAAATTAGTTCAAAATGACCCAAATGTAAAAATAAATCATAAACTTTTTATAAGAAAACAGGAGAAAACCTACACTTTACCCTTGAATTAGATAATACAACACCCAAAGAAATTTCATTTCCAAAGTAAATGATGTGTCAGTCATCCTTCCATCGGCTCAAAAGTTGCAGTGCAACAGGATGAGGCTGGAGATTGTCACTGTCTACTACACACACGTGATTCTTAGCACTGTTCTGGATTTTTTTTTTCATGGTACTTGTACCTTAAGTGCTTTCTACCTCCTACGCACTCTATTAACAGATATGAGATCTGTCTTCAGGCATTCATTAAGTATGCCCTTTTAAAACAACTAAATCCATGACCTTTTCACCGTGATCGGACACGGATCGGACCTTTTCACACGTGATCGGATCCTTTAGCCTTGCTATTAAGGTATACATTGTCTACTGGGTACTAGGGGATATCCAATGTTTCTGGGGTTTATAGACCCAAAGGCTGCTCAATGGGCCGGTCAATAAATTCTCTAAAATTATGTAAACATTTGTCAATTTTTGTATTCAGTGTGTGTCTCTGTTAAGCTAGGCAAGGTATTATGGAGGGGAAAAAAAGTGCCTTTATTCAATTTCTCAAAGGGATATGTGACCCATCAAATTTTGGAATACTAGTCTAGAGGGAGTTCGGGCCCACTAACTAGCAGAATGCTTTCTTTAAAAAAATTTACAAGCTACTTTATTCATAGAAGGAAGTATAAAAAGTACAAAAACCAATCACCAATTCTTTTCACCACCCATATTTAACAAATGCTACCATTTTGCTATATTCTTCCCAAATTTTCTTAAGAATGAAGACATTAGAGTTAGCCATAGAAAAGCTGCACCATAACACGTTCTCATCCAATTTCGTTTCAATGAGCAAAAATGTAACCATTTTTCTTTCATCCCTCCATGTAACCATGTAACCATCCCTCCATGGTAACCATGTAACCATCTCATCCGTGTGCCAGATCTCTTTTCCTTGCTTAATAAACCAGTCTTTTTTTCTTCATCCTCCAAAGGTGGCAATGCCTTTCTAAAACTGGTCTGAAAACTTAACATTTATTTTAAAAAGTAATTTACTATGTATGTGTGATGGTTTTTCTCTTACTGCCCCCACCTTCACTCCATGCCATGTTCCTTCATGCCTGCCTGGCCTGTGCCCCAGGATGCTGTCTTATACAGATTGTATCCCCCAAGCTCCCTTGCCAACTGGCTTTTACTTGGTTTTAGACAACGTGATGTCCTGGCTGGAAATCAAACAGGCAGAAAAAGACAGAAGTTAGGATACTTCCTCCCTACTGTCTCCCTGCTTTAGACATATATCTCCAGATGAACATATCACTTTTGTCCATAGCAACAATATCTGCTACATGGCCTCTTCTCCAGAGTTACAACTCTAACTAAACTACTGATACTCTGTTTCCTTCTTTGGTCTCCTCAGCTATTAGGTTGCAGTGCCATTCTACTGTTGCTAATCAATTGGGTGCTTTACCATACTTGTTTGTTCACTTAACACACATCTGTAAGTAGATTCTATTTAAATATACTCATTTGAAGCATCGGGGGTGAATTCTGTTTCTTGCTAGAACCCTAACTGGCATATATGTATGTAATGATAAATCATAAACATCATTGTTTCTAAAACTTTCTATGCAGCATTCTTTTCATGATTTGTGGTTTTGACTCTGAGCTCATTTTCAATGGGTATTTTCAGAGGGCATCGCATATGTACAGTATTATGGAGCTATTCTTTATAATGGAGATATACTGTTGTGACTTCCCCTTGTTAACTTCTTCAGCTGATTTTTTCCATACTGTTCTTTAACTATGCTGTATTTCAGTTTCCAGAACGCAGTATGATCTGTCTTTACTCAGGGCATATGCACCTATCATTCTTTCTTTCTCTCTCTCTTTCTTCACTTAATTAATTTCAACTAAGACTTCAGGTCTAAACTTTAACATCAGTTCCTTCAGAAAAGCCTTCTGTGTCCCCTTCCCAGATCCAGGGACTCCCTAATATGGGCAGTCAGTGTCCCCCTTTTATAATATTTATCACATTGTGCTATAATTTTTCTTTTCTTCTATGTATTCCATATTAAAACCTAGTATCTGTGAGAATTGTGCCTTCTTTCCTCTGCCAGCATAATAGCTGGTGCATAATAAATGTTTAATAAAGAATTATTAAATAAATAATTAAGGAATGCTCCTTTGCATTCCCTTAATGATAGGCAGGACTGGTAAAAGAAAAATCAGCTCCAACTTCAATGTAAAAGTGTCTAGGAAGAAATTGCTATGTTTGGGATTCAACATTTCTGTATGTGTAATGTAAATAAGCCTGTGGTTCAGTTTTGATAGGTGCTAAGGAACAGAAGAGCCCACAGGAAGGGATAGTGAGGGCTCTTAAAACTTAGCAATATACCAAGAATCAAGTTCTATGTGTGTTACTAATTTAGAGGTGGTTGTTTTACATTGGTATTTTGCTAAAGGTCTTTTAGTGGCATTCTATCTGAGGTTTGAATTATTGATTGATTATTTGCTGAACATATATTGGCTATGAAATATGCACAGTAGACTAACTGATCAAGCAGAAGCCATCAAATTCTAGGTTTTTTGAAAGTCAATTTTGTTTGTCCTTATGATAGTCAAATCCTCTTTGCCATCATACCTATTATCATTATGAAGTTAATTATATCTTCATTGTAATCTATGTTATCAGCATCATTACCGTAACTAAAATAGTTTGTGCTAAGTGCTAAACATTTTGGTAAGTATTTTTTCTTGAATGTTCTCATACAGTTAGGTTCCTACAACAGTACTGTGGTGTAGGCACTATTGTCAGTAATTTAAAAATAGTGATATGGAGCCTCTGCTAGTTTATGTAGTTAATGCCAGGGATCCAATGAATGACAGAACTGAAAATCAGATCACAGAGAATCTAACTGTAGATCTTATGTGCTATGCTACAACTGAATTGTAGAAAATTCTGAAAATGCAGATCATCAAAATAAACTTTAATTCCTACCATGTTGATGTGTCTGCTATGAATATTTTGGCACACTTTAGGCTACTTTGTGTGTGTATGTGCTTGTACAGATGGATAAATTGTACATCTTTTATCCCACTTTCCATTTAAATTTCCATTGTTACCATTTTTTTGTTTTCTTCATATGAAAAAAAAATTGCATCATCTCTAATGAACACATCCTAACCCAGGAAATGAAATTATAATTGTTTTTAGAAACAAAATATGTTTACATCCTTATTACAAAAGTAATTAATGTCACTCTAAACATTTATAAATATACAGGTAAATAAAAATTCTAAAAAGTCACAGTTTTGAAAGGGATGGAAAGGACAAATCCTTTTGATTTTTTCAAAAGTTTATTTACTTATTTTTAGACAGAAAGACAGAAAGAATGAGGTGGGGAGGGGCAGAGAGAGAGAGAGAGAGAGAGAGAGAGAGAGAATTTCAAGCAGGTTCTGCACTGTCAGGGTGGAGCCTAATGTGGGGCTCAAACCCATGAACTGTGAGATCATGACCTGAGCTGAAATCAAGAGTTGGATACTTAACTGATTTAACTAATGCCACCCAGGTGTCCCAGATACTTTTAATTTTTTTTAAACTAGAAACAATGTATTGAGCATCATAATGACCCCATACTCATAATTGTATTGCTTTTTTAAAATTTATATCCTCTTTGGAACTGTCATTTAGACAAAGCCTTGGTCTATTTTTCTAGTAGATGGTGTTTTTTCAGGGTCTGAGACCCTTTTTATTTATTGTGAGAAAATGTGTGTATGATATTTTCTATGTGTTAAAGTTATATTCTGTACTCATATTTTGTGAATGCCATACAGATTTTGCACTTAGACTCATAGGTAAATAGTAAAGATTTATACATAAAATTTTGAGAAATAGATAGATTAGATAGATAGATAGATGATCAATAGATAGATGATAGATAGATAGAGTGTTCTTTCTTTAGATAGATTTTGCTTCACATTTTACTTGGTATTTTTTGTTATTCATATGACCTTATCAATATCCTGTGTTTTAGATCTTGAACTATTAGAATGAAGTGCCTACCTCTGTCTAAATAACTTTATGTAGCACGAAACTCCATGATATGCACAGAGGCATATAAGTATTTTAAGGTAATGGTAATATTATTATAAATTATTGTAAAATATATGTTGATTCTCTTAGCTTTTTCCCCCTGCTAAGTTCTGTCCAAGACAAATCAGTAAAGATTTGCCTGTGTCTGAAGCCAGTACAATTAATTGGGAAGCATCTGTTCTGTGTTAATTATATGTAGTTTAATGAAAGTCCAAATTGATCTGGTCCTTCTCCATCTCTCAAATTTTTTTCCACTTACCTCTTCAATGTGCAGAATTTGGAGACATTTGAAACCTGATTTGTAATTGAACAATTGACATTAGGTAACGATGGAGTCTTAAGGGGGCTTTCAAGAGGATTTAAGTCATAATTGACCATCTGAGGGGTTGGGGTGAGACACTTCGTCCCAGTGGAGCTGACAACGTTAGGAATGCTTATGTGGCATTAGCTGTAATTCCAATTCCAAACCCAGCTGGAGTTTCTTAAGGAAAATCTCATAGAAAATGTGCTCATTTTCAATAAATGTTATGTCTAATTTCTTGTCTTAGGATGAAGATTTGTTTCTGAGGCAAGGTTAGCTAATGCATCTATTTCTCATGCTTGGCTCTATTCATAGATTCCTACCACAGGTATTTATCAGGAATTTATAGGCATATGTTAATCTTTAAGGATTTCTTTTTTTTCCTCAGCCTCTGGAAATGGTGGTTTGAATTTGGAGCTCTGCATGCACAGTGCCCTGTCTCCTCCCCTTCACCATTGCAGTTCCTGGGGACAAAGTTGCTCAGTAGGTCCAGTAAGGTCCAGTAGGTTCAGTGAACTGAATAGAGCTGTGCACTTGGGCCAGGTAGATAGACATGAAGAGGAGAGAAGTGCTTACTTATAAGCATGATGAGGACTTAATTATGTAGGGGGATGGGTATTTGGAGGGAGTGGGTGGGTAAAATCATTCTAGGAAGAGAGAAGTGCCCATGTAAAGATTTGGGGATGAGTAGCATAGTGTAATTATGGAAGTAAAAGACTTGTGGGGGAAGGTGGAGGTGGGGGGCAGGTTTGTCCCCCAATTAAGAGTTATCTTAGAGTCACTGAATGGCTTAAGTAGAAGAGTCCTGTTTTAGCAAGATCACTCTGATTAGTATATAGAGAATGGTTGGGAGGAAAGAGAAACTAGGGGCCAGCCCAACACTTGGGAGGCTACTGCACTAATCCTATTAGAAGATAACATGTGAGACAGACAGAGAAATGCAAATATATCAGAGAGAGAAATACGAATGCTGTATGATCTCTCTTATATGTACGATTACATATATATATATACACATGTATATAGTATTATACATATATACATATATACAATATACATATATATAGCATATATATACATATATATAGCATATATATACATATATAACATATATATATATATATGTTATAGTATTAAAGCTCATAGATATAGAGAACAGATTGGTGGTTGGAGCAAGGTAGGGTAAGATGGATGAAATGTTTTTGAGGTTTTTTTTTTTTAGCTTAAATATATTGAATAAAATAAAATATGACCTCTTTCGAGGAAATTCAAATTAAAATAAAGACATAGATAAATCTGTATAGGAACGCTAGTTTTCTGATAATCTTTACAACTTTGAAATTTGCATCAAGGCATTTCTAGTCTGAGAGCAACATACTTCATCAACAGTAAAAAACTCAATGGAACATTCTTCTTTTTCCAATGTTTTCCATTTATAGATATTGCCTTGGAATTGGTCTCTCTTTAGCTGAAAATAATATCTTTGAACTAATAGAAAAACAATGGCTTTGAGGAGAAGATGAATTTTTTTTTTCTCTTAACGGGAATGGTTTTTTGTCATCCAGAAGTCTCAGTGTGACAGCTCTTTTTGTGCTAACCCCCAAGTCCAGGGATATTGACATGAGTAAGTGGTAAATCTTATTAATTTGGAGGGATATGTGAAGACTTAATGATATTTTCTTGAAACCCTTTTCCTGGAAGAATGAGGGGAGAACTTATCAAAAAGAACTTTAAGGAGTGAATAGAAATAGACCACCTGAGCCAGGCTGATCATTCAGTGGGGTCAGAGCTTATCAGTTGTTGCTCCTATGTAAATTTTCTGATAGTTTGAAGCAGATCATCACCTAAGAAATTGAAATGGAATGAGGAGCTCACCAGGAATCAGAGATGTTAAAATAGGATCAGAGACTTCAAAACAGAAAAAGAAAAGGTCTTACAAAGAAGTTTTGCCATCACGAAAGCCCTTTGGCCTCATAGCCAATAATAAGAACAAGTTTTACAAAAGAAAAGGGAAAACAGGAAAATTAGGAGAGAAGAAAATAGAACAAAGGAAAGAAATACAGTTAGGTGTCCCCCACACTGTCTGTCAATCTACACTCGTGTCAAACTTAGATTAAAATAGAATCAGAGACTTCCCTTATTGAACTACTTTATTTCTCTACATTTGCAAGTGTTTTATACCTCACTTTGAATTTAAATTTATTCTCTTTGGCTGAACTAAGTAAAGAGTTTTCCATGCTTTGGCAAGATTGATGGGGCCTCAGGTCACAGCTAGCAAGTAGGGAGATGGCCTTGAGGCTGGAATTCCACATCTGGAGAACGTCCAAGTTAGACTAATTGAAGAGAGACAGAAAAAAAGGTGGTAAACAAGCAAAGGAGAAAAGATGTATTCAACTTTAGATATCAGAACTTCTTTCAACTATGGACACCAGAGCTCCTTTTTTCTGGACTACCATTCAAGTATAAAAACATTTCTAGATGAAAAGAGATTTGGTTCCATAGAATTATTGATAAAAGGAAAATTAATAAAACCTGTGAGAAGTGTGTGTCACTGAGTTTTTAAATGTTAACACAGTTACATTTCTTTAGGTCTGGATTTAATGTTGTATATGAGTTTCAAATTTACAGAAATTATTTTAGGATTGCACCATCCTAGATAAAATTATTTTCTTTCATATTTTTGTTCATACTTTTATTCATATTTTATTGAATGGAAGGGAGTGAGAGTAACGTGTGATGAGATTAGCCATTTGCCCGTGATACTTGCGAATCCTATGGATTCTCATTTATAATTGGGACTAAAATTTAACTAAAATCTTAATCTCACTAGCCTACAAAGGCCATCTACTCTGAATCTAGGCTTTCCAGTTATACTTTTCTTAAGCTATCCTTGGCATATGAAGAGGATGTATGTTTGGTTTTATGATCTTTATGAAGATCTCAGAATTTGCTGTTGATAGCTGTTTCAGTGCCAAACAAACCTATTAGTTGTAACAAAATGCATTTAGCATTCAATTGAATCTAATAGCTTTCAAAATGACTCAGTGCAGTCATATAGCAATTATCCCTACTAATGGAGCAGGACAGTAGCATCAATAATTCCAAAATACAGGTAACATAAAGATCTATTCCATTTGGCCTACAATTACATTGTGCTAACATCTATCCTTCAGCATTAATCTTCAATACAACATTTCAGATGATGGAATATTCATCTAGGAACCAGGAAAAGTAAATGTGAATTCTACTAACTAACATCTTTGTCCCTTGATTTCCTCATTTCTATCAAATAGTGGAATTACTAATTATTTAAAACTATGTCCCAATGTTACCTCCTAAGGTAGGAGCCATCATATGGGGAAGTGAGGGGTCTCCCACTTTCTAAGGTGGACCTTAGAGTACTCTCTTTAAGGAGAGCAGTGTCTCATGACTATGTTTTACATATAGTAAAATATATAAAAATGTGTTTTTCAAAGGTTTTTTTCTTGAAAAAAGAAAATCATCATGGGTAGACGGTCCCTAAGACCCTCTTTAACTTGAAATTTTTGTTTCTATGTATTTATTGAATATCTAATATTTCTGAATACAGTATGCTTCTCTCAGCAGTTGGTACTAAGAGGAGCCTTGATTCCAGTTGCATGACAGTAGGCAAACATCTTTTATTACTCCTCTGCTCTTCTAAAATATAGATACAACACCAATCAAGAGCAACAGTACAATATTTTATGTTGTTTAATACTGATATGACACCCATTGGTTCATAAAGCAAATCAAGTAATTTTATTTCTCCTAAAGATGTGTTATCTTTGTTAGGTAAAAGGTTTGTATATTTTAAAGGCTGTCAATGGGATATAACAAATTATAACCTCTTCTGCTGCAGAAGGATAATCTAATTTTCTTGTTGACTAGAAATAAAGCTACTGCTGAAATTCATCATTTTTCAGGCTTTCCACAGTGATTAATTTACATGGGTTTTGTTGTTGTTTCTCAGTCAAATTGTCCTTAACCCATGGGCTGGCAGGAACATTCATGATAATTATAAACAAAATATTTTGCATTTCTTATATGAGTCAAAACTTTATTTTGGGGGGCACCTGGGTGGCTCAGTCAGTTGGGCATCTGACTTTGGCTCGGGTCATGATCCCCTGGCTCATGGGTTCGAACCCCGCTTCAGGCTCTGTGCTGACATCTCAGAGCCTGGAGCCTGTTTGGATTCTATGTTTCCCTTGCTCTCTGCCCCTCCCCCACCCGTGCTCTGTCTCTATGTGTCTCTCAAAAATAAATAAACATTAAAAATTTTTTAAAAACTGTTTTTTATCTCCTCTCCAACAGCACTGAAAAGAGTGGCCCACACTTCAATAGCTTTTTAAAATAACTTCAGTACATAAATGAATTTAAACTTTTGAAAGCTGAACAGTGTAGATTTGAGAGCTGTTACTTAACTGGTATTGTGATGGTTGATATTCCCCCTAAGAAGGTTGCTGAGCTGTCCCAAATTTCTTGGTTTACAAAAATTGGAATTTTTAGTATACGTTATTAAGGCCACATCTGTACGTTTTATGGGAATGAATAATAATCAAAGGCTTCATCTGACTTATGCATTCTTTGTAGCAAGGCCTTTACTTATCCTGCCAAAAGTGAACCAAAATTCAGATGGATGAGGTTAGACTAATTAAGAGAAAAAATGTAATTGTAAAACTTGGCAAAAAACCTAGAGCCCATGTGCATTTCAAGGTCCTTAACTGAACCACTTAGTATGTTATAAAATTGATTTAATAACATATACACACACAGATAAAGGTCACAAATGTCTCTACCACAAGCACGTATGTAGTTTTTAAATGTTATAAGAGAAAATATCTGGGGATTTAGTGACTACAAGTTGAGTAGTTGAGTATGAAACAATCACATAATACAACTTGGCAAAAATTGCCATATGGAACCAAATTTTATTATAGAAGCATAGCGGCGTAGCATGGTGTTTAAGAAGAGCATGACTCTAGAGCCAGATTGCCTAGATTCAAACACCAGAAGAACCACTCACTAGCTATGTGACATTGGGCAAGTGCTTGTTCTCTCTGAGATTCAATTTCCTCATTTGTAAAAGGGGGTATTCCTACTACTTATATCTGAAACTTAAATTGAGATTAATTAGATTATTTTATGTCAGGCATCCGCTTGATGAAAGCTGCCACATCATAAGTATTCAACAAATATTATGCCTTTTATAGTATATGTTATTTGGTATTATGCGTATTATACATTATTTAAATATATCATGTAATTATAATGCCTTGTTTTTATCATAGTGTTTAAATCAAGAGCGATAATACATTTATCAAGATATATCTGTATCATTACTGCACAACACATTTCAAAAGGACATTTAAGGAAGGGGACTGCATAAGAAAGGGGACTAGATAATTAAAAATGGGTAAATAATATTATAAAAGGAACCTCTAAAGTGTCTAGAATATTAAGAAGGCAGATTGAAAGGTAACATGCCTTCAAATATTAATAAGGGTAATCCTTCTGAAATGCTCATTTTTTAAAAATGCAGTATCTGCTGTGATGCCACTATGACAAAAGCCACAGAGTAGAAGGGAAAAAAAGCATGATTCATTGATGACTTTATTTAAATCAATATAGGTGAATGGCCTCCTATTTTATTTTTGTCTGACATAATTAAGCATTCTACTTTTTTAAAGTCATTATAGTAAGGTTGTTTGTTACTGTCAGATAAACTCAATCCTAAACCACATATTATGGTGACCAGGAGAATACAGAGCAGATGAGATTATCCAAATTACGAGCCTGCCACCCAGAACTATATACACATGTTATTCCTTTCCAGGATATATCCAGGCTGTTCCAAAGTGTGTTTTGATATATAAATAGATTCTTAGGCCTATTACCACACTAAGCAACTGGCTAGTGCTTACTTGGCCATATTGCAGTGCACTTTAATATAATGAAATAGCCATCAGCAAGCAACAAAATCACCTTCCAGTGAAGAATGTGGTTAAGAAATGTGCTGTATGATATTATAAATCAGAAAATCTATGTAATCCACTGATAACTTAGTATATCCCATTGATGCAACATTGATGGTCTTGGCAATCAGGCAGGAAATCTGGATTCCGCGAAATTCTAGGAAAAGTTATAGATTGCAAATGCTTTAGTGACAATCCAGAACAGAGGAGGGTCTAAAAGTAAAAATGGAATTTCACAGTAGCACTTCTCAGGGCATTAGTGAGACACTATCAATTTTCACTATATCCATATACTGTCCCAGTTATTCAAATTCCCTTAGTTTTCCACCCTAGAAACTGAGTTTTGAAGTAGTAAGGAATTTTATGGACCATCTGTTTTAGGATGTTGAATGCCTTTGCCTTTTCTTATCAGTGACAGATCAGAGACATGTCTTCAAATCAACCAGTGAAGATTTTTTTTTAAATCTCCCTAAATTTTAAATTTCAGAGATATGTACATGTAAAAAATATTTTAGTAGAAACTCTCAGTAACACTATTCTAGAAATGAAATTTATTTATACCAATCCTTTAAAATAATTCTCTGTGATAAAGATTATTATATAATCAGATATAAATACTAATTTATATATAAATATATATTATGTATCTTTATATAAATTATCTTTATATATAAATATAAAGATTATTATATAATCAGATATAAATATTAATACTTAAGTAGATAGAAATTGGAGATGGACTCATTCATATATAAGAATTTAATATATGATAAAAAATGTTGAAGAAAGAAATGAGAAAAGAATTAGAAGACAGTATATTGTCTCACCAAGTAGAAAAATATGAAACATTTTTTCATTTAGCAACATCTAGAAACATAAGCTTCAGAAGGATTAAGGGCCAAGTATAAAAGGTAAATTATAGGGGCTCCTGAGTGGCTCAGTCAGTTAAGCGTCCATCGGTGGCTCAGGTCATGATCTCTTGGTCTGTGATATCAAGCCCTGTGATGGGCTCTGTACTGACAGCTCAGAGCCTAGAGCCTGCTTCAGAATCTGTGTCTTCTCTCTCTGCAACCCCCACTTGCTCTCTCTCTCTCAATAGTAAATAAACATTAAAAAAATTGTAATGTAAACTATAAATAATAGTTTATATATTAGAATATCTTTGTGATCTACAGTTGAGAAAGGATTTCATAAACCAGCCCTCCACAGCACAAAACAAAAGGGAAAAGGTCTGTCTTGTTTTATCAATATTAAATATTCTTATTCAATAAAGAATGTTACTGACAAAGTTAACAGACAGCATGTTGGAAGAAAATATTTACAATGTCTAAAAATAAGGAATTAATATCTAAAACTCTTGAAAATCAACAAGTAAATGAATAGAGAAATTGACAAAGATTACAAAGCGGTAATTCTCAACGGGAGAAATCTATATTATTAATAACTTTAACTCATCAGTATGAAACAAAAAGAAAAGAAAAAAAGAGAGAAAGAATTTTAAATCCATAGAATTACAAAAACCTAAAACTGACTAATGCCGAGAGCTGGAAGGAATATAGAGATACAGGAACGCTGGCCACTGCTGGTTGAGGAGTTTGCTGTCAGACTGAGTTAATGTATAACCTGTGACCCAGCAGTCTCACTCTGGAGCATATGGTCCAGAAAAGTTTGCTTATCCCACACTTCCACCTCAGATCTCTGCAGTTTGAGAATGTTCACTGCAGCATTACTTCCAGAAGTGGGAAATTGATGGCAACCTGTTTTTCCCACAGGAAAATGCACACTATGGAATATTTTTCAGATGTTAGAGGCGATGGTCAAGAGATTCAGTAGATCTTAAAAACACAGTGCTGGGTGAAAAAGAGTAAAACAGAATTAGATGAATATTATAAGTATGTATTTTTAAAATACACAAAAACCCCACATGTAAAAGACATATACGAATTTTGAAAAGATCTCAAACAATTGGAATAGTAGCCTATGGGGAGGGAGGGGTGGAATGAGAAGAGGGAATAGAGATAAAGTAAAGGCATTTTTAAAAGACGCCAAACAGTTTAGGAACTTTGCAGAGTGGAATGATGTTTTCATGCCATGAAAAAAGCAGTATGGTTAACTCAGCTTTCTGGATCTGGGGTTCCCCAACAAAGCAAATAAGCACAACAAACAAATACAGTGATAGGTCACAGTAACCTGAATCACAGTATTTATCATAGAAAACCACGAATAAAAATTCACAATGCTAAGACTAAAGCCGAAAAGCAAATTGCAACATAAACTACACACATAGCCAAAGTAAAATGCATAGGATTACACCTAATGATGTAATTATTCATCGTTAGTTCAATTAATCATTCATTAGTTCAAGGCCATATGAACCTTGGAAAAGGGGACAAAGTCCAAGGAGGCCTAATGCTATGTGTTGTATGAGAAGTAATGAAGGAAAATGGTAAGACCACAAACTTTGAATTCAGATGCACCTGTTTCCTAATTCAGATTCTTGGTTCTTTCTATTTGCATCATTTAACGAAGATAATCTTAATTAATTCCAACCCTCAGTTTCTTCCTCTTCTAAGTGGGAACAATACTTCTTAGATTGCAAATGTCTTAGGCGTATTTAAGGCAATGTAGGTCAAATATATATATATGAGAGAAGCACCAACGAAATGCAATTAGGGGGAAAAAAAGATAATGTCTCATTTGGCCCTTCGGTGGGACCAGATTAGAGCAAAAAACAAGAGCAAACACAAGTCAGCTAGTATTGGATCATTAAATCCTTAAATAAGGGTCAAAATCCACACTTCCATGGCCAAAATTTAAAGGTCTCAGAGGAGATAGTCTTACTCATCCCTTAATGGCACTTAAAAAAGAGGTGATATAAAGGAGAGCTAATGATACTTCTGAGACTTTGTACCACACTGCATTCCTGCAGGGTCCCATTTTAGTTCATCTGCTTTCCCCTCTTCATCACATTTCAGAATCAGATGTATATCCAGCGATGGAACTCAAGACTGATTTTCCTCTTAAATTACTGCTTGAATAGTTGGGTTCATGGCTTTCTTTGTATCTTTCCTTTCATACCTAGAGAAAATATGGTCAGCACTACTCACTTAGAAATTAGCTCTTACTGTAAATCCAGTCAATGAAATTGCTTTGGAACAAACCTGCAAAGCAAAACCTTGCCATTGATGTGATCCTGAACATCCATGGTTAAAACCTATCATCGGTTCATTCTAGATACTTTGCCCAATAGCTGTCTGTAAAATATCAAAGTACAAGAGATGCAATTATATATATATATATATATATATATATATATATATAATTATACAAGTCAGATTAATGCTTCTTAACAAATATTCTAGCCTATCTATCAATTCTGGAATTATATATGTAGGCAGAATTCTGTGAACGACCACAATGACCTTCATCCTTGTGTAATTCTCTCCCATTTGGGTGTGGACAGAACTAGTGAATATGATAAAATACCACGCTTGTCATTGTATTGTTATATGGCACAGTTGACCATAGGGATAAGAGGATTATAGGGTAAAGAGCCCAGGTGGGCCTAATCTGATCTATGAGCCTTTAAAGGCAGAAATTTTGTTATGCTGGTAGCAGAAGTGCAGTGCAGAAAATCTAAACAGGAGGAAGATTTCATGTACTGTTGATGGCTTTGAATGTGGAGGGGGTCACCTGAGAAGAAATGCGGGAAGCCTTTGTTAATGGAGAGCAGACACCTGACAGCTATCAAGAGAGTTGGGACTTCAAACCGACAATCACAAGGAACTGGATTCTGCCAACCACTTGAATAAACTTGGAAGGAAACTTTTCCCCCAAGCCTTCTGATAACTGCCAAGCCTAGTCGGTACCTTGATTTCAACCTTACGAAACCCTGAACAGGGAACCCAGACTTCTGACTTACAACACTGAGAGATAAGAAGTGGGTGTTGTTTTAAATCACTGAATTTGTAACTCCTTACTGCAGGAATAGAAAACTAATACAAATAAGGAATTCTACAAGCAGTGATTTCTAAACCTACCATGAAACGTTCACATGCAGGTATAGAAGGGAGCGTATGTTTTAATTTCTCTTGAATAAATACCTAGGAATAGAAGTGACGAATCGTATGGTTAAGTGTAACTTTATAAAAAAATGTGCTAAACTATTTTAGCAAAATGGCTGTACCATCCACAATGGATGTGTGTTGTTCTTCTACATTCTTTTTTTTTTTAATGTTTATTTATTTTTTCTTTTTTGAGAGAGAGAGAGAAAAATCCAGGGAGGGGAAGAGAGATTGAGAGAGAGAGAAAGAGAGAGAGAGAGAAATCCCAAGCAGGCTCTGCACTGTCAGAGTAGAGCCCCATGTGGGGCTCAAACTCACGAGCTGTGAGATCATGACCTGAGCTGAAACCAAGCAGAAACCTGATGCCCAGCCGACTGAGCCACCCAGATGCCCCTGTTCTTCCACATTCTTGCCAGCATTTTGTATTATGATATGAGTTTGGAAATGCTATTTTGTTTTCTGTTTTATGAGAGGATTTGTTCAGAATCCCTGCTAAGATTCTTTCTTTTTAAGACTATTTTGTTGAATGTTACTATAACTCTTCCATCTTTCTGGTTTCATTGCATATTTTCTTCCATCCTTTTATTTTTGTGTGTGTTTTCCTTTAACGTGGTTTTCTAGTAGACAACAAATAGCTGCGATTTGCCTTTTTGCCCAATGTCACAATTTTTGCCTTTTATATTTTCTGTTTAGAGCTTTTATATTTAGTATAATTATCAATGTTACAGGATTTAAATCCACCGTCTTCTATTTTTATTTTTTATTTTTATATTTTTGTTTTTGTAGTCTTCCCATCTGTTCTCTGTTCTTTTCTGCCTCTTCTGAACTTTTTAAAATTATCTGAGTATTTCTATTATTGCATTTTACCCATACTGTTACTTAACTAGTTGTATTGGTTTCCTGATTCCCATTGCAATAAACTACCACAAACTTTAGCGGCTTAACATATCATGAATTTATTTTCCTACATACCTGGAATTCCAAAGTCTAATGTCATGGTTTTGGGAGGGCTGTATTCTTTCAGAAGCCATCCATTCCTTATATTTTTCAGTTTTAGAGACCACCTGCATTTCTTGTCTTGTGGCTACATACCCACTACTGACTCTGATCTGCCTTTTCTTTTAAGGACCCTTATGTTTATATTAGGCTTTCCTGGATAATCCGGAATAACCTCCCCATCTCCAGATCTTTAACATCTTCAAAATCCCTTTTGCCATATAAAGTAACAGCCACGGGTTTATGCGTCTGTGTATGTGCAAATTGTTCTAAATTTTTAATATAAATTATTATTTTTTTATTAAAAATTTTAATGTTTATTTATTTTTGAGAGAGAGAGAGAGAGAGAGAGAGAGAGCATTAGCAGGAAAGGGGGAGAGAAAGAGGGAGACACAGAATCTGAAGCAGCCTCCAGGCTCCCAGCTGTCAGCACAGAGCCTGCCGCAAGGCTCAAACTCATGAACCATGAGATCATGACCTGAGCCAAAGCTGGACGCTTAACCAACTGAGCCACCCAGGCCCCCCTATAAATTATTTATGAAAGTCTATCTTCAATAGCATGATATCACTTCATGGTGTAAGAACTGTGTGACAGTAAGAATTTTAAATCCATTTCCTCCTTCCCACTTCTTTTGCTTCTCTTATTGTGCATTTCACTTTTCTCTATGTTATAAACCCCACAATATATTGTGACTATTTTGTATTAAAGACTGACTTATCTTTTATATTTGCCTATTTAAAAACAGGAAAAAGAATATCTTTTATATTCACCTGCATTTTTACCATTTCTGGTGCTCTTCTTTATAGAGATCCAAATTTACATTTGTGTTATAGTCTTTCTGTCTGAAGAAATTCCTTTAATATTTCTTGTAATGCAGATCTACTGGCAATGAAATGTTTCAGCTTTTCTCTGTCTAAAAATGTCTGTACTTTGCTTTCACTTCTGTAAACGATTTCTGCTGGGCATAAAATTCTGTATCGATAGTTTTGTTATGTTTAGCCTTGTCAGTACTTTAAAGATGTCACTCCATCATCTCTGGGTAGTATAACAAAGGATGAAAAGTCTTCCATAGCTATTACCTTTGTTCTTCTGTTTATTTTTTTGTTCTTCAAGATTTTCACTTTGTATTTGGCTTTCCAAAGTTTAACTATGATATGCCTACACTTTGTTTACATTTTTGTTTTGTTTACCTCTATAATATATATATATACACACATACATATGCTATATAATATATATATTACAAACTATATATATAGTATATATATAATACATATATACATAATAATATAACATATATAATTATATATATATAATATACATATTATATATATATAAAATATACATATTATATATATATAAAATATACATATTATATATATATACATATATATATATAAAATATATATATAGTTCATAATTATCCTGCATGGTGTTCTCTTATCTTTTTGGATTTGCGGTTTGCTGTATTCATTAGTTTTGGAAAATTCTTAGCCTATATCTCTTTAAATATCTCTTCAACCTCCTAATTTTTTTCTTCTGGAACTTCACTTACCTATATGTTAAACTATTTGTGATTGTCCCATAATTCTAGCGGACTTTTTTTTCATTCTTTTCTCTTTTGCTTCCTTTTCAATAATTTCTCTTTACCTCTCTTCAGACCCATGTCGATTATTTCTTTCCTCAGCTGTGTCCAGTCTATTTATAAGGCTATCAAAGGAATTCTTGATACCCAAGAGTGTTTTTTAAATTGTACACATTTGTATTTGACATTTTTTATAGTTTCCGTCTCTGCTGAGATTCCCCATTTGTTCCTGCATAATGTCCTTTTTTTTTTATTTGAGTCTTTGATATATTACTCATAGTTGTTCTAAAATCTCTGATTGTTTTAACATCTGAGTCATTTCTGAGTTTGCTTCTATTAGTTGCTTTCTCTTTTGAGAATGGATCTTTTTTTCACCCTTGCTTTTTTTTTGCATGTCCCCTAATTTCAATTGGATGCTAAACATGTTTCGTGGAAATCAGTTGAAATTGAAATCAATAGTATTTATGCCTAGAATAATGCCAGGCTGTTGATGTGGAAGATGGAGCCAATCCATCCAGTAGTTGAGCAAACTGTAGATTTTGTGATTGCTGTCGTCACCTCCAACGTACCACGAGTTTCAAATTTCTCCAATGGTAAGTGTTTGTCATTTTGTGCTTAGTGTGAAGGCTGGCGTGCCAAAGGATTTTCTTTTTTTCCTGCTTTGCCTACGTTTTTCTGTAGATCCTAGATATCTTTATCACATTGAGGGTCTTTCTCTACATTCACAATTACTGCTCACACTGCTTTAAAATCCACACTGTGGTGCATCGTTACTGCTTGGTAGCCTTGCTAAGCTTGTGATTGGGGCCGTGAATCTCTATTCTCCTGGTTCAGGTTTAGTCTTAAGCAAGGTCTTTGTGTCTGAGCTTTGAGTCTCTTCATCGTTCCTGCCTGTTCTTCCCATGACAGCCAAACTCTGTCATCTATCTTTGAAAGGTCTTGAGAAGGAAAGAGTTTTCTGCCCCTCCCTCGGAAGTAGTATACCCCTGATTGGTATCAGTCAAGCTTCTGAGCCTTGGGGAGATTTCCTGCCCTTTCCCCAAGGGGCAGACAGCTTTTGTTTCTACCTTTCCCCCAGAGGCAGTGAATCTTTGCCTGGTTGTTTAGGCACAAAGGAGGGTTTCCTACCCTTCCTCCAGTGGCTTTGCTTGTATCACTCTCCAGCAGGCATGGGAGCAGAAAGGTTTGCTGCCTTTTTCTCAGTGGCTTAGGATTTTGCTTCTCATGGAGACAGGATCTGGGGAATAATTGTGTGCTTGTCCCTCAGCGGCAGCCGGTCACCTCTTACATAGTTGTGCCATTGCAGGGAACTTACTCTGTTCTCCTGCCTTGTACCCATTTTTCTTATGATTACCTGGTGGAAGCCCATGAAGAGGATTTGGTGAGTGAGTGACAAGTACCTCTTCTCACCATTGTGAGAGGGCTTTGTGTTATTCTAAACTGATGTGCTATCCCACATTCAGTCTTGTAGATTTTGTTTTGTTTTGGCTGATTATATATTACTCACTTCTATGGCAGTCATCTCTTCCTCCCATACTCTGCCAAAGGTGAAATAGTCCAGGGTCTCCTCAGAGGTGCTTGTCACTGCTTGGGATTCAGTTCACTTTGCTGTCTTGCCACCTCAGAGCTCTAATGAATTCAAGGAAGTCAAGATTTTGTAGATTATCCACCATTTTCTTGTTGTGAAGATGGGAGTGATGTTCCGTTGTGATTTTCTACATCTTAAGTAGAAATGAAAATGGCAATGGCTTTTTAAAAGGCCTTTGGTAAGCAGTGGCCCCAACACAGAGTCTATACATAGTTTATTTTCAGGCAGAATAAAAATTTTAAAGCATACATTTTCTCTTGTCCCTTTTTCTGCTGAAAACCTCTACAGTGGTTTTCAGCACACTCAAAATACAGATGTCATACAAGCCATAATTCTCTTCATAATCTGGCTGCTGTCTACCTCAGCACTCTTAACTCATAACATTCTGCCTCTAGCTCTCTCTCATGAAGCCTATAACACAGGTAGCTCCTATTTTAATTTACTAGACTTCCTCCTGTCTCTGAGTTGTTTACCTATAGCTGGAATGTTCTGTCTCAAAATTTTTGTATGGTTGGCCCCTTCTTCATTCAGTTCACATCTGAAATGCCTACTCTCCCTCAGTTATTCCCTGATCTCAAATACTCTTCATTTAATATGACAACACTTTGACATTTTTTGTCTCTTCCTATCATTCCCCAAAGAACATAAACACAAAGAAAAATGGGAAATTTACTCTAGTATTCATGTCAGTGTCCCTAACCCAGACCATTACTGGGCACATATTAGAAATTCAATAACTGCATACTGAAAGAAGGTAAGATGAATGAACATCATAAGTGTGTGTGTGTGTGTGTGTGTGTGTGTTTGATATCAGCAGAGCCTAGAACAATGACTTGCACATAGGCAAAACTCATTGGATGTTTATTCAGTAAAAAAAATAAAAATAGGAATATAGATCTTGATATGATATGAATTAAATAGGTCTTTCTCATTAAAAATTATGTATGTTACAAATATTTTTTTTTTTTTACTTTTCTAATAATTATTCTTTGGTAGCCCCATCTCTTCTGGAGCCATCCTTTTCTTTCTTGTTAAAATAAACTTTTAGTTTCTTCTGTCACATGATAAGTGATTAAAACAGCATAAGTGATTCCCATCCTAGGGAAAGGTATGTTTTACAAAGGAACAACAGCTTCAAGTAAAAGGATAAACTTAACAGATTGAATTTCAAGTTCTAGTCAGTGTCAAAGGTAGAGCAATTTGTGACCTGACTCACAAACACCATACATATTCAGTCTTCCTCTAGGAGCAGCAGAGTCCAGGTCTCAGACATGTCAAATTGGTGCACTTGTTTTAATGTTCTTTATTTACTGAGAGAGAGAGAGAGAGAGAAAGAGAGAGAGAAAGCATGAGTGTGAACAGGGGAGGGGCAGAGAGATTGGGAGAGAGAAAGAGAAAGAATCCCTCAGGCTGATAGTGCCAAGCCTGATGCAGGGCTCGAACTCATGAGCAGTGAGATCATGACCTGAGCTGATATCGAGAGTCAGACACTTAACCGACTGAGGCACCCACGCGCCCCAAATTGGTACAGTTTTAACAATTACATTCTGTGGACCAAAGCTTTTAGAGTATCTTTAGGTTCAACTCTCAGTAAAAGAAAGAGGAAAGTGTTTTATTTCCTTGCCTGGCTGGTTGGCTTCCTTCCTTCCTCCCTTCCTAACCTTTCTTCCTTTGTGAACGCTTTAGAAAAATATTCACACACTCTAAAATTATAATTTGCTTCCTTTCCCACTTTTATTTATAAGTAAAGCTGAACCACAGAGCCTCCAGCCACATTACGTAAAGGACCAACCCACTGTTTTTCACATTTACAATCAATATGGTAACAGTGCAGTCTCACATGATTTTGTGTTGCAGTTTTCTAGAGAATTCAATCAGGTTTTTTTTATCCTTCTCCAGATAAACAATCAATTCTTTGAGTATAATCAAGGAGGGAGAGAAACAACTGAGTTACATTGTTTCTACTTTGCAAATTAAAAAAACAAAAATCTTGACTGATGGAACATGCAAATCTGTTATTAACTTTTTCGAGTCAAGGCAACTAATTACTTCACTATTCCTTTTTTAGGACTTGCTATTATGTAGTTTTTCTATATTTTTGCATGTTATAATCTTCTAATCTCCTTTATACCATTACTTCTCCATCTTAATTATAATCCAGTTTAAATAAACACACAAGACTTGTAAAGATGGATTTTATTAAATTATTAAGCTGCTTTACTTTACAATTTGAGGGAGGAGATTTTAGTGGAATTTTTGCTCAGCTAAGAAAATTGTTTATATTGCTCTGATAAGAAACAATATAATATAAACAGCCATTTTGTATTTGCCATTGTTTCCTTTTAATTTTATTCACAGAAAAGTTGTATTGTCTTAAGTCTTAAATCTGTATTTAAGGCTCATTTAAGCACTAGAGCACTGCTAAAATTCCCTGATTTAAAATATCCAAATTTCTGATCACATAACAAAACCTCAAATATTTGGCACCTGTACAACTGGCACCTTTCAACAAGTGGAATTCTAGCTAGAGCAAAATTACAGGCAGAAGTTAGGAGGAGCTATTGAGAAAAGCCAAAAGCACTGAGTTCAAAGAAATGCCATGGTTGGTCAGGTCTCTGTGAGATCAAAGAGTTCTGGGATTGGTTGGAAAGACAAGCATGCAACTTAGCACGCTCTGGCCGTTAGGGTCACAGTGCAAATGAGTGTTGAAACTGAGCCAAAGAGAAGAAGGAGGCAGTGATGAGAAGGCAAGAGGAAAGGCAGCAGGAGGAAGAAAAGATAACAATAAAGGAGGGGAAGGAGGACTGAGGCATGATTGGTATAAGATGGACGAGTATAAAAAATAAGGAAAAGAAACAACAAGAAGGGGAAGACAATGGTGGGGAAAAGAGGAAATAAAAATATGGAAAATTCAAATCAAGAAAATAAGGACTCCTATCCAGAAGATCTTATTATGTTACAATGCCTGAAAAGTATTTAATTTGTACTAGTCCAAGTCAGCAAAAAGAAATGCTTATTTTGACAAGAGCAGAACTCAAATTGCATACTCAATTGCAAGACGCTTTTTCTCATGGATTATCCCAGTGCTCCTTCGGGGGGCTGTGTAGTTACTGTTATGACTGTGCTTGTAGATTAGAAATCTGAGCCATAGACATTTTAAGTAACTGGCCAACATGTTAGCTTGTAGAATGAGCAATTGGGTTAATATGTAACTGTCCTCGAAGACCATGGTTCAATTATGTCATTTCGCTCCTATCTTTGTGTATATGTTATCATAGATGACATTAATATAGCTAAGCTTTCTTCCCGTTAATTCTCTCAAATTCTACATGTAATAAAAACAACTATATTTACCGTTGGTAATACCTCACCTTTCACTCACATAGTATCAGGTCAGTAAGATCCCTTGCTTATTCACAGTCTTGGCTTTCATCCTGGGCTCACTTCCTTGATGAGGGAATGCCTGTTGATCTTGGCCAAGAAGTAAAGATTGAAGTGCTCTTTCCATTAATCCAGTCCCGTGGGTTTCCAAAACTATAGGTGAAAGTTAAAGCTCCATATCACACCTAAACACTTTGATTGCAATGGTAAATGTCATGGCTCTTTATGTCACAGAAAGTTACCTTTTAGTGCCCAAGTCATCTTACACTAAGCTAGCTCATGTCTTTTATTACAGCTGACTTAAAATTTTCTGATAACAAAATTGCTAATTGAAATGGTTAACAACAGATTTACAAGAACTGCTTCTCATTATGTTAATTTGTATAAATTTTAAAGGCTTAGTATATATAGCCCATATTTGTGTTTAAGGCTAGATACCTAAAATATATATATATACTTTTTGAAAATAGAAAGATAATTTTATTTTCACAGTTTCTTTTTATCTATAATGAAAGTCCTTGGTCCAGATCTCCCCTTGCATTCTGTACTAGAAAAGTACCTTGAAAGCAATGGTTGCTGGAAGTGGGAAGGGCCGAAAGGGTATGGGACAAAATGTACTTAAATATTAAATAAATGGAGGATAAAACTGTTTGGTACCTTAGAGACGACATCAGATCTAAGATTTCCCCATTCCATACATAATTTCTTTGAAAGGTGTTAAGCCTGTCAAAACAATTAGAACTCTTCAATGTACAATATAATCAAACCAAACTAAATAACCATGGGGAGTGCATCATACTGTGATATCAATAGTGTGAAAATATTTATTTCATTTTATTTAACTTTTTTAGTTTTTCACAGGAAAGTAGCATGCAGGGTGGTGGGTGTAAAATATATATACTTTAGCTTTATAGTATAAGTGAGGAAATCAGTGAATCATGAACCTTGTCAAAGGCAATCAAATAATTGAGAAGACCCAAGAGCAAAACCCAGCACTTTTAATTTCTAGTTAAAGTTTTCCCATTGTTTCTATTGTTTCCGAGAGGATAAGAGAAAGTGTTTCTGTACATAAACAGGAAGTAAGTCATGTACGTTCCATTTATTTAATAAATATTTTCAAAGCAGTTGTGGATGCATGTTTCCGTGAGCCCTGGTTTTATTGCTTATTCATATCTGACATCTAAATCTTATGATGGAAGCCAACTGTCAGTGAAGTCAGGATATCTTGGCAAACTGAAAAATCTCTATAGAGTTTATCCTGATATTGACACAGATTCTCTTTAGAGATAGAAATGGTATAGTTATCTGGAATTCGAGCTTCCTAGAAGGGGTTCAATGGAGAAGAAAAAAAGTGGTATAAACTAAGGAAGGTGCAATCATGATCATGTATCACTCAAGAGTTCAGGGATGTGCAAATTTATATAGAAAAGCTTGCAATTTTATTTCCATAACATCTAATTAAATTTAGCATTTTCTTTAATCATGAATGCAGCACCAACCATAGTAATATTAGTAGCACCTTGTTATTGTTATTAATCAGATATTTTCATATCATATTACAGTTTGTGCAGATATTTCAAACTTTTATTTATGCTAAATTTTATTTAATGTATTGATCACATACTTTAAAATATTTATATAATTACATGTTAATATACTAGTTTTCCTTTTTTAATTCTCTACATTGTATTTTATGCATTTAAAAACATTAGCCTGGGGGTGCCTGTGTGGCTCAGTCAGTTAAGCGTCCAACTTTGGCTCAGGTCATGATCTCACAGCTCGAGTTCCAGCCTTGTATCAGGCTCTGTGCTGATAGCTCAGGACATGGAGCCTGCTTTGAATTCTGGGTCTCGGCCTCTCTCTGCCCCTCCCCTGCTCATGGTCTGTCTCTCTCTCTCTCTCTCAAAAATAAATAAACATTAAAAAAAAATTTTTAAAAACACAAAACATTCGTTTGAGAAGTCTCCACAGACTGGCAAAACGATCCATTGCCAAGAAATTGAGTATTTCTGATCTAGTCTAGCTGCCCTAATCCAAACCGTCTAATCCACTCCTGGTAACTCGTATCTTCCTAACTGGGTTTCCTGCCTCAATTCTTGCTATCCTGAGATCTAGTCGGCACTCAAACACAAGGGTTATCTATGAATGTGTAAATACCATCTCACTCTCCCCTTCAAAATTTTGAATGCTTTACCCATACATTTAGACTCAAATATAAATTCCGTACCCTTGTCTAAATACCGTATGTCTAGTTTCTTTTTTCTCTGACCTAAACCACTTTTCACACTTGCCTTTACTCATCATGCTTATCATGCTGTCTTTCTTCTGGTTCTAGCATGCCTGATTCAATCCTGCATTTGGTTTGGGTTGGTTTGGGTTGGTCTGGCTCTTTGGGATTCTCTCCTCTGACTGCCCCAGACCTCTTTGCTAGGTTTTCCTCCCCCATTCGGTGACATGATCCCTGAATAAAGCAGTGCTTTCCTCCCCCAAGTAACTGTCACCTTATCATTTTATTTTATTGTTTTACTTATTTTTTTAATTTTTTTTTTTTATAAAGCTAGTCACTGCCTTTTTTTTTTTTTTTTTTTTTTTTATTTACTTTTTGGGACAGAGAGAGACAGAGCATGAACGGGGGAGGGGCAGAGAGAGAGGGAGACACAGAATCGGAAACAGGCTCCAGGCTCCGAGCCATCAGCCCAGAGCCTGACGCGGGGCTCGAACTCACGGACCGCGAGATCGTGACCTGGCTGAAGTCGGACGCTTAACCGACTGCGCCACCCAGGCGCCCCTAATTTTTTTAATTTTTTTAAGAAAGCATGCATGCAAGCAGGGAAGAGGGGCAGAGAGAAAGAGAGAAAGAAAGAGAGAGAGAGAGAGAGAATCTTAAGCAGATTCCACACTCAACATGGAGACCAACTCGGTGCTAGAGCCCCCAAACCTGGGATCATGACCTGAGCCAAAATTAAGAGTCAAACACTCAACTCAACAGTCTCAGCCCCCCAGGCGCCCCCACATCATCTTTTATTATTTGTTGCAGAGTCATTACCACTATCATGTTACTGTCCATCTTCCCTTTGCCAGAGTGTAAGTTCCAAGAAGGCAAAGATTCTGTCTGACTCACCGCTTTAAATCCTGTGGCACATAGTGGGAGCACTATGAATATTTTTGACTGAATGAATGAGGCTCATCATTTTATTGATGAAGCAATTAGGGCACAGAATGCTTAATTCGTTTCTTTGTCATTCCGTACAGTGATTAGAGACACTGAAAACATCTGTAATTAAGCTTTTAATGACCTGTTGGCATTTTATTTTTGAATACAGTTAACAAACCCATCCATTATTGAAAAATGAAATTTTTCTCATATTGAATGAGTTTTTCATGATTTGTCATACTTCTTCCTAAAAAGATTTATCGTCTAAGCACAAAGTATAAGTATAGATTCCTTTTACAACCCTGAGTAACTTTCTCTCAAATTACCTGGAAGTCCTAACTTTTAAAATTTTATCTTAACAACCATATTGGCCCTTGGATGGTTTTTATACAACAGTGCCCTCTGTGTTCAACCAACATAGGTAGTCCACCCAATACTTCTTAGGTTACTTAAAGACAGTTCATTGTTTTATGTAGCCTATACTTAATTTTTTTAATGTAATTATATATTACAATCAATAGCTTAATTTCAAGATCACTGACTCATTTGGTTGCCAGGCTTTGAGAAAAGTTTCAGTGTGGGTTAAATGTCATATTCGATTTATTTAAATTTATAAAAATTAGAATTTCCTCTACATAGAAAGAATCCACTCTAGTAGATCTAGTTTGCTTATTTTCTTGAAAGAGTTGAGCATCCACTGATCCAAATAAACAATCTAGTTGAAAACAGGACCTTGGCTGATCTTTAAAAACCAGCTGAACTAATAAACCAACTTGTCAGTGCTGTTCTCCCCCAGAGCATTCTTTTCCTTTGATGCTGCTAACCCGTAGGTACTCTCATTTATTATAGGATTTGCATTTGTGATCCTAGTCAAATCATCTGAAAACCTAGATGTTTTGGACAAAGCAATAAACAGATGACCTAAGTGGGATTAAACTTTTACAAAAGAGCTTTCTCTGCTTTAGTCCCAGAATCTGTCGTGTTCAGCCCCGCGGTGTGATCAAAGCCAGATATGTCTGGAACAGGGTAAAGACAAATTGTGACTGCCTCACAGAATAAGAAATAAGCAAGTTAGGCAGGTATGCAGAATTCTCATGGAAGCAGTGATGTTTATGTTTCACCTTATGAAAATAGTGAGAGTGAATCTGGATGGTAAAACACTGAGTCATGCCAGAGCACTTGAGTCAGCTATGTACATGCCTGCTAGGGAGTTTTCCTTTGTTCTTTATAGAGGCGGCACTTGGCTTATTTTAATGGCTTTTCCTTGCGTGGCATAATCACCAGCTATGTGATTAACCATGTCTAGTTAAGTTATTTCATCACATCAAAAGTAGTGTAAAATAGCTTTTCTGTTGACTGGAAAGCTGAGTTTGGTGGCTATGAAAGTACCAGACATCAAAGAGCTCTATTATCCACAGACTGCATGGAAACAGGCCAGTAACATTGAAAGGTTTCCCTCTATGGCTCCTTCCCTTCAGTGGAGTCATCACCCACTAGACTAGAGGGAAGGAGGTGATTTTTATAATAATCCATTCTTGCACTCTTTAGCCAAATAGGAAAGATGGTGACCAGCTGTTTTCCCTCCACTGAAGGCAGATAAAGGGGGGAAAATGCTCATATTGTAGCAGGAAGACACCACTGTGTACTGGCTAGAAAAAGCACTAAAGATGCTTCTCATTTTAACTTTTACCTCTAGCCAGTTGTACAATTATGGCTAAGCTGTTTAATTTCTCCTAGGCATTTATAAAGGGCTTGGACTAATTTAGTCTGAAAAGTGCCTCGGGGCACTAAATCACAATGCCATTTTATAACCTAAACTTGAAACAAGATAATGAGAGATATCCAAATTTCAGCCCCAGAAAAATTTCAATGGAGAAAGCATTAAGCGTATTATAATACATCTCAACAGTGTAGAAACGGAATAGGTGCCAAATAAAGTCGGGTTAAATTATTCTGATGATCAGAAGCTTTCACATTTTCATTGTGTGCTTATCTCAGTTTGAGTTCCCCCAAAGCAGATCGTGAGATGATGATCCATGTGAGAATGAGTGATTTTTCAGGAAGCACTGCCTGGAAAAACTGAGTGAGAGGTTGGTGGGGGGGGGGGGGCGGGAATTAAAAAGTGAGACAAGGAAGAGAAAGAAGTCAAGCAAGAGTGTAATATCAAGCTGTGTGCTACAAAATATACCTTTAGTTCCACCCTCTGGGGAATTAGAGAGTTGAGATTCAGGCTATGTTTAAGAATGAACTGGTAGGGAAATCCAATAGCATAGTGATAAAGAAGAAAAATGTTTCCTTAAAAGAATAGTTCCTTTTCAGATTTTTCTTTCTTTTTTTCTTTTGTCTTTTTTTATATAGAGAGAAAGAGAGAGTGCATGTGCCCACAAGTTGCGGGGGAGGGTGGTGCAGAAAGAGGGAGAGAGAGAGTCCTAAGCAGGCTCCACACCCAGCACAGACCCCGACGTGGGGTTTGATCCCATGACTGTGAGATCATGACCTGAACCAAAATCAAAAGTTCGGTGCTTAACCGACTGAGCTACCCAGGAGCCCCACCTTCTACGATTTCTTTAAGTGAGATGATTCTGGCAAGTGAAGACGTGTTTGACTTGGGGGATGCCTAGAAATTGTATTTTCTCATGAATATCTAGTTTATCAGAAGGAGTTTACATTCTGATGGTAGACTCTAACTTGGATCACCACTATGGGATAAGAGCAAGATGTTAACATCATTGTAGAATTTCTGAGAACTCAGTGTGCTGTTTAGTTTTATATCGTGTTGAAATAGTATCATGCAACAAATGAAATTAGTATTTTGTATTCTACCTTTGTTCCTGGTAGACATGAAAATATGGCATCCAAATTCCAAGGAATTTAAGATTAATTGCGTAAAAATCTAGTCTGATTCCTCGCCTTTTTTTCTTGATATATCATATAAGAATTGCTTAAATAAACCGCTCTTTACTTATTAGTACCATCTATGTACCAAAAATACACTTAAAATGATTCCTTGATTAGTTACATTGTGCCGTAAAAAGCTTTCCTGACTGTCACGGCCAAAGACAATAGAAGCAACAGAGAATAATATTGCATTTACATGCCTTCTGATGGCAACCCAAACCCCTATTCACTGAATTTATACCAAAATTGTATTTTTAACCCATAATCATCATACAGTTTTGAAAGGTTGAAAAGATCCCTCCCACCTTTGATTTCTCCTCATCTTCATTTTAAAATTCAACTCTTCATCTGGGCACTGACATGAAAATGCCCTTCTCTAAAATCCTTCAAGAATAGCATAAGCAGTTCACTTGAAAAGCAGATGTGGCAAGTCAAATGAATAAGGCTGGGTGGCAGGTGAATGCTGAGAGGACAAAATATAAGGAGAAATTGATAGCATCTGGAATTCCTACTGTATAAACACAGAGGAGAGGGGACATTGTTTTTGGGTAGGTGCAGCAAAAAGAGGGGATGATTCGTTGTTATTATACCTATTCTATTGTTGGTTTAATAGTATTGCATCCAAACATATATTTAAAAGGCCATTTTTAACTGGAGAACTTTACTTATTCTCTAAGCATTAATACTTCATCCTGTAAAATGGGGCTAAAAATATTTGCCCCAAAGGGTTTTCATTAGGATTAAATAAAATAATGTGCATGAAGTACTTAGCCCATTTGAGGCATTCGATAAATGGTAGCTTCTATTTTTATCTCTCAGCCGTGGAATAAGTGCTTGGTACCTTGTTTGTCAGGATTTTCTTGCTTTTTGTGGTTCTCCTATTTAGAGTAGTGTAAGAACAAGAAAGTTACCCTATTGATCAAAAGAAAAATTGCACACTTATCATCTATAATTCAATGTTTATGAAAGTGGATGTGGCACAAATCAGGGACTTAAATTGAAGATATTTAAATGGAAGGTAAGTAATCCAGTGAAATCAACACCTGAGAAAACGATTATCAGACAACCAAAATGTCAGTTTTTACTTTGTCAAGGACCTGTGTCATGAGAAGAACCTGTAGGAAATGGTCATCATTCCATAGATGCATAAATCACATTGACTAGCCATATCCCATTAATTATGGCATATAATTGTATCTAACAGTGTCCTCACAATTGCTTTACAAAGTAATCTTCCCAATTTGTTCTGCAAGTTCTATGAAATTTAAAATAATGTTCTGTTAATGAATCATGGAAGCATTATTTCTTTTTTTTTTAATGTTTACTTATTTTTGAGAGAGAGAGGGAGGGAGGGAGACAGAGAATCCCTGGTGTGGGGCTTGAACTCATGAACTGTGAGATCATGACTTGAGCCAAAATCAAGAGTTAGACATTTAACTGACTGAGCCACCCAGGTGCCCCATGAAAGCATTATTTCTTAATGAAAGGATAAAGGATTCCAATTTGAAAATGTATCCAAATAAGAATTTTAAGATGTTATTTATAGCTTTCTCTTCTCTTTGTCTTTGGTAGTTGGAGCCTCATAACCATGGGGCTTTTGCTCAGAAAGAGAGGTGGTTCGGAGGGGCTGAGACAGGGCAGAATTGCTAAAAGATTTAGGGGATATTTAGGAGTAAGGTAAAAGAAGTCTTAGTTGTGGGTGAGGCCAGAGAGACTTGGGAGAAGAAATATACTGGTTGTGCTAGGAGTTCAGTTATTCTATCTCATATAATCCTCACATCTTGCAGAAGATAAAAGGGATGCCCAAGCAGCTAAGTAACTTGCTGGAGGTAAATGGCTGTCAGGATTCAATCCCAGGAGCGTCTGACTCCAAAGCCCATGTTTTTTTTCCTCTAGATCATTCTCTGCACTTTCATTTTTTAAAGAATTTCTTACTTTAAATGTATTTAGCTCTGCATTTTTAGATATGTTTGTATCCCTGGAAACCAAATGACAGAGAGTTTGTCTTCTTGAGGGTACCGTTTTATTCTAAGACATCAGGGGAGCACCCTGCTCATATATTACTGTCACAAGTCTTTGGCAGGTATGCCAAGTTATCTTCCTTTTCCTGAAGCACAGGGGGGGAAACAAAAGGCTGTGGCAGGTTAAACAGAGGCAAGAGAGCCAGAAAAGAGAAGGCAACTGTCAGAAGCAGGGTAAGGCTGGCAAATGAGAAGAATTACCTCACAATTGAGCAAAAAGAGTTGAAAGAACATAAATTAACGCTAACAAGAAGTGTAGACTACAGGGGTTATTAGACCCTTGGTACTTTTTAAGAAGCCAATCATATTTTGATCATTTGGTGGACCATTGCACTTACTCTATACTAACCAAAAAAGCCAACCCAAAAAGTCTTGTCATCTGTACCAAGAATCTTTTACCCCCATATTGTTATATCGCCAACCACCTCAAAACTCAGCGGTGTAAAACAATAAGCATTTTTTATTTTTTTTTTTTAGTTCACAAATCTGTGGGTTAATTGGATGATTTTGCTTATCTTGTGGGAATTACTCGCATATCATGGGGGATGGCTGTCTTTTGACTGCACTAGGATAGCCTTGCTTGGAATGACAGCTGTAGGTTGGCTCTTTCCCTCATCTCTTGATCAACTTGTTAATGTTTCCTACGTTTTTCATCTCACGTTTGGAAGGTATACATCCTATTTACTTTCTTTTATTAATTGCCTGAAAATTTTTAGCAACCATGCTTAACTTTAATGTTTTAACCAAGATAGAATTAAACAAACCACACCATTCTCTTTAGTAAGTTCTTCTTCAACTCCCTTGTGAATTCACCCTCACAATGTTATTATTTTATTATCTAAAATTTAACACTATGTTTTTAAATTTTCAAAAGTTTTATTTTCATTTGATGCTGGCTTACCTTTATTTTTTAAACTCACCTGTTTAAAATTTCAAAGTTCCAAAAAGGTGTACAGAGAAAAAGTTTGCTCCATTCTATTCTGCCATGGAACCCAAGTCCTGTTTCAGAAACAAATGATTAGCATTTTTATATATTCTTACATATTTTATGCAAATATAAATATACATACATATTTATTTGTGTGTGTGTATACTTGCTTTTGATTTTGATCCAAAGTAACTATCATATACAATGTCTGACTCTTGAGCTGCCCTTTTCATAGTATTACTTTGCATTATTACTCTTTGCAATGTTGCTTCCTCTCTAAATTGTGATGACAAGATTTCTGTTGGCTCGTTTCAAAGTAGCATATAAATTATCTCATTCTTTTGATTGGCTCCTCAGTGTTCTATTAAAATGATACGCCATATTTTATTTAAGGAAGTGCCCTATTAATGACTGTTTCATTTGTTTTCCATCTTACACTCATATACTGCAATGTGTTATCTCTGCCCCTATGGTGTTTTATCAAAATTTTTATCTTTGCCACAGTGAAATTTGGAGTTTCATAGTTTTAATGTGCATTTTTAATATGGCTGATATTAACTAACTTTTAATATGCCCAAGAGCTATCTTAAATTTCCTTTATTTTTTTAAATAAATGGTCTGTTCATATTTTTTTGCCCATTTTAATATTGGGTTATTGGTCTTATTGTTATTGACTATAAATGGTAACTATTGACTAATAATAAAATTAGTTAGCCATCTTTTCTAGTATAAGTAACAACAGTATCGTTCATTTTAACATTTGTCTTTGGCCTTTGCCCATACATGTTTTGTAATGGATTTTTAAATTTTAAATAGTAAAAATGATCTATACAATTCACAATAATTTCTATATTTTTGTGTCATATTTAGAAAGGCTCTATCCATTTCAAAATTACTTTTAATTTTTGTTTTTTATAACAAACTTATGATTTACCTTTTCACATTTAAATATTTGACCTGTATACATTTTTCATGATATAAAATGTAAGACAGAGATCTAACCTTTTTCCTCCAGTTACAACAATGTACTAAATAACCCATTTTTTTCTGAATTGGTGTGAAAGCCTACCATTATTAAATACACACACAGATTTATTTATGGATTTTCTATTTTGTTCCCCTAATCTGTTATCAGACAATACCTCATAGCCTCACCTTTTTTTCTAAATATTCACATTACCTTCTTAGTCTAAGGGCATCTTGAATGTATTTCTTCTGTGGGAGCCCCGTCAAATGATGTCTGTTTTTACCACACCATCACTTCTAACTCTGGGGCAGGGACTCTCCATGCTCCTCATTGCTACTCACTGTTGCCATGCTGACTAGTTTCACACGAAATTCATGACCACTATCCTCACATTCTTTAGTGCTGCCTGGGGTTCATACCTACTTTTCTCACCTTAAGCCTCCAATAACTTCTACACTACCCTCACTTTCACACCATGACCTTGTTTTGTATTCCACTAAAAACAGAAGTAATCAAAAGACAACTTCTCTGCAAGTTCACCTATCTATCCATTTGAAGGCATCTATGCCCATACTCTCCCTTCTCTTCTGCTATTATGGAAGCATTGCCTGTGTTATTTTCCCAGGCCAACCCCTAAACTATGCATCTAACCCAGTGCCTTCCAGATGCTCAGGGATGATGTTCAGACATTATCCTTACTGTTTCCTACCTCATCTGGGTTTTCCTTCCAATGGATTATTTCCATCAATGTCAACATTCTATAAAACCTTTAATCTTAACAAAGAAAAAAAATATATTCTTAACCCCATATCTTCTACCTCCAGCTAAAGCCACAAATGTCTTTTTTCACTGACAGCAAAGCTCCTCAAAAGGGTAGTCAGTACTTGCTAACTACAATTTCTCTTCTCCTATTCTAGATAGAATGCTTTGCAATCAAGATTTCACTCCCTTAAACTCTATGGAACATTCTCTTTTCTTTTTTTTTTTTTTTTTTTTAATTTTTTTTTCAACGTTTTTTATTTATTTTTGGGACAGAGAGAGACAGAGCATGAACGGGGGAGGGGCAGAGAGAGAGGGAGACACAGAATCGGAAACAGGCTCCAGGCTCCGAGCCATCAGCCCAGAGCCTGATGCGGGGCTCGAACTCACGGACCGCGAGATCGTGACCTGGCTGAAGTCGGACGCTTAACCGACTGCGCCACCCAGGCGCCCCTGGAACATTCTCTTTTCAAAGTCATCCATAATTCCACATTGTTGAGAAGAGACATCAATTCTCAGTATGCATATAACCTGATTCACATAATCATTACCTGTCTCTGAAATATATTTTTCCATTGGCCTCTGCAATGACTTCTGACACTAGAGTTGAGCCAAACTTCACACGTGAAGGGCACAGTCCTCCACAAGACTTTCACTAATCCAGGGTTTCCCAGGCCACCCTCATTCCTGATCTGCTGTCTACAAATCTGTGGAGGACACAAATTTGTGGAGGACCTCCTGAGATTTAATAATTCACTGGAGTGACTCACAGAACTCAGGAAAAGTGCTATCCCATTTTACTAACCATCTTAATAACAAAAGGATACAAACAAACCAGTCTAGGGAGGTGTGCACAGGGTGAAGTCTGGGAGGATCCTAAACATTAAGCTTCTTTGTCCTCAGGACTCATTATCCTCCAGGCACATTCATGTGCAACCACCGACAGAGTATTGCCAACCAGGAAAGTTTAGTCTAGCTTTAGTATCCAGAACTTTTATTGGGGTTTTGTTACATAGGCATACTTGATTGAGTCACTGGCCACTCTGTTGAACTCAATATCCAACCTTCCTCCCCTCATCAAAGATCAGACTGATATCACATGACTCAACCTTTTAACCACAGGGTTGGTGTTTCTGGCAAGGCTAGAATAGTCCCCATCCTGAGTCATCCCATTAGTGTAAACTATCCAGTAGCATTTCATGAATAACAAAGACACTCTTATCACTCAGCAAATTCCAAGTATATACAGGTTACTTCCCAGTAACTGGGGATAAAGGCCAGTCAAATGTATTACTCAGCTTCCCACACTTAATTGTTCTACTTCACTGTCAACTCCTTCCTTCTCTGTTGCCTTTGCTAGTACTTTCTGATATCTCCAATCTCTAGCAATGTGCTGTCCCAGGATTTAATCCTTGTTTCTCTACAGTTATTTTCTGCATGAGCTCATTACTTTTATATCTTCAAATACCATCTAAATGCTGATACATACCCGAATTTATACCTGCAGCCCAGATTTCCCCTTCAAATCTAGAATCACACATGCAAGTACCTACATCATGTTTCACTTGAACATCTAATAGGCATCTCAAATTTTACAAATCCAAAATTTAACATCTGATTTTTCCCCATGACCTGATTCTACTTGCTCTCCCAACCATCACTTTTTCACATTGTCTCTATTGCTACCATCTTTATTTATATAAAATCATATTTCGCCCATATTATTATCCTAACTCACCTCCTTGCTTCTGACTTTCCCCTTCAGTAGTTTATTCACAACACAGAAGCCAGAGGAGTCCATTTTATGCATGCCAGATTATGTCATTGCTTTGCTTAAAACCCTCCAGTGGACTCCCATCAAACTCAGATGAAAAACCACAATACTTATAAGGACAGACAGGACAGAACTTTAGATGACCTTGACCTCTTAATCTCTGACCTCATTGCTTAGTATTTTCATTGTGGGCTCTTAACTTCTGGTTCTCTTTCAAGTTACTACAAAACACTGAATATGCTCTGAGTCAGAACCTTTTCATTTCATGTTTCCCGTGCTTAGAAAATGCCCCCAAGTATCTGCATGGCAAATACCATGATTTGTTGCACACCTTTGTTAAAATGTCACTTCATCATAAGCTTTTCCTTAACTATACTATTTAATATTTAACATCCCCTGTCCAGTCTTTTTTATTCTCCTTTCTGCTTTATTGTTTCTCCATCCCACTTATCAGCATCTCATGTATTTGGTATTTTGCATATCAAATTTTTAAATTGTATGTCTTTCCCTATTAGAATATGAACTCCATGAAGGCAGGTAAAATTTTTTTTTCTGATTTCTTCACTACTCTATCCCAAATTCTTAGAAAAGTGTCTGACTTACTATTGGAGCACATTAAGTACTTATTGAATGAATAAATAATTCTAGATTCTATCATGCTATTTTATTTACTGTACTTTTTGTTATGATGTTTTAAAATGTGGTAGATCTTGTTAAATTAATTAATCAAAAAAACCATTAGATTGATGTGGATCTAATGCTGCCATGCCTGGGTAAGCACACCCAAATCTAAGCCTGTAAATGCCTGAAGGTTATGAAATTGAAACTTGTGGATAACCAATCACAAATAGCCAGATAGATTTTAAGCTGTGTTGAATAGTATTGATGAGGGAGCATAAGGCCAGTTGACAGGCCGCAAACACCCCCACCTCCACCCCCCAGAAGGGATGTGTATGATATTCCTCAGCACTCCTGGCTGTCCAAGAACAAAGGAAAGGGGGAAAACAAAGGGTTAACTGACAGAGATCATAATCCCGCAAGACCCAAGTCTCCATCTGTTTACAAATATCTTAGTAAATTATAAGAAAAACATAATCTTATCTCCCTCCAGGCAATCTAGCTTAATCTCCAGAAAACTATAGACTCCGTTTCCTGGAGCCCCAACATCACCCCTCCATAGTGATGTGGGAAACAAAGGCAGAAGGAAATGGCAAATAGAACTCAATTTCCTTGTACCCTGCAGCCCATTGACAAATACTTGAGGCAGGCAGAGTAAAACTTTTCTCTAGGAACTCCCTACTGTCTTAATGTTAATGATTTGCTAGAGGGAAAACAACTTTAGCTTCACACTAGCTAGGCCTCCAATGTCCTGGGAGTCTTCTTTAGCATATGAAAATCTCACTGGAAACTTCCCCTGGACTTTACCTCTCCCCAACTCCATAGTATAAAACCAGTCTCTCCTCATGGTCCCAGGGCAGCTCTTCCTGCCCACGAGTCCTGTCCCCATGCTTTAATACAATCATCTTTTTGCACCAAAGACATCTTCAAGAATTCTTTCTTCGTCGTTAGCTCCAAACCCCATGAACCACACTGTCACCCCAAGAACCTCATCAGTAATGGTTAAAGAAAACCTTTAACTATAGAAAATCAATAACTTCCTTACTCTGCTCCCACTTTTCACTTTAAAAATCTCTCCACAAACTCAGGCGTTGGAGCACTGTTAGCTGATGAAGTTTTGGGGCAATGGTGGGGATCCAGAGCCAAAGACCAAGAAAGAATTCTTGAAGACATCTTTGGTGCAAAAAGGTGATTTTATTAAAACTTGGGGACAGGGCCCAAGGGCAGAAAGAGTTGCTTTGAGATTGTGATGAGTGGCTTCTTATATACTATGAAGGTGGGGAGGTAAAGTCAAAGGAGAAGCCTCCAGAGGGACTTTGATACGCTAAAGAGGACTCCTAAGATACCTAAGGCCTTGCTATTGTCAACCTAAGATTGTTTTCCCTCTAATAAGGAATTAACATTATGACAGCAGGGGATTCCTGGAGAAATGCTGTACTCTGTATTTGCCTCAAGTATTGGTCAATGGGCTGCAGGTTATAAGGAAATTTAATTTTACCTGCCATTTCCTTCTTGCCTTTGTTTCCCACATCACTACAGAGGGGTGACCTTGGGCTCCAGGAAACTGAATCTATAGGTGTCTGGTAATTAGGCTATTGATAAGATTGCCTTTTTCTTGTAATTTACTAAGATATTTGCAAACCGCAGGAGACTCACTTCCTGTATGACTTGATCTATCAGTTAGCCATTTGTCTTCTTTCCTTTCCCTTGTCCTTGGGCAGCCAAGAGTGCCTGAGGAATGTCACACAGATACCACCTGGTAGGGGGTCGTGCTAGCTTGTATTTTGCCCTCAGCCTGCCTTATGCTCCCTCATAACTAACCACCTTCAGTTCGGTGTCACCCAGTTGGAATCAATTTTTTGCTCAAATAAACTCTTAAAATCCTTAATATGCCTTGGTTTATCTCTTAACAACCTAGATTCACACCCCCTTTATGCTTTTGCTTCAGAATTTTGGCAGACATTCCTGTTGTTTTGTTTTTCATATCAATAATAAAATAAACTTAGTTTCAAACAATACTTATACTTTTGTTGGAATTATATTAAAGTTAGAGATTCATTGAGAGAGAATTGGCATCTGATTGATGGGTATTTTTTTGGTCTTCCTCATATACATTTAACACATCTATATATATTTTTTTCAATTATACTTTTTGCTAATTTTCCCATAGTTTTTGGATGTTCTGTTATGTGTGGGATTTTTCTCCCATTCTTTGTGTGTGTGTGTGTGTGTGTGTGTGTGTGCGCGCGCGTTTCAGTTTGGGAAGTTTCTATTGAACTTTTTTTTTATATAAAACTTACACATTTATTTAGGTATTTAATTATTTATTTTTTGATGCTATTAAAGTATATTTTCTCTGTATCTTCTAATGGGTTGCACACACACACATACCACATAGAGTTACTTTCAGATTCAACTCTGACATGGCTTGGAAGTTGTCATTCCTGTAGTAAAAGAAAAAGCTGAAAAAGCTGAAAATCACCAACTTTTCAAGGATTCCTCAGAAACTGAGTTTGCAAGGAAAACCAGCATCTTCAAGCTCACTGATCCTTTTCGTTGGCCATGCCCAGTTTACTGACGAGCACATAAAAGTCATTCTCCATTTCTCTCATAGTGTTTTTTATTTCTAGTATTATCTTTGGATTCCCTCTTCAGATTGTCATCTCCCTGCTTACATTACCCATCTGTTCTTGCATGTGATCTACTTTTTTTTTATTGAAGCACTTAGCAAATGAATTATTAGTGGTAATTAATAAATATCCATTTTCTTAAATTCCATGTATGATAATTGCAGCATTGGTCTTGAGTCTTATCTGATGCTCATTTTGTCTCTTACAACTGTGTTTTTCCTTGTGTTTGGCATGACTTGTAATTGTCAGCTATGTTGTATTGGGTAATAGAAACTTTGGTAATAGGTCTTTAGTGTATTTAGTTGCTAGGGGTTTGGCCGTGTTTAATATTTGCTGTGGCTGTAGGTGAATCAGTGAGCTTGAAGATAGGTCAGTAGAAACTTCCCAAACTGGAATACACAGGAAAAACAAAAAAAAAGAAGAAGAAGGAGTAGGAGGAGGAGAAGGAGAAAGAGAAGGAGAAGAAGGAGAAGGAGGAAAAGGAGAAGAATGGGGAAAAAAACCCATACATAACAGAACATCCAAAAACTGTGAGAAAATTTGTAAAAAGTATCATTGGAATATCAGAAAGGAGAATAAAGAGTGAATGAAGAAGAAGAAATATTTGAAGTAATAATGGCTGAGAACATTCTAAAAATAAATGACAGACTCCAAACCACAGATCCATGAAATTCAGAAAGCCTTAAGTATGATAAGTACAAAATCTACATCTAAGCCTATTATATTCAAATCTCAGGAAAACCAAAGACAAAGAGAAAATCTTGAAAGAAACTAGAGAAGGAAAATCACCTTATCTATAAAGTAACAAGGATAACAATTTCAGAGGAATTTTCATCAGAAACCAAGCAAGCAAAAATAGAGTAGAATATTTAAAATGTTTAAAGAAAAATACTATTTAACCAGAAATCCTACATCCAGTGAAAGTAATCTTCAAAAGTGAAGGAGAAATAAAAATGATTGAATTCTGTGTATTATCTGTTCCCAGCAGCATTTATATGGCTTTTCACGTACTTGTCTTGGGTTTCCTGATAAATTCATGAAATCATCTGTCATTGATTATGCTTATCCTCTATTGATTATCTTCCAACCTTATTTTTTTCCCTTTCCATTATTTAATAGCATTGCCAAAAAGTTTAAGAATGATAATTAATATTGATGATGAAAATATCTTCATCTTATTTCTGCCTTCAATATTTGCCAATTGAGTATGATACTAAAATATATATACTTTAAAAATATATATTTTGACATTAAAATAAATATTCTTTACTTCTGGGTGTAAATATAGGTGTATTTATATCTATATATGACTATCAGCTTTTCTTGATATAGTTTGTCTTTCAGATAGTTGATAAAATAACTAGAAATTGCTATTCTTACTCTTGAGTGATGAGGAAGTTTTAGTCGACAAAATGTGAGGACCTTGGAATATGATAACACTATTGTATAAGAATATCTAATTGTTGGGGCGCCTGGGTGACGCAGTCGGTTAAGCGTCGGACTTCAGCCAGGTCACGATCTCGCGGTCCGTGAGTTCGAGCCCCGCGTCGGGCTCTGGGCTGATGGCTCAGAGCCTGGAGCCTGTTTCCGATTCTGTGTCTCCCTCTCTCTCTGCCCCTCCCCCGTTCATGCTCTGTCTCTCTCTGTCCCAAAAATAAATAAACGTTGAAAAAAAAAAATTAAAAAAAAAAAAAGAATATCTAATTGTCATGGAAGGGATAGTACTAGTTTCACATATCAAGAAATTGAAAATATATATATGAAAAGGGAAGAAGGCTGATAGTCTTTAAAATCAAGTTTCTACAAATAATCACATATTATTCCATTGAGGAAATAAGGAAGACTAGAAGCCAATATGGCTGCACAGGGAGAGGAATTTGCAAAGGGTATGTGTCACAGACAAAGGAAGCTGAATAATCAAGAATAGGCACTTACAAATGTTCAGATAAATTAGAATAAGGGAAAGTTCAGCTTTGTCAGTTGAAGCAGATGAGAAAATGTTTATAAATGAAATACGGAAATCAGAGCTACTCAATTGGAATTTTCCTTTTGAAATCCTCTCTCAGACAAAAAGATTTTCAATCTACAGTGGATGGAACAAAGTTGATTGTGAAAACAGAAAGAAAGAATGCTTAAAGAAAATGGTAATGATTTCCTTCCTACTTTAACTTTATCCACTCATATGTTTGCCAAAATATTTATTATGTTCTAGGCCATAGAAAAAATAAAAAGTGAATAAATCAGCATGGATTCTGATATCAAGGAACTTATCATTTGTGAAAGATAAATCCTATCACTAAATAACTGTAACACAAGGTTTCAAGTAATTAGTCCTAGAATACAGGAATTAAGGGTCATGGCAATTCAGAAGAAGATTATCTGTTTGGAAATAAGCACATGTTTTATAAATGGAGCAGACAGCATGGGGAATAACTAATATGGTGAATGAAAGAATCAGAACTCAAAATCATATCTATCAATTCCATTGATGTGCTGAGATTGCACAATCATATGAATTGTCTGCATTAGGTTAAAATAATATAGCTACTTACATATATATTAGAGGAGGCCTCTTCAATGCAATATAATTTAACGATTTTAGGCTACTGCAAACTCAACATAAGCACTGTGGATGATATAACTGACAAAAAGCCTGGAAAGAAAAGAGAAAGGAACGAAGAAATGAAGGGACCAGGGATAGTTTAATGCAAGCTCCAGTTCTACTGCTAGACTTACAGCATTCAGAACAAAGGAGCTTCTTCTAGGCTCTACACTGGCTAGCCCATATCCGGAATGATGTGAGCTACTGCATTTTAAAAGTATTTACACCTAAGTACGTTTAAAAATGGTTGGCTAGGATGGAGAGATGTCTAGAAATCAAACCATTTAAGAAATAATTACGTATTTTTACCTGGAAAAAAAAATGAAGATGTGGAGATGAAAATGTAACTGTTATGTAAACATCAGGAAGACTGTCATATGGGAGCCTGATTTATTTTTTATAGTTCCAGCAGGAAAAATGAAGATCAAGTTGCAGAGAAGCGGGTTTCAACTTCATATAAACATTTTCAAAAATTGATTGGCTCTCCCAGGGAATAATGAGTGAGCTTATGCTGAAAATAACCAAATAAGATGTAGCCAACTATTTCTTTTTTACTAGCACCATATCCCATTAGTTGCAAAATTCTGCAAATTCTACATCCTTAATAAAATGAACTCTGTCTGTTCTCTTTCTGGAAACTTATTTCAGCTCTCCTCAGTTTTCATCCGGATTGCCTCTTACATCCCTCCTCCTTGTCTGAGCGTCACTCCCTGGCTCTGTCAACTCCCCCACCACAGCTTGAGCCAACTTTCTGATATTACATCTGACATGAAACTCTCCTGCTCATGGCACTTTAACGGTCCTCAGGAAAATGTCTAAATTCCTTAGATCCGCTTCAGGATGTGTTCCATAAACTCTTCTATCACAATTCCACTCCAAGTATATACAGTTCAGCCTCCTTTCTCCAGCCACACAGACATACAGAAATAAGGAACACAGAAATCAGGTTGAAAACATTATTCTGTGCCGTGCATCTGCCTTTGCACATCTTGTTCCCAGTGGCTAGAATGACTTCTGCCTACTACATCAGGCTAATTTCCACCTGTGTTTTTAAAACACACTTATCTAGTGTCATTTACCCAGGAAAGGTTTTCCTGAACTGAGTCTAATTTTGATAATAAAAGAAGTATGATTGAGTACCTACTATGTGATGGAAAGATAAGACAATTCATTCCCCACTGTGCCAATGCTTATATTCTATTATTTATATTTCTATATTGTGTTTTTATATTTATATTATAAATATTTGTGTATCTTAAAAAGGCTTTTTCTTGCCTTCCAAACAAACAAAGTCCCCCTGGTCTCTGAAATCAGAGTCAACTGGAAAGCAAGAGTGAGTGATGATTTCTGAGGGGGGAAATTAAGTTCAGCTTGCTCATCCCACGTCTAATTTTGAAAGCAGACCCTCTTTACAAGGGGTATGAAAATAAATAAAATCTTTTATATCCAAGCCTTATCCCCCCATGAGTCCCTGGTGTTGTGACCTAATCCATTCCACTCCTCCAGGGGCTTCTCGGAGATTTTATATTAATTTCCCAGATTCAGCAATATCACCCTCACCCCTGTGGCATCACTAAGGTTTAGTTACAAGCAGGGAGCCTGGAGCTCAGTTCTTCCTCCATCTTGCCAGGAAATGTGGGTCTTCTTTCCCTCATGATTTTCTTCTCCTGTTAAATCATTTTCAGCGTTCTTTATTGTTTTTCCCCCCATATTGTCCGACGATTGTTTTTAAATGAACTCAGCTTTCTCGATGGAAATTGTTAGCAAAAGTATAGTCTAACACTCTGCTGACACTCAATAACCAGTGGCTCCAGTTGAAACGTTGCAACTTGAGTGACTTTTTGCATTTGCTCTCTTCATAAACTCTGAGGGAAAATCCAGTAAAATCATTGGGTCACCTGGGTGGTATCATCTTTGTTCGCCTATACTACAGCTTTCCAAGTGTGTTTCCACGTGCTTCATCCCCAAATCTAATTTTTTGAAAACATACAGTTTCTACTTAATGCTGACATCAACTCGTTGCCCAAAACTGAAGCAGGAAGCAGACATCAGGTCACCTGAAACGACCCTTCAGTAAGCAGAAAAGATAACTAGATTTATTCAGTCTTCAAGTTCTAGGCAAATAATCCCAGATAGCTACCTCAAATAATTTTCCCTTTTACCAAGAATAGCAACCGCCAACAAACTACCTTGTATTAAAAGCAAACATCAAGCTTTGTGAAAAAAGATTAACCAAGCATTTTAGAGTCGTCACTGTTAGGGCACTATGCAAAATTAAGATCACATAAAACTCTAATAGCATCTATTAATTGCTTGCAGACTATTAAGCCTTGCGGATCAGGGAGAATAATGCTATGCTCGCTAGCCACACTTTATAGGCTCCTCCGTCTGGCTGTTTTACAACTACCGTCTCTTGCAAAATGCTTTGTTCCATCTTAAAGAATTGAAGCAAGAATAGCTCCTTTTTTCTCCCCAGCTGGGTTTTGGCAAGTAGACGTTAAGTTACTTGCACGCTAGGGAGCAGAGCACTAATGAAAGCATATGAAAAGTAATGTACCTAAGGAAAAGGTAAATGATAACAACCAGTGCACAACTTTTTATGACTTGGGCCTTTAAAGTGAAAAGCACTTTCTATAACAATAAATGTTCTGTGTTATATAATGTTGCCATAACACACTAAATAACTGAACAATAGTTGTAATTTCTCCTCACTGCAACAAAACGTGTTCAGAATCGGAAAATTAAGTTTTCTTTTTCCCTTTACTGTTTCAATTATGTGTGTATTAAGCTTTGACAGAGCTGTTAAAAAAATTATTGTCCGACTCCAACAATGAACAGTTGAAGCCCTACTGACCCATAAGTCATTGTTGGATGTGTTTTGTCTTGTTATTTGTTTTAGATGAGAATCTTATATATAAGTGGTTATGGCCACTGTTGGAGAGTGAGGAATGACCCCAGTGACTTATATCTAATTCTGTTTGAAAGTTGATGATGTTCTATGTGTGGAAAGAAATTGTAATTATTCATATAAGAGTCTGTATATTGGAACTTGGTACTATTGAAATCTTGGTTCTGTAAGTTTGTCGTGTGTGAGACTAAATTCAGCTCCTTCATTCTGCGACGACAAACAAATAAAAGCTCTACAAACAAATAAAAGTTCCCTATGCTCTAGGGAAGATACTTCTTTATCAAAATGCAAACAAAATACAAACAGGTCCAAACCTTTTAGGTCACTCAAGAAGACATGAGAAATTCCTCCAAGGCAACTATCACTAATTAAATGATCAGTGTGATCCCCAAACTTGACAACCAGCTTATTTCACACAAAACAGTTATTTTCTTAACTGCATATATATGAACATTAAAGGCAAATTGGGGTGTATAAATGCATTCATATTTCCCTAACGAAGTGGCATGACAGGGCATTGATTACCTCCACTGTCTTTATCAGCATTCCTCAAATACTCCAAATAAACACACATTAAGTAAAACAGCATTCATTGTTCTTTGCAAAAACACTTCAAAACGTGTCATTTACTGTCACTTGCAAATCAATCCTAACTTTCTTTTATTTTTATTTTATTTTATTTTTTTAGTTTATTCATTTATTTTGAGAGAGAAAGAAAGAGCACGAGCAGGGAAGGAGCAGAGAGAGAGGGAGAGGGAGAATCCCAAGAAGGCTCCTCACTGTCAGCACTGAGCCCAGTGTGGGGCTAGAAACTATGAACCATAAGATCATGACCTGTGCCAAAGTCAAGAGTTGGATGCTTAATCCCTGAGCCACCCAGGTGCCCCTCCTATCTTTCTATAATAGAAATTCTGAAGCCATTGTTTCTGAATGTAGTCTGAAGTCATGTCTATGAAATAGGGCTAAGGTCACAAGACATTTGTTTGTTCTGAAGTCAGTAATAGAATCTTTTTTTTTCTTCATTTCCAGAGAAAACTATTGTTTCTTCCCACCCAAACAGTATTTTTAGTAAATGTAGTTCTATAATCATATTAGAATTTTTTTACTCCCTGGATTTATTTTTTAAATTAAAAATATATTGAGTATAATTGACATACGGCCTTTATATTAGTTTCAGATGCATAACATAATGATTTGGTATTTGTATATATTTGTGAAATCACTACAGTAAGTCTAGTTGACATCCATAACTATGCATACTTACAAAAGTGTTTTCTTGTGATAAGTACTTGCAAGATTTACTCTCTTAGCAACTTTCAAATATTCAATAAAATATTATTAACTATAACTATATTAACTATAGAGTTAATCTTATACATTACATCCCTATGACTTATTTATTTTGTGACAGGAAGTTTGTACCTTTTGATCCCCCTTGCCCGTTTTGCCCACCCCATACCTTCATTTCTGGCAACCACCACTGTGAAAACCTGTGCTTTGCAATCTATGAGCGTGGAGTTTTGGCTTTTCTTTTTGTTTTGTTTGTTTGTTTTAGATTCCACAGATAAGTGAGATCATGTGGTTATTGTCTTTCTCTGTCTGACTTATTTCATTTAGCACAATGTCCTCAAGATCTATGCGTGTGGTCAGAAAGGGCAAGATTTCCTTCTTTTTTAATGCCTGAACAATATTCACTATGTGTGTGTGTATGTGTATGTTTGTGTACATTTGCTCTGTGCATTCATCCATTGATGGACCCTTGGGTTGTTTCATGTCTTGGCTGTTATAAATAATGCTGCAGTGAAACTGCAGGTGCTGATATCTTTTCATTTTAGTGTTTTCATTAAAAATGTATGTACTCCATGCTTTTGATGAGCTTCTTATATACACAGAGCACCATTCTGAAAAAAAAAAACCAAACCGATGATCCTACAGGTAGTTTTTCAAATGCTTAAAAAGAATTGTTAAAAAAGAGGAATGAGATACCAAAGACAAAGACCCATGGTTTGGTACCATTTTCATTTTTTCTCCTACAACCATACAGACAGCATGACTCTTGCATCATTTTCTTTTTTTTTTTTTTACTTTATTTTTTATTTTTTAAAATTTACATCCAAATTAGTTAGTATATACTGAAGCAATGATTTCAGTAGATTCCTTAATGCCCCTACCTATTTAGCACATCCCCCCTCCCACAACCCCTCCAGTAACCCTCAGTTTGTTCTCCATATTTATGAGTCTCTTCTGTTTTGTCTCCCGTTTTTATATTATTTTTGTTTCCCTTCCCTTATGTTCATCTGTTTTGTCTCTTACAGTCATTATATAAGTGAAATCATATGATTTTTGTCTTTCTCTGACTGACGAATTTCACTTAGCATGATACCCTCCAGTTACATCCACATAATTGCAAATGGCAAGATATCATTCTTTTTGATTGCTGAGTAAGACTCCATTTTATATATATATATATATATATATATCACATCTTTATCCATTCATCCATCGTTGGACAATTGGGTTCTTTCCATACTTTGGCTATTGTTGATAGTGCTGCTATAAACATGGGGGTGCATGTGTCCCTTTGAAACAGCACACCTGCATCCCTTGGATAAATACTTAGTAGTGAAATTGCTGGGTCGTAGGGTAGTTCTATTTTTAGTTTTTTGAGGAACCTCCATACTGTTTTCCAGAGTGGCTGCACCGGCTTGCATTCCCACCAACAATGCAAAAGAGATCCTCTTTCTCCACATCCTCACCAACATCTGTTGTTGCCTGAGTTGTTAATGTTAGCCATTCTCAGAGGTGTGAGGTGGTATCTCATTGTGGTTTTCATTTGTATTTCCCTGATGATGAGTGATGTTGAGCATTTTTTCATGTGTCAGTTGGCCATCTGAATGTCTTCTTTGGAGAAGTGTCTATTCATGTCTTTTGCCCATTTCTTCACTGGATTATTTGTTTTTTGGGTGTTGAGTTTGATAAGTTCTTTGTAGATTTTGGATACTAACCCTTTATCTGATATGTCATTTGCAAATATCTTCTCCCATTCTGTCGGTTGCCTCTTAGTTTTGCTGATTGTTTCCTTTGCTGTGCAGAAGCTTTTTATTTTGATGAGGTCCCAGTAGTTCATTTTTGCTTTTGGTTCCCTTGCCTCCAGAGATGTGTTAAGTAAGAAATTGCTTTGGGCAAGATCAAAGAGGTTTTTGCCTGCTTTCTCCTCGAAGATTTTGATGGCTTCCTGTCTTCATTGAGGTCTTTCATTCACTTTGAGTTTATTTTTGTGTATGGTATAAGAAAGTGGTCCAGGTTCATTCTTCTGCATGTCACTGTCCACTTTTCCCAGAACCACTTGCTGAAGAGACTGTCTTTATTCCATTGGATATTCTTTCCTGCTTTGTCAAAGATTACTTGCCCATACTTTGTGGGTCCATTTTTGGGTTCTCTATTCTATTCCATCAATCTGAGTGTCTGTTCTTGTGCCAGTACCATACTGTCTTGATGATTACACCTTTGTAGTATAGCTTGAAGTCTGGGATTGTGATGCCTCCTGCTTTGGTTTTCTTTTTCAAGATTGCTTTGGCTATTCGGGGTCTTTTCTGGTTACATACAAGTTTTAGGATTATCTGTTCTAGCTCTGTAAAGAATGCTGGTGTTACTTTGATAGGGATCACATTGAATATGTAGATTGCTTTGGATAGTATCGACATTTTAACAATATTTGTTCTTCTTATCCAGGAGCATGGAATCTTTTTCCATTTCTTTGTGTCTTCTTCAGTTTCTTTCATAAGCTTTATAGTTTTCAGTGTATAGATTTTTCACCTCTTTAGTTATATTTGTTCCTAGGTATTTTATGGTTTTTGGTGCAACTGTAAATGGGATCAATTCCTTGATTTCTCTTTCTGTCGCTTCCTTGTTGGTGTATAGGAATGCAACCAATTTCTGTGCATTGGTTTTATATCCTGCAACTTTGCTGAATTCATGAATCAGTTCTAGCAGTTTTTTGGTGGAATCTTTTGGGTTTTCCATATAGAGTATCATGTCATCTGGGAAGAGTGAAAGTTTGACCTCCTGGCCGACTTGGATGCCTTTTATTTATTTGTGTTGTCTGATTGCAGAGGCTAAGACTTCCAATACTATGTTGAATAACAGTGGTGAGAGTGGACATCTTTGTCTTGTTCCTGACCTTAGGGGGAAAGCTCTCAGTTTTTCCCCATTGAGGATGATATTAGCATTGGGTCGCTCGTATATGGCTTTTATGATCTCGAGGTATACTCCTTCTATCCCTACTTTCTTGAGGGTTTTTATCAAGAAAGGATGCTGCATTTTGTTAAAAGCTTTCTCTGCATATTGAGAAGATCATATGGTTCTTGTCCTTTCTTTTATTGATGTGATGAATCACATTAATTGTTTTGTGGATATTGAACCAGCGCTGCATTCCAGGTATAAATCCCACTTGGTTGTGGTGAATAATCTTTTTAATATATTGTTGGATCCGATTGGCTAATATCTTGTTGAGGATTTTTGCATCCATGTTCATCAGGGAAATTGGTCTATAGGTCTCCTTTCTTAGTGGGGTCTCTGGTTTTGGAATCAAGGTAATGCTGGCTTCGTAGAAACAGTTTGGAAGTTTTCCTTCCATTTCTATTTTTTAGAACAGTTTCAAGAGAATAGGTGTTAACTCTTCCTTAAATGTTTGATAGAATTCCCCTGGAAAGCCATCTGGCCCTGGACTCTTGTTTTTTGGGAGATTTTTGATTACTAATTCGATTTCCTTACTGGTTATGGGTCTGTTCAAATGTTCTATTTCTTCCTGTTTCAGTTTTGGTAGTGTATATGTTTCTAGGAATTTGTCCATTTCTTCCAGATTGCCCATTTTATTTGCATAAATTGCTTATAATATTCTCTTATTATTGTTTTTATTTCTGCTGTGTTGGTTGTGATATCTCCTCTTTCATTCTTGATTTTACTTATTTGGGTCCTTTCCTTTTTCTTCTTGATCAAACTGGCTAGTGGTTTATCAATTTTGTTAATTCTTTCAAAGAACCAGCTTCTGGCTTCATTGATCTGTTCTACTGTGTTTTTTTTGTTTTGATAGCATTAATTTTGGCTCTAATCTTTATCATTTCCTGTCTTCTGCTGGTTTGGGGTTTTATTTGCTGTTCTTTTTCCAGCTCCTTAAGGAGTAAGGTTAGGTTGTGTGTCTGAGGTCTTTCATCCTTCTTTAGGAAGGCCTGGATTGCTGTATACTTCCCTCTTATGACCACCTTTCCTGAGTCCCAGAGGTTTTGGGTTGTGGTGGTATCATTTTCATTGACTTCCATATACTTTTTAATTTCTTCTTTAACTGCTTGGTTAGCCCATTCATTTTTTAGTAGGATGTTCTTCAGTCTCCAAGTATTTGTTACCTTTCCAATTTTTTTCTTGTGGTTGATTTTGAGTTTCATAGCATTGTGATCTGAAAATATGCATGGTATGATCTCGATCTTTTTGTACTTACTTAGGGCTGATTTGTGTCCCAGTATATGATCTATTCTGGAGAACGTTCCATGTGCACTGGAGAAGAATGTGTATTCTGCTGTTTTAGGATGAAGTGTTCTGAATATATATGTTAAGTCCATCTGGTCCATTGTGTCATTCAAAGCCGTTGTTTCCTTGTTGATTTTTTGATTAGATGATCTGTCCCTTGCCATGAGTGGGGTGTTGAAGTCTTCTACTGTTGTGGTATTACTATTGATGAGTTTCTTTATGTTTGTGATTAATTGATTTATATATTTGGGTGCTCTCACATTTGGCACATAAATGTTTACAATTGTTAGGTCGTCTTGGTCTATAGACCCCTTGATTATGATATAATGCCCTTCTGCATCTCTTGATACAGTCTTTATTTTAAAGTCTAGTTTGTCTGATAGAAGTATGGCTACTCCGGCTTTCTTTTATTGACCATTAGCATGATAGATGGTTCTCCATCCCCTTATTTTCAATCTGTAGGTGTCTTTAGGTCAAAAGTGGGTCTCTTGTAAACAGCATATAGATGGGTCTTGTTTTCTTATCCATTCTGTTACCCTATGTCTTTTGATTGGAGCATTGAGTCCATTGATGTTTAGAGTAAGTACTGAAAGATATGAATTTATTGACATTATGATGCTTGTAGACTTGGAGTTTCTGGTGTTCTCTGGTCCTTTCTAATCTTTTGTTGCTTTTGGTATTTATATATATATATTTTTCATCTTTTCTCCCCTCAGAGAGTCCCCCTTAAAATTTCTTCCAGGGCTGGTTTTGTGGTCACAAACTCCTTTAATTTTTGTCTGGGAAACTTTTTATCTCTCCTTCTATTTTGAATGACAGCCTTGCTGGATAAAGAACTCTTGGCTGCATATTTTTCTGATTCAGCACACTGAATATGTCCTACCACTCCTTTCTGGCCTGCCAAGTTTCTGTGGATAGGTCTGCTGCAAACCTGATCTGTCTTCTCTTGTAGGTTAGGGACTTTTTTTCCCTTGCTGCTTTCATGATTCTCTCCTTGCCTGAGTATTTTGTGAATTTGACTATGATATGCCTTGTTGATGGTCGGTTTTTGTTGAATCTAATGGGAGTCCTCTGTGCTTCCTGTATTTTGATGTCTGTGTCTTTCCCCAGGCTAGGAAAGTTTTCTGCTATGATTTTCTCACATAACCCTTCTACCCCTATTTCTCTCTCTTCCTCCCCTGGGACCTCTATGATTCTTATGTTGTTCCTTTTTAATGAGTCACTTATTTCTCTAATTCTTAAATCATGCTCTTATGCCTTAATCTCTGTCTTTTTTTTTCTGCTTCATTATTCTCTATAAGTCTGTCCTCTATATCACTGATTCTCTGTTCTGCCTCGTCCATCCTTGCCGCCGCTGCATCCATCCATGATTGCAGCTCAGTTATAGCAGTTTTAATTTCATTCTGGCTATTTTTTACTTCTTTTAATCTCTGCAGAAAGGGATTCTAATCTATTTTTGACTCCAGCTACTATTCTTATCATCGTGATTCTAAATTCTGGTTCAGACATCTTGCTTGTGTCTGTGTTGGTTAAATACCTGGCTGTTGTTTCTTGGTGCTCTTTCTTTTGGGGTGAATTCCTTCATTTTGTCATTTTGAAGGGAGAAAAAGAATTAATGAGGTAGAAAAATTTTAATTAAAAATTAAAATTAAAAAAATATTAAAATTAAAAATTACACACACACACACACACACACACACACACACACAAATCAAATAGATGATACTAGATCCTAGGTGTGTTTTGGTCTGGGTGTAGAAAGTAGTTTGACAGATTAGAGAAGCAAACAAAAAAAAGGGGGGGGAGAAAAAAAGAAAAGGAAATCGTTTGAGAATTTGAAAAAATGAATACACTAAAGTAGACTAAAATACACAAAAGTAGAGAATATAATAGAAAAAATTATAGAAAAATATTTTTAATAAAAATTAAAAAGAAATAAGAATTTTTTTCCTTTTCTGTATTTAAGAAGAAGGGGAAGAAACAAAAAGGAGAAAAAAGATTAAAAAAGAAAAAAGAAAAGACAAAAAAAATCGTTTGAAAATTTGAAAAAGTGAATACACTGTAGTAGACTGAAAATGATGGGAGTAAGATAGAATTTGAAAAAATTTACATAAAAACAAAAAATAATAGTAATAAAAATTAAATAAAAATATTTTTAAAGGAAATTGAAAGTAAAAATAGTTTTTCTCTTTCTACGTTCAAGAAGAAAAGAAATGAAAAAGAGAAAAAAAGAAAAAGAAAGAAAAAAAGGAAATTGTTTGAAAATTTGAAAAGGTGAGTACACTGAAGTAGACTAAAATAAAATGATGGAAGTAAAGTAGAATTTGAAAAAATTTACACAAAAGTAAAAAATATAGTGATAAAAATTAAAGACAGGTATTTTTAATAAAAATTTAAAATAAAAATGAGTTTTTTTCTCTTTCTGTATTCAAGAAAAAGAAAAGAATTGTAAAAGAGAAAAAGGAAAAAGAGGAAGAAAAAAAATTGAATAGATGAACCTGCTAACAGATTGAAGTAGGACTGAAATTGCTTCGTTTTCCCCTAGAAGTCAGTCTATGTAGCTCTTTATAGTCCATATATTAAGCCGGCCGTGAGGTTTGTGTTCTTAAAGAGCAAAGTTGGCCCAGTTGGGCAGGGCTCGGTCTAACAGCTCAGTTCTCCCCTACATGGCGCTGCTAGCCTACTGGGGTGGATTGTTGTGGTGCTTGTCGGTGCGCATGCGCATGCACAGGAGCAGTGAAAAATGGCGCCACCCGGCCACCCAGTCTGTTCTCCGGCTCAGCAATCGCGCACTGGTCCTCCATCTTCAGCTCTCGTCCACTCCCCGCCTTTCCACTCTCCGTGACCAAGCCCCGGGCAGTACCTCTCTCCCAAGTTTTGTCTCCAGTGCGTCTTTTTTTCTCCTGCCCCTTACTCCCGAAGGACTGCGGCTTTGACCTACTCTGCCCTTCTGCAGGAGGGTCTCACTGAGCAATGGCTGAATGAGCAATGGCCAAATGTTGGCTGCACCCAGGAATGCCTGCTAGACCCTGCTGTTGCCGGTGCTCTGAGACTGCAACAAGGTGCCAGCCCGCTCCCCCAAAAAAGTCATGAGACAGTGTAGCCTCAGCGTTTCAGAGACCATGGAAAATCGCAACACACATCGGGCACCAGGCTTCCCCCTCAACAACCTTGCCCCAGCACCAGCGAATGTGGCTGCCTTCTGGGGTCTGCTGGGATCAGGTGTCTTCAGTCTCTACCAAATGTCCTTCCAGCAGTGGAGCCGCTTTTCCCCGTGTGGCCTGAGAACCTCCCCCCCCCGACTCTGAGAATCTCCGGACCCCACTCTGTTCCTGGAGACTCACCTTTCCCACCAGAGCACCTCCAGGTATTGAGCTGCAGAGTTGCAGCCTTTGCGCTCCCCTTGTTGACTGTCATAATGGAATTTAAACCTTCTCTTTTCTCCCTTTTTAGCCCCTGTGGCTGTTTCCAATTTCCCACTTTCTCTCCAGCTGCTTTTGGGGAGGGGTGCTTTTCCCGTATGCTCCCCCCCTCCCCAGTCTCCATCCTCTCTCCGCCTGCAAAAGGGGTTCCCTACCTTTTGGGGCTTCTTGCTCCCCAAGTTCAGCTCTTTGTGTCACGTACCTGTGGAATTCTGTGGTTCAGGTTGTGCAGATTGTTGTGTTAATCTTCCAATCGGTTTTCTAGGTGTGTAGGATGGTTTAGTGTTGGTCTGGCTGTATTTCATGGATGCGAGACACAAAAAAAGCTTCCATGCTGTTCCGCCATCTTGGCTCCTCCCCCTCTTGCATCATTTTCAATAACAATGAATGAAGGAGTCTCAATGGGGAGATTATGAAATAAGGCAGCACACATGTGGCATTCCCACCTCCCATGCTCATAGCAGCCACTGATAACAAACCATGTCCTTCTTTGCTTGTGAGTCTAGACAAAACTTTTAATCTGTCTCAATATGGCACTCCAATCAACTACTACTGACTAATAAGAATTGGTGTTAAAGCTGAAACACTTTTGCTATCTCTGTTCAGTGGTTAAAACTTTTTCTTCATCTTCTTTACACCAGTCAGAGAAGATTCAATACTTACTGGCTCTTTGCTGAATATAATGGCTTTTCATCATACTCTACTTCTTAAGAAATGTATCTTACTTGAATAATTGTGAAGCCACCGTGTATTAGATGATGACATAACAGAATATGGGCTCTGCAGGCAGTTTGGTAGTGCCAGAGAAAGAACAGCAAACAGTTTTGTTCACAGGCATTGCAAAATTTTTGAAATAGAAAATTCATCATGATTTACTAAGAAGTTCCATTATGATCTTAATCATAGACTTCTTAGCGGCTGGGCATATGCTTATGGAACTTTGACATTAACTTTTTTTTCAATGTAAATTGGAGTCGCAGTTTGCATTCAAAACATGTTGATGTCACTGATACTTCGTTGATTAAGTTTAGAAAATATAGGGGCACCTGGGTGGCTCAGTAGGTTGAGCGGCCGGCTTCGGCTCAGGTCATGATCTCGTGGTCCGTGAGTTCGAGCCCCGCGTTGGGCTCTATGCTGACAGCTCAGAGCCTGGAGCCTGTTTCCGATTCTGTGTCTCCCTCTCTCTGCCCCTCCCCCATTCATGCTGTATCTCTCTCTCTGTCTCAAAAGTAAACGTTAAAAAAATTTTTTTTAAAAGTTTAGAAAATATAAATTATTTCATTATTATGTTATGTAATATTCGATAGACCTAAAGTTTGATTATAACTCAAAAGTGGCTCATTTAATCAAAAGTGCAGTTACGTAATCTTTTTCATTGATGTGAAATTGTTACTTAAATATCAAGATAATTTTGTAGTTATTTACTTTTTAAAAAATAAATTTACTGGGGCACCTAGGTGGCTCAGTCGGTTGAGCGTCCAGCTTCAGCCCAGGTCATGATCTCGTGGTCCGTGAGTTTGAGCCCCGCGTCGGGCTCTGTGCTGACAGCTCAGAGCCTGGAGCCTGTTTCAGATTCTGTGTCTCCCTCTCTCTCTGACCCTCCCCTGTTCATGCTCTGTCTCTCTCTGTCTCAAAAATAAATAAACATTAAAAAAATTAATTAATTAATTAATTTACTGAAACGTATTGGTTCATGTGTCCGCCAAACCTTTCAGTATACAAATGTCAAATATTTGAGCAACGTGGTGCCAAAGAATTCTTTGGGTCCAACAGATCTCTAAAATCCCATGATTTTAGATTTCATCTTTGATAATTCAGTGTTGGTTAGAATGTGTTGAGATTTATGAGATTTTTATAGTCTGGTGTATTTGGGGAAGCTGTTAGAAAACTATAACTTTATGTAAATCTGACATTACACTCTATCCAGGGTATACTTTATATAATAGTTCTCATCCTAACATTTCTGCAATATCTAATGTTTAAGGACCATACAATTTAAATGAAATAGCTAAAATACTTTTTAAATGCTAATAGTATGGTAAGGAGGTAGCTTGTTTGTTTGTGCTTTATTAAATAAAATACGAAACAGTATATGTTTAAGAGACCCTCAGGTACTTGAAGATGGATAATGGAGCTATCTGCTAAATTTACGAAATAGATAAGTTGTAACAATTAAGTCTTGTTTATCTTGTCAGATTTGAGAAATGAAAGCTACTATTTGGATGAAGCCCCTGGGAATCTAGAAATTATGCGAAAACTTATTTCTATGTGAGTACCAATACATACATTATATCATCTTTAAAAACTTGAAAGACACTGTGCATTTGCAACAAACCTATTTTGCATTGAAAATCATTTTATATCAACTTCAATGAAAAACTCACTTTCCGCACAATGTGGTCACCTTTGAAAATAACATTTCTTGTGGAATATCCTGAAAAAGATTTGTTTCATTATCACAGAGCTTATATCTTCTTGCCAAAGGAAAGAGGAAAACAGTAAAAAGAAGAAGGAAATTTTGAATAAACACTTCATAAAAAACATCTAAGTAGCTCACAAACACATGAAAATGTTCTTAACATGCAAATGTTATCTTTAACACTTATACTGTGAACTGTCACTTTACACCCACTAACATAACTAAAATTAAAAGACTGACAACACCAAATGTTGGTACAGATGTGGAGCAACTGGAACTCTCAGACATTGCTGGTTAGAGTGCAGAATAGTATAACCATTTTGGAAAACTCTTTGGTAGTTGCTCATGAAAGGAAACATCTACTTGCCCTAAGACTCTGAAATCCCACTCTTAACTATTTACCGAAGAGTAAGGAAAATAAATGTCCAATGTCTTGAAGAAACAAGAGACACAGTTCTCTCCCAAAGGAATTAAAGCCAAGTACTGCTTGTTAGCCAGTTCTGGAATTCACTTAGGCTATTCTGTTCGTGCAGTTATGCTTATTTAATATCCCTTATTCTCATCTTCCTTGGCTCTTTGTGCACTGACTCCTCATCATTGCTTCTGTCTTTGACCCATTTGTTAAACACACATTACTGGTTTGATGCTTGTATTCCCTTTCATACTTGCTTGTAATTAGGCTCCCCAAAGACTACCATGGAAATGAACTATTCTTACCTTCTCTCTCAGCCTCTCGGGAACCATAGAAGCTGGATCACCCAGTTTCCTGGTCGGGATAACAAGCTAAGAAATAAGAAAATGTCAGCCAGATGTTCTTTCTTTCTTTCTTTCGTTCGTTCTTTCCTTTTTAACTTCTAGCTTTTACTCTCTCTTTTAATTTATTTTAAAAGTCTAATTTATCATTTTTTTGCTTTAAAGTACTTTTTCTTCTCATATTTATTATTTTCTTTTCTATTTTCTTTCCCTACTCTTTTCATTTGTAATATATTTCAATCTGACTATTTCCTTGTGGTTATTTCTTTTCTACGCTTCTCTTATCTATATTCACTAGGTTTTTTTCTTTTTCAGATGATTGCATTTTGTAAGAGCTGTGGTTCTTCCCCAGAAGCAAATTTGATATAAGGAAGGATGTGAGAACAAAATGTATATTAGGGAATTGATTCAGGGAAGCACCAGCAGGGGGATGGGGTGTAAGATGGAGAAAGAAAGCCTATGTAGAGTTGTTAACAAGCAGATGGTCAACAGGTGCAGTTCTGAGGGGGTCCTTCAGAAATGACATAGAACATTTCTCAGATAAATCTCACCTAAAGAGTAGGGGAGATGGTGTATTTATTTTATAGACTCCTGCTCCTCATTGTTTGTGGGCTGTTCCTAGGAGTGTTAACCATTTATCCTGCCTCCCAGCAGTCCCAATATGACCCACGAGTGAGCAGATCATGCTCTTGTGCACAGGGAAATCGTTCAGGTAGAGAGTCACAGATGATAGAAGGAAGCATTTGACATCTCCTAGAGAGGGAGGGCCGACGGTTATGACCGGGCACTGCTAGCATCTGCTAAAACAGCTTTTTCAATTCAACCTTTTATGGTTGAATGTTTACCACTTTATAAATCCACAGGTAACAGTTTGAAAGGTACTTTAGAGACGTGGAAATGAGACCAATGGAAGAATGAAAAGAGCTCAAGTGTGTTTCTCTGTGTTTTCCTGAAATATGAACACCAAGATATGTCAAGATATGTGCTTCAACTTGTGAATACGTGAAAATGGATGTATTCTTTATACAGGTGAATAGAAATTGCAAATAACTATTTAGAACATTTTACAATACATTTTTGAACATATAATCTATTTCGGTTGCTCTCCAAGTTACTGTTTGCTGTATTCAATCATTTGGGGGTGGGGGGAGGGGCATGGTCACACTTCAACAACTACAGGATAATGTTAAATATTCAAAAGTACAAACTGTTCCAATAGTCCTTGTGTTAACACAGGATTAATCATGATAAAATATTGCAATCCAGGATTTTGTAGGGTTTTTTTCCTTACTAAAATCATATATAAAATACAACCTAATTAAGTTATATAAAATTGAAGCTTTGATGAGAAACCTATAAAAGCTCCCTTGAAGAGTTCTGACTATCTGAGAGCAGCTCTCCTTGACAAAGTCTGTTCAAAGCTCACAAATCTTTCCTCTTTTCAGTAGTCCAAAACCCCAAATTGATTTAAAAGGCCTACCTTGAATTAAGAGGTCTTAAGTTTCACCAAAGCAAATATGACTTAAGCTACATGCTAGGTCTGATATTTATCAAAGTTTTGGGGAAAAAAAGGATCATTTTTTACTTTAAGGACTAATAAAGTCAAGTGAAAAATAGCTCAGTTTATAAAACATCTACAGTCAGTATTTTAATCCCTTTGTTAGTATTATGCTTTCTTGGAATTTGGTATAGTGGATTATACTTTTTGATGTGAATTATGGATTTACCTCCTTAGATTTTAGTCTCTAAATGCCATCACTCATGGGGTTCTATAGTCCTGGGAGACTTTCCCACTTTTCAAATATATCCAGTGCTGATTCTACCACTGTGCCAGTAAAGACCTTGGAGACGTCAAAGACAGTTGTCATCAACATTCTGATATGTGGGGGGGTCTGTAATGGACTCACACCAGCTTTGTAATGGCTCAGTTAGAGAAAGTATATCAGTAATGCATTTCACAATGATCCAGACAGTTTTTCTGAATAAACTTGATTTTTGTGAATCTCACCTTTGACAAAGTTTTGCTTCTCTTTTTCCCTCCTTTGGTTATCTACTTTTTATTGGCTGCAGGAAGAAGAAATTGTATCTTCTCTTTCAGTTATTCTTATATTTGAGGTTTCCTAAATTTTGAGTTTACGTTCTTGCTGCGTAGCTTCTTTCAAGTGCTTATTTCTCTTCTCCATCCTTGGTGATGACCTCCTCTTTGGATGGTCCTGAAATTTTGCACTAAAAAAAGAGTGTTCGAGATTATTGCACTATAAGCTGCCAGGAGGCCTGGGATCTCCGAACCCCATAGTGAGCGAAATATTTATACAACCAATCTCTATGGAACCCAAATAGGCCGAGGACTTTTCTAGTCAGTGTGTTATAGCAGTAAACCTGGGTTCATTAAGTTTATAGTCTAGTGAATTAGACAATGGAAAAATTATTTTCAGTGTGATGGATAGAGGAATGTTTCAAAGGGAAAGTATAAGTATTCTAATGCATATAAGCTATGGAAGACAGTTTGAGTACAGATTTGGAGATAGCATCTAAATTATGTGAAAAGTGGTGGACCATTAACTAGACTCAAAAGAATCTATTATGCATACATTAGTTTAAAAATGTATTACATTTATTATCTAAAATATATACATTTCAAATGGGTTGCTCAGTAAAAGTTGGGCTATACAAAATTAATCTGCTTTTCATTCCTTCTTTTGTGGTAGATTTTATTATTTCTTCATTTAATAAAAAATCTTGTCTTGTTTCATAATATTGTTTCTTACTTATATCTAAGACAAGTGTGATTAAGACTCTAAAATGCTACAAACAGATCATTGTTCCTGATGTTGTTTTTCCCTTAAATAAAATATATCACATAATACCCTAATCAACAACATTTGTGTGTATTCTTAACTTATTAAAATCTAACTGAAATAAAATATTCAGTGATACAGATCACTATTTCCATCCCTTTGAAAACTAGGGTTTCAATTTCTTAGAGCATCTAATGCACAATATAAAACATTTCCCCTCCTGTTCTTGCCCTTAAATGTTTAGGCATTATTTATTTCTGCATTTGTTCATTAACTCAACATGCACTTATTGAGCGCCTGCTAGAAATTGTTTGATAAATTCTCTGTGTGTTGACCTTATACAACATCATGCAAAAGAATGCTCCCAGATTGTCATATGCAGTGGTGCAGCAAGAAGTAATGGATATTCACTTTTTTAATGATTCTTGTCATGCTGTTTTAATATTGCTCTAAGCTATTTTTGGAGCATTTTAATTTATTGTATTCTTTACTTATTACAATTGTGTCCTGAGGCTAGCTAGTGAAGGATGCCATTTTGAAAATCTAAGAAATAAATAAATAGAAGTTGAATAGCCAATACATTTGTTTTGTTTCCAAATCTCTGGGAAATAGAAAGTTATGAGGGATCTAAAGAAACACTATTATGAGAAAGTATCTTACTCGACATTCCATGGATAACCCTTTTAATGTGCCGCACTGGTGTTAGAGAAACCCAGTACAACATTCCCAAGGTTATTTGCTCTCTCAGATCAAATGCATACTCTGGACAGAGAACAATAGTGCTAACTACTGTTATTATTCAGGTCCTTTTAATGTTTAAATTACTGAAGCATGAGAATTGGAAAAATACACTAGGATAACAATGTTCAGTCATTTTCCACTATTTTTAATAAAGAATTTACTCTGGATTCTTAGGCAGGGTTATTGTGGACAATTAAAGAATAAATATGACTTATAGGTTTTATCATTGGGTAGTTGGTCAATGAATCCTGGAGACAATAGAATTTTCTTTAAAATTCCCTAAGTTTTCTAATTATCTAAAAGTTGAAATTAAATATCATAATTCCATATGAAAACAATTCATTTATATTAATATGTGTCTTTCTGCAACAAGAGGCTTGAAAAAAAAATGTATTTGGATGGCGCTAGGTGCTACAAAGAGTAGAATAAATAAATTCATGGAGATCATATCAGTTGGTTTTTACTATGATGTTTTTGTTTGAGAGGTAAGATAAAATGATAAACAAAAACCAAATACAGATTCTACCACTTAGGATATTTAGTCCTTTATGCCAAATCACTTACTAAGGATAACTGTATGTCTCAGTTTCTAAGGGTAGTCCCAGTTTATCTTTTGGTATAATTATTAGCACCCGTTTTCATTCTCAAACAAATTTTCCCATTTGGGGAATGTATTATGACGGTCATCATATTCACAGTAAACAAGAGACATTGAACATGAATTGTTACTGCAGTAATACTTTCATGAAGGAAAAAAGTGGGGGAGAGGGGCATATTTATTTTATAAACAATTTTTATCAGAGAACTAAATAATACAAGTATTGGGATGAGTTATAAAGATGTTTAGGTTTGTTTAGTACTCAGCCAAGTAGAAATAGAGCTCATTAAAACAGATTTCTTAAGAATTTTATTTAAATTTGACATATCTAGAAAACAAAATCTTGATTCTAATAGTCAAGTAAGATAAAATGATGCACAAGTTTTATGTGTATTGAAGTGCCATGGAAGAAAAGGAATCTTGGGTCATTTGTTCATTAATAAAAATTAACATTATTTATAAGTTTATACTTAAACAGATTTTGTTTAGGATACATTTCTTTATGTAACTTCTTACTTGAATGAGTGTTCACAGAATACCAGAAGGGCTCTGAGAATTGATAGGCTTTAGGAAAGTCATATAGACCTAATGAGAAGGAAAAATGTTGAGAAAGATTTAGACTTCTGATCACACAGCCCTAACAATTTTGGAAAATGTTCTGATGATGTCAAATACTGTGTGATGGTTTTATTTGTGATATAAGTTGTAACCATACTCTTTTACAGAGGGTCGATATCGCACTGCCAATCATTCTGAGAGACTTTAATCCAGGGGCAAGAAATGATCATTTGAAAAAGTTTTAGAACTGGGTTAAAGGAAAAAAATCCTCAATCTTTGGCTTAGTTGAAGTTTTGTTTTTATTTTAAGATTACATAATAAATGGAGGTTGGTTTTTGATAGGAGCATGCTCTATGGTGAAAGTAGATAAACTTGGCTTGCATCTGGGTAGGACAGCACTGGAGCTGAACTGTAAGGTACTATGAAAAAGGTTCTAGGCCTCATTAGTTGTAAGATGCACTCTATTTTATTATATTGAGAACATTTAATGGATCCTTTCAAATTTTGCAGTCAAAATTGTGGAATCTGAAATTAGGGGAAAAGGCCAACTCCCTAATCCAAACAGAATAGAATAGAAGAGAATTAGTCATTGAACTACTTAAAAAGCTAGAAAAATTTCTTAGTGATGCTAGTCAGCAAAAGAATATGAGGTAATATATACTAATAATACATGGGAAAGTTACCTGACATACTCTAAAAGATAATATGGGGGTATTTGGCAAGAGTTAATTCGAGAAATCAGGACAAAGTGCATTCATAATATCATGACTTGGGCGTTAAAAATTCAACATGGGGACTCCACTTTCAGGTAAGATGGAGTAATACGGATCGTATTTATTATCTTCCGTAAAACAACTAAAAATGGCAAAAAAATACAATAAATATGTTTCAAAAATTGGACATCAGGCAAAAGAGAGTGTTTTCTGAGAGAAGAGAAGAAATGGGGTGAGCCCTATATATGCTGCAGGTTACCGTCTGAAGAATTTCAATGTTATGGATGAGAGAAGAAGAGCCCAGTTGGAGCCCATTTAGAAAATGCAGAAACAGACCCAGGAGTCTGGATAAACCAAGACAACTAAAGTTTGCAGGGCGAAGTCCTAGACAAGAAAAAGTTGCACAAAAAGAAAATCCTAGAAATCTGCAGAGAGCCCTGCTTGAGTCTGTATTTAAGAACTGATGAGCACATGCAAATGAGGAAGCTATCCGGGGCCACGAAAGTACCACTGAAAAGGCGGGAAGAACATGCCTAGATACTAGGAATATATACATTTTTTTTTAGATAGTGACACACTGATTTTAAAATTTACATGTAAAAACTAAGAATAGAAGGGAATTTTTCAGCATGGTAAAGGATATTTACGAAAAACCTTTAGCTAACATCCTACTCTGGTGAAGGACTGAAAGCTTATCCCTAAAATCTGGAGCAAGACAAGGATGCCTGCTTTGACAACTGCTGTTCAACATTGTAATGGAAGTTACAGCTACACCAGTTAGACATACATGCATACATACATGCATAAGTAAGTAATTAAGTAAATGACATTCAAATTAGAAAAGAAGTAGCAAAACTATCTCAATTTGCACATGGCATGATCTTAGATATAGAATATTCCAAAGAAGCCACAAGAAAGCTCCTAGAACAAATAAACACTTTCAGAAAATTAGCAGGATGTAAATTCACACAAAAATAAATGCTTTTCTAAACACATAGAATTGAATAATCAAAAAAGGAAATACAAAATTAATTCCATTTGTAATAGCATTTAGAAGAATAAAATATCTAGGGATAAATTTAGCCAAATTGATGAAAGACTTGTATTCTGGGAGCTACAAAACGTAAAAATTCATAATCTAGAATTGACAGGAAATCTAAATAGAAAACCTAAATAAATGGGAAAACATCTTATTCCATGGACAGGAAAATTTGTCATCGTTAAAATGTCAATACTATCCAAAGTAATCTGCGTGTTCAATACAATCCCTCTCACAATTTCAACAGCATTTTTTTCCAGAAATGAAAATTACGTTTTAAAAATGTTTATTTATTTATTTTGAGAGAAAGAGTGCAAATGGGGAAGGTCAGAGAGAGAGGGAGACACAGAATTTGAAGCGGGTTCCAGGCTGCGAGCTGTCAGCACAGAGCCTGACTGATGTGGGGCTCACACTCACAAACCGCGAGATCATGACATGAGCAGAAGTTGGAAGCGTAACCGACTGAGCCACCCAGGCACCCCTAGAAATGAAAATTCTATCCTCGAATTCCTATGTAATGCTAAGGGGCTCAAACAGCCAAAACAATCTTGAAAAAGAAGAACAAAATCAGAGGACCCATACTTTTCTGATTTTAAAACTTATTACAAACTACAGCTATCAAAACGGTGTGGTACTGGCATAAGGATAAACATATAGAACAATGGAATAGAATTCAGAGTCCAGAAATAAAACCATACATTTATGGCTCATTGAGTTTTTACAGAAGTACCAAGTCCATTCAGGGGGGAAAGATAGTCTTTTCAATAAACAGTGTTGGAGAAACTGGACACACACATGCAAAGCATGAAACTGGATCCTTATATTGTACCATATCCAAAAATTATCTCAAAATGGATCAAAGACCTAAACTTAAGAGCTAAAATGATAAAACTCAGAAGAAATCATAGCATAAAGGTTTTGTGTCATTGGATTTGGCAATAATTTCTTAGAAAATACACCAAAACCAGAGGCAACAACAACAACAAAAAGCATGATAAATTGGGCTTCACAATAATTGAAAACTTTTGTGCATCAAAGGACACTATCAACAGTGTGAAAAGGCAGCCCACAGAATGCAAAAATATCTGCGAATCATACATCTGACAAGGTTTTTATATTCAGAATATATATTTTTTAGTGCTCCTAAAACCCAACAGCAAAATTCCAAACAACTCAATTTCAAAATGGGCAAGGGACTAGAATAGACATTTCTCCAAAGAAGGTATAGAAATGACTCACAAACACATGAAAGATCATCCACCTCATGGCCATTAGGAAAATGCAAATGAAAACCAGAATGAGATACTGCTTCATACCCTGTTAGATGGTAACAACAACAACAATGACGACGATGACAGAACATTACCAGTGCTGGCCCAGAAGTGAAGAAATTGGAACCCACGTACGTTGGGTAAAATGGTGCAGCCATTGTGGAAACCTGTTTGGTGGTTCCTAAAGAAGCTAAACAGGGAACTGCCCTGTGACCCATATGTGCCCAGAATAGGTTAAAGCTAGGACTTCATCAATTACTTTGCACCAGCGTCCACTGTAGCATATGCATAATAGCCAAAAGGTGGAAACCACCCAATAATAGATGAATGGATAAACAAAATGGCATATAAATACAATGCAATATTAGTCAGCCATGAAAAGGAATGAACGCCTGCAATATATGACGCATATATGAACACTGAAAACATGCTAAGTGAAATAAGCCAGATGCAGACAGACACATATTCTAGCTGTGTTACTTCTGTTTTCCACTGCTTTACTTCTAATGGGAGTACTAAGGCCATGGATTTTGCTTCAGGACCCTGGATTCTTTCTTCAGCATTTCAAGGGATCCACGTTGAGATTTTCCCGAGGGCAAGTTTCTGGTGATGATTTCTAGATGCCCGAGTGAGGTTCCCCCAGCTCTCACTGAAGGGTCCTTCTCTCCACCCACCATTTCCTTGTTGGTGGGCAGGGACTCATGGCCTCGCAGGTCTATAGCCCTCTGCTAGGCCGTGCTTTCAGAAGATACTCAGGGCACTGGGCCTTCCAGAGATGGGCACTTAACAGAGATAATAATTGTGATGGACAGAACTGTGTCCCCCCAAAACTTATTATGTTGAAGACCTAACCCCCAATGTGACTGTTTGGAGATAGGGTCTTCACTATGCAGTGAATAAATTTAAAAAATTGTGGTATATTCATGCACTTATTTGAGAACCTATTCTAAATTGTGTTGATTTTATATATGTAGTCGTGGAATTGCAAGGCCACATGTTCATTCTGCATCTGACTTTTTGAGGATCTGCCAAACTGTTTGCCACGGTGGCTAAACCATTTTTACATTTCCACCAGCAATGCAGGAGGGTTCTAATTTCTTTACATCCTAGCCAACCCTACTTCTCATTCTCCCTCTCTTTTGCCTTATCTCTTCCTCCTCCTCCTCATTCTTCTTATTATTTATAGTGATCTGACTGGGCACGAAGTAGTAACTTGTGATTTTTTATTTGCGTTTCCTTAGTAACTAATCATTTCCAGTATCTTTTTCATGTGCTTGTTAACCATTTGTATATGTTTTTGGAGATCCATCTCTTCAGGTCTTCTGTCCATCTTTAGTTGTATTATTTGTCTTTTAATTATTAAGTTGTAAGATCTCTTTTTGTATTACAGATATAAGTTACCTTTCATATATATGATTTGCAGATATTTTCTCCCATTTTGTTAAGTTGTCTTTCACTTTCTCAGTAGTGTGATTTGAAGCAAAGAAGTTTTTAATGTTGATAAAGTGAAAATTATCTACTCTTTCTTACCCACACTTTTGGTGTCATATCTAAGAATCTATTGCCAAATCTGAGATAATACATAATTAGCCCTATTTTTCTTCCAAGATTTTTATAGTTTTAGCTTTTGTATTTAGGTTTTTGATCCATTTTGATTGAATTTTTGTATATGGTGTGAGGTAAAAGTCCAAGGTCCAGTTTAACTCTTTTGTGTCTGACTACCCAATTATCCCAGCAACAATTTTGAAAAGACTTTATCCCTTTTGAATTATTGTGGTCTCCTTGAAAATCAGTTGACCATAAACAAATGGAATTTTTCTGGAATCTCAGTTCTGTTCCATTGATCTGTATGTTTATTATTATGCCAGTACCACACTGTCTTGATTAGTATAGATTTGCAGTAAATATTGAAACCAAAAAGTTTGAATCTTCCAATGTTGTTCTGTTTCAAGATTGCTTTTGCTATTCTGGTTACATTTAATTGCATATGGATTTTAGGGTCAGCTTGTCAATTTCTATATAGAAACCAATTAGGATTCTAATAGGGTTTGCAATGAGTGTAATATTTTACCACTTCAAGTAAAATGTAGAGCACTTAAAGCTTTTAGATTTCTTTACCCTCTCTTTTATGATATAGTTGTAGTAAATACTCCCTCTGCATATACTGAAAGCCACTTTAGACAATTTCCAATCTTTGCTTTCATCTATAAAAAAGTGACTTAAAATATTTGAGACTTATCCCATTTACCCATCTATCTCTCCTTCCCATTGTTTCTTCTTCACTCTGATTGCTCTAATTTTCCCCCCATTATTATTTTCTTTCTATCATAATAATTTCCTTTCGCTATTCTTTTAGAAGAGTTGATAAGTTCACTTAGTTTCACCTCATTTGAGAATGTCTTTACTTCCATGTTCACTCGTGAAGAATATTTTTGCCAAAAGTTCAACTCGGGGCTGACCACTATTTTTTCCAGCACTGGAAAATGCTACTTTTTTCTGATCTCCATGGTTTCTGATGAAATATCTCCTGAATTTTTTATTTGTCTTTAGTTTTCATAAGTTTTGTAAATTTTCATAAATGTGATTATGATATATCTGGAGATGGATTTCTTCTGCTTAGAGTTCACTCGCTTTCTGGAACCTGTAGGTTTATATCTTTTTACCAAATATGGAAGCTTTCAGCCATTGTTTCTTCAGATGTTTTTTTCTTTTTTTCAGAACTGCCCTATTTCTCTTCTCCTTCTAGAACTCAGGTAACATGATATTAGATCTTTTCTGATTGTCCCAGAGGTCTCTAATATTCTGTTCAACTTCTAAAATCTATTTTTCCTCTTATTCAGATGGAGTAAACTTGATTGATCTGTGTTCAAGTTTATTGATTCTTTCCTCTGTCATCTTGATTCTGGCATTAAATTCGTCCAGTGAGGTTTCTTCTTTCCTTTGTTGGTTATTGTATTTTTCAGTTTTGAAATTCCCATTTGGCTCTTCCTTATATGTTCTGTTCCCTTGCTGACACTTTGTTTTGTGTTTCCTCTGTGTTTGTGATTGCTTGTTAGAGCAATTCATTGCAGCTGCTTTAAAATCCTGATGTGATTATTATGGCATTTGCGTCTACTTGGTGTTGGAGTCTGTCATTTGTCTTTTCTCATTTGAGTTGAGATTTTCGTGGTTCTTGATATGAAGAATAATTTTGAATTTCATGCTGGAGATCTTAGGTATGTTACAAGAATCTCTTTCCCATTTAGATATTTTGCTTTATCAGTCAGTCAACTTACTTCAATCCTAAACACACTTTGTGGCCACTTTTGTGGGTTGTGGTTCAAATGTCAATTTAGTTTCCTTTATAGTGCGATCCTAGTGTGTCCCGTTTGTATGCTGCCCACACTGAAACCTGGGAAGCAGTCCATGCTAGAATTCAGTTATCAAACCTTTGCTATGCTATTTCTGGTTGTATTCACACATGGGGTTGCTCAGAGTTCTGCCCAGTATTTAATACAGACATTTGGAAAATCCAGTTTTTAAATCCATTTTCTCCATAGTCCTCTTGCTCCTGTTTAGTTTAGAGGGGAAGGGACGACTTTGCCTGATTACTCATGGCAGTGATGGTAAGCCAGGCTCTGCCCACCATCTGCAAAGTTGCAGTGTCCCATGGGGAAGGGGGTTGGTGCCACTTTGTTTTTGCAGGGACAGGACGGTGGGCAGGGCTCTGCCTATAGTCTCCAGTAGCTTGGTGTCTTATAGGAGGGAAAAGGACATGACATCTCTCATACTGTTCACCTGGAATGGGGCAAGTATGGTCAAAATGTTTCAGTCTTCTTGGGCTGCTCTTTTTCCCTCTTTTTTGTTTTTTGTTTGTTTGTTTGTTTGTTTTGTTTTGTTTTGTTTTTTGGCTAGAGAAGGCAGGCTTTTCATGGAACTTTCTATTTGTGCCTGTTGATGTTTCCTGACTGCAAGCCCCTCTAAGCAGCCAGGCTGCAATATATAAAGTTTTTTAAAGGGGCACCCAGGTGGCTCAGCCAGTTGAGCATCCGACTCTTGATTTCAGCTCAGGTAATGATCTCATGGTCATGGGATCGAGCCCCACATCAGGCTCTGTGCTGATCATGGAGCCTGCTTGGGATTCTCTCTCTCCCTCTCTGTCTCCCCCTCCTCTCCTCTCTCTCTACCCCTCCTCTCCTCTCTCTCTCTCTCTCTCTCTAAAAATAAATAAACTTAAAAAAGGAAAAAGGCAACTCAGAGAGCTTGCTGTTGGGTCAGTCCTCAAGCCCTACAGTCCCTAGCTGTACAGTCTTCTTTTTTTTTTTCTTTTTTCCATCTCCTTATCTTATCTTAGGAACTCCCCAAGTTAAATTAAACTCTCTCAAGATAAATTAAAATAATATTTAAATTACTCCTTAATAAATTACAGAAATAATATATTGATGAAGTACATCACCAAATTGTTAGCAAATGTCTATTGCTAAAATTTTAGAATATGGAGAAGTCTTTCCCATATTATACATTTTTGATTCATTCCAATCTTTAATGTATTAAAGGTAATCTTTAGTAAAATAACATGTATTTGAGGAAACTAAATATTAAAAATAAATACATCTTTAAAAATAGACAATAAGTGACCCTTCAAGTCAGATAAAGGCTGGGGAATTCTTTTTTTTTTTAATTTATATTTTTTTAATGTTTATTTATTTTTGAGACAGAGAGAGACAGAGCATGAACAGGGGAGGGTCAGAGAGAGAGAGGGAGACACAGACTCTGAAGCAGGCTCCAGGCTCTGAGCTGTGAACACAGAGCCCAATGTGGGGCTCGAACCCACAGACCGTGAGATCATGACCTGAGCCGAAGTCGGAGCTCAACCGACTGAGCCACCCAGGTGCCCCAAGGCTGGGGAATTCTAAGACATTGTTTATATATATACTTGCTACTTCTCAGGCCAAAAATGGAACACACCTTCATCTCAATATTTTATTTATCAGGATCATGTGACTTTTGTTATACTCTTAAAATCTGATTATTAAGCCTTTATTTGCAAAAGATATAGCATTTTTTGCATTTAGTAATTAATGCAGCCAATGTAGAGAGTTGACTAAGATAAACATTAATAACCAAAATGGAATATTCAGCCAATAGGTGTGCACATACAGATAGAATATGTATGTGTGTTCTAATTTAATTCAACAAACATTTATTGAATTTGCTTTACTTCATTTTGATGTAAATGTAAAAAACATATATATATATATATATATATATATATTCATTCTATGCAAAAAGCAATGAAACACATTTCTGCCCAAAAAAGTTATACAAGAGGTCTTTGTGAAAAAAAAAAAGCTGAATGTAAATTGATTAGACAACAAAGGATGAGATTTCCATTTCTTGGGACTTCCATTAAGAAACAGTTGCTCTTTATCAAAGATTTTCAATATCAAAAAATATTGAAAGTGTATGTCTTTAATATTAAGATAGTCCTAGTAGTCCTAATTAGTAAAAATGGCTGTGTTGTTTTCCACTAATGCAGACATCCTCATTATTTAAATATAGAAGCTGATCAGCATTTTCAAGTGTCCACAACAGGGCAGACATTTGGATAGTACTATGAGCTCCTTTCTAAAATAATTTGTCCCAGAATCATAATGATAATATTCAAAAGTAACTCAGCCTGACATCCCTACCTTCTCCTGGTATTAATGGATATAAGTTTAATTGTCTTACTTACTTTCTCACCAAAATCATTGGTTAGTTTTATAGTTTCTGTCAGAGAAGCAACACAAAATTTATTCCTTTTTCAAATGTTTATTTATTGATTTTGAGAGAGAGAGAGAGAGAGAGCAAGCATATGCCAGCAGGGTAGAGGCAGAGAGAGAGGGGGAGAGAATCCCAAGCAGGCTCCATGCTGTCAGCACAGAACCCAACATGGGGTTTGATCTCAGGAACCATGAGATCATGACCTGAGCTGAAACCAAGAGTCAGATGCTCAGTTAGACTGAGTCAGTTAGACTGAGACAGTTAGAGTCAGTTAGACTGAGCCACCCAGGCACCCCCAAATTTATTCTTCACAGTGAATTGTTTTTCCTCTTCCATAGGACTCAGGATCTACTTACCAATAACTACTTATATTACTATTGCTGATAGTTAGCATTAATTAATATTTATGAATATTTCAACTTATAGATGCCATCAGATCCATTACTCTCAGATTTGCTGCTATACAGAGCCTGACTGGACACTTTCTCTCTGGCACAGATACCTTGGTTGGATGAAATGTCCTTGAACCTTACTATTCAAAATGTGAACCAATGGTCAGCAGCATTGCCATCTTTGGGGAACTTGTTAGAAATGTAGATTGTTAGGCTCTATTCCAGATCCCAGATCAAGTAAATCAGAATTTACAACATAATGACTGAAAGATGATTTGTGTATGCGTTGAAGTTTGAGAGGCACTGCCCTTGACAAATGTGTTAGCTGATAATTTCTGGTTGTATTTGGAATGTGAAAGCAATCAATAACCATAAACTATACCTGCACACCTATACAAATATGTGTATATAAATAAATCATACTACTTGACCTAATGCAAGATCTGTGGTTACTGCATCAAGTCAAATCAAATTATTTTGAATATCTTATGTTTCATGGGGATAAATGGAACAATAAAGTCTCGTATGAAGAAATGCAGGCTGCTCCTGACCCTGACCCTGCTCACTAAATCAGTGACTATGTGCGAGTAGAATTAGAATGAGAACCGCTTGGTTTCTATCTCAGAAGAGGAAGACTTTTAGAGCTGTAGGAACAGTTACAGAGACAGTTTGGTGTAGCATCTAATGTAACTGAGAAATTGAATGTCAGGGCTACAATCTGTGGAAGAGAGATGTGACTCAGAGACATGATTTAGTTAATCTTTAGCTTTCGGTCAAAGAGTATATTAAAATTCTTTCTGTTCTAGGGACACCTGGGTGGCTCAGTGGATTAAGTGTCTTGATTTTGACTCTTGATTTTGGCTCGGGTCATGATCTCATGGTTAAGAGATCCAGCCCTGCTGCGAATTCCCTGCTGACTGTGGAGCCTGTTTAAGATAGATTCTCCCTCTCCCTCTGCCCCTCTCCCACTTGTACTCTCTCTCTCTCTCTCTCTCTCTCAAAAAAAAAAAAATTCTTTCTGCTCCAGGTAAGAGAATTCCAGTCAAATTGAAGAAAAGTAGCTGATATGACAGGATATTCTGGTTATCTGTTATGTTTGTTATACTCAGTCATCTGAGGTTATCCATTGGAGGATCAAGATATGCCACAAATTAGTTTCTGTCTCCCTCTTCTTCCCTTCTCTTTCTCACTCCCTCACCCCCTCCTACCTACCTACCTACCTACCAACCTACCACTACTCTGCTTTCCTTCATGTTGACTTCTCTCTCGGGTGACAACTGTACCCTTGGGACAAAGATGGCTTCTGGAAGTTCCAAGCTTGTTTTATTTTTAAAACCTTAATCTCTCTGAGAGATCCTATCCCCCAGAATCTATATGAATCACTGCAAAAAGATTTTGTTCCCTTGTGGATCCCATGCCCCCACCTAGAACAACCACTCTCCTCAGAAAATGTGCCAAAGTTGGGGGGGGGGGCGGAAGGGGAGGGAGAGGAAGATTATAAGGAGGATAGAATTGTGTTAGTCCAAATACATACAGAAGGAACAGTTCCTAAATGGAAGGATGTGAATCAGAAAAAAGAAAAAAAAAGTAGTACACTAAGGTAGTTACATAAAATTACATTAAAATCATTTGACAAAAATAAGAACCCTTTTTTCCCTACCTTTGTTCAGAAAATAGGAATAAATTAGCATTTCAAATTGACTACTCCCAATAAGTCCAGAAGATGTTCCTTTAACTAAACTGAGTGTCACTTTTAGAAGGTCATCTTAAATAAAAAGCAATTTTTTGTTAATATTTGCCTTCACTTTTGAAAACTAAAACCAACCACAACATACATGCACACATATACATTTTCTAAAAGACTATAGTAAGACACACTCTTGTGACTAGGTAATAATACATCACGTTTTTATTACTCCAAATAATAAAAACTTGTTAATAAAATAGCTTACTAATAGCCTATTAGTGATACATGATACTATAATATTTTATTAAAATTATCTAATTTGGTTACATAAGAGCATTATAAACAGGTTACAAAACTTCAACGTGCAGGAATCAGGTCAAATTTTTCACAAATATCCCTTACTTTTGAATGCAATTTTAAAAAATCACCACTGCAACATGTGGCTAATTTTGCATGTACTCGGTAAAGTCAAAAAGAATATAAGAATATCTAATTACATAATCCATTCAGCAAATTCTGGAGTAGATGTTGTCTATTTGGATGATAGCTAGTATAATTTTATAGTATAGTTTTCTAGCTGTATGCCTTAATGCACTTTAAAAGTGCCCCTCACCCCAGCCTAAAAGGTCTGTAAGCCAACATCCTCTGTGTTTGTGAGTTACTCCAAGTAAGATTGCTTTCAGAACATATTCAAGTTCATCTTTTGTTCCTCAAGTATTCAGTACATACCAACTTGTGTCCTAGGAACTTTCAATTATATCACCTTGTTAGATTTCAGAAGCATCACTACCACTTTAACAAAGGTTTGGTTAGACAACCCTCAATGTTAAGGGCCTATCTTCAAACTTGCTTTTTATATCCACTTACCGATTTATTTTTATCTATAGTACACTGTGATAGTTTTTCCTAGAGTTTAGGTATGCCTTGAAATATTGTTGAATACAAATGACACCAAAAAAATTTTAAGTACAATATTATTTATATTATATATATGACTCTTATATACATGGGCTAGGAACTTCTAAGGGTTTTACATATATTAATTGTAGGCAATCCTCACAAGAACACTGAGGCATAGATGGTAGTATTACACCTATTCTACAGAGTTATAAGGTTGGCTAAGTAATTTGTTCAAGGTTATAAAACTGGTAAATGGTGGAGCTGGGATTGAACTTAGTTCAGCTTCAGAGTCCATGCCTAACCACTCTTCCCAATGTGGTTCCAGGAGACACCTAGGACAGACGGGGATGACAGGGCCCAAATAGAGGGACTAGGACTCCAACTTTCTGCACAGATTTCATATGCAAAGATTATAATCAACTGATGAGACTAAAATTTCAAACATGCAGCCTACCGTAGAGCATCTTCATGAACCACTTCCAACAAAATTCCTTTGACAGTGTCCTCAGTCTATGCATATATGGTCATGAATTCATAAAATTTTTGTATCTGCATGTTTTCATAATTCTATGAGAGGCAACATTCAAAAAACATTATGGTCTGTTTCTCTCTCTGCCTTCTTTCTTCTTTCTCTCTCTCTGTTTCTCTCTCCTGCTGTCTTTCTCTGTCTCTCTGTCTCTGTCTCTGTCTCTCTGTCTCTCTCTAAGCATGCCAATTACTTTTGAAGTCCTTTTCGGTTACAGAACTCTGCCAGCCCTTCTCACAGGGGTGGACACAAGAAATCCTTGTCAGTTTTTTATACAAAGCTTTATAAAAGTAAGAATCCCTTTCCTCCAGGATGATAATACCTGAGAAGGCAAGATTAAGACCTATTAGCAGCCATTTTTCTTGTATACAGAGAAAACACTTGGATAGAAAAACATTAGATGGGACAAGAAGAACTTTGAGATAGAGGAAGTAACTTGATTACATCTTTTGAGTTCTTAGGAATACAGTTTTTGCCCCGGACTTCCCAATTGAACCAGTAAATTCCCTTAATATTTAAGCAAGTTTGATTGGATTCCAGTCACGCACATTTTTGGCATGCTGGGAGATTGATCTCAACATAAGGTCTGAGTCAAATTCGTAGACAATCCCCTGCAAGCAAACGAATTCATTTACTTTTTAAGTGGGTAACAAACAGGAACCTGTGATTTAAAAACCGGACAGTGACCCCCAGGCCACCAGTTGCCAAAAGGTATGGGTTAGCAGAGCAGTGAGGACCCAGAAAAAGATTCTCCCCTGTACTTCTTTCAAGGATGACAATCTTTTGTCAATCAGAGGAACTGGCGACAGTCTAACTCGCTAGGATGTCCTGGCAAGACAAAATCAAGAAGTCCTTTTAATCTCTGCCCAATAGTGTGCTTTTTTACCTTCCTTTACACAATGGTAGAAATTTAACTGTGAAGTTTCCTCTTTTCACTTTACCATGTATTTTGCACATGTAGGGATGATGAAATATTTTCAAATTTTTTTTAAGTTTTATTTATTTATTTTGAGAGAGACAGAATGCGCAAGCAGGGGAGGCATAGAGAGAGAAAAAGAGAGAGAATCCCAAGCACTGTCAGCGCAGAGCCAGATGCGGGGCTCAAACCCAGGAACCCTGAGATCACGACCTGAGCCAAAATCAAGAGTCTGATGCTTAACCGACTGAGCCACCCAGGCGTCCCTTATGGATTTTTTATTTGTTTTCTTTAATGTATATTTATTTTTGAGAGACAGAGACAGAGTGCAAGCAGAGGAGGGGCAGAGAGAGAGGGAGAGATTGAATCTGAAGCAGACTCCAGATTCTGAGCTGTCAGCACAGAGCCAGATATGGAGCTCAAACCCACAAACTGTGAGATCATGACCTGAGCCAAGTCAGGCGCCTAACCAACTGAGCCACCCAGGTACCCCTGAACTTTTTTGTTTGTTTGTTTATTCATTTTTTTGGCGGGCGCGGGGAGGACAGAGAGAAGGGGACCAAGGATCAGAAGGAAACTTTTTGCTGACAACAGTGAGCCTGGTGCGGGGCTAGAACTCAGTAGTCTTGACATCATGACCTGAGCTGAAGTTGGATGCTCAACTGACTGAGCCACCCAGGTGCCCCTAAATTTTTCGTTACAGTCCAGGTTCAGGGTCATGAACATAAGCACATTTCCCAGAGACAGATTTAGGTCTGAATGGAAAAAAAAATCATGATTTGGGTTATTTCCTTTTGAGAAGGAAGAAAATTTCAATTTTGTTTGGAATCATTGTGTTAAGTTTGGCAGGGAGCATTCTTCAAAGTACCTCTAAAGGGGAAAGGGTGTATATAATTTGGGCAGCCAAGGCATGAAATGGACTTCCTTTGAGGACTTGTCCCACTTGCATTGCATTTGGTCCTCCTGGAACTTGGATCGCAGTCTAATGCACTGATCATAAATATCTACATACTCCTTTGGGTTGATTTGAGGTGGAGCTTATCATCTTATAACAACATTTCAGCAATTAAAATGTCCACAAAAAGATGTGCTGCCCACATTTTCATACACTGTGCACTTATCACAGTGCCTCATACATAGAAAGCTCTCAATAAAATACTTGTTGAGTGGCTGGTAAATCCATAATATGAGTGAAGTTTAGATGTGTTTTAATCAGTGCCAGCATCATGGTTATTTCTTCATTTATTCAACATCTATAGAATCCTATTCAGCTCTAAAGGCATGTGCTATAAAGGGATAAATAACTTACTGTGTCTGTCTTTAAGGATATCTGAACACCTGGGAAGATAGATAGTCAGATATTTGACAACATATTGCAGTATACAGCATGGAATAGAGTATGATAATAGCATGATGTTTTGGAAAGAGCCCCTGTATTCGTTTCTTATTCCAGCAACCTTAGTGGTTTAAAACCATGCAAATTTTTTCCCTTACATTCCAAAGGTCAGAAATCTAAAATCAAGGTGTTGGGAATGCATTCCTTCTGGAGGCTTTTGGGGACACTCCATATCCTTGCCTTTTTCAGCTTCTAGTACCCCCTCTGTATTCCTTGGCTTATGGTCCCTTCCATACATCACTCTATCTTGCTTCCACTGTCACATCTAATGCTGCTAAGTCTGATCTTCCTGCCTTCCTCTAATAGGGACGTTTGTGATTACATTTGATTTACCTGGTTAACCCAAAATAAGTTCTCCATCTTCAGATCTTCAATGTAGGTAAAATAAAATACCCTCATGATCTGAGAACTGGGAGATGGATATTCTTGGGGACCGTTATTCAGCCTGCCAGAGCACACAACTGAATTTTAATCTAGATACAGCTAGTAATAAGCTATATGATCTGGATTATGACACACTATATTCCCGGGCTTCAATTTCCTCAGCTGAAGAATATGGCCTAAATATATTTCAGCTCTCATGTCTTATGCACTACAAGTGTAGCAACAAGGCTCAAAGCATATGATGTCAAAGATATGACTCCCAAACCCAAAATCACGGTTCTAGAACAAACTCTTCTTGTCAATTAGGGCTTCTTCGCCTTGGAAGCAATCTCTGGGGTTCCACTGTGCCACAGCAATACGCATTTCCTCTCATATAGCTAAACAATTCTTCCCTTATAAAGAAAGTGAATAGGAATAGAACCTCTATTTTTTATATTAGCTTCCCCGGGTGACAGCTTTGACCATCAGCAACATCTACAGCGTTCTGAAGAATATTTGAAGTGGTTTCCATGGCCCTGCCTGAAATTAAGAAAGAAAAGTGGGAGCGCCTGGATGGCTCAGTCGGTTAAGCATCAGACTTCAGCTCCGGTCATGATCTCAGGGTTCATGGGTTTGAGCCCCACATTGGGCTCTGTGTTGGTAGTGCGGAGCCTGCTTGGGATTCTCACTCTTGTCTCTCTCTCTACCCCACCCCCACTTGTGTTTTCTTTCTCACTCTCAAAATAAATAAATTTTTTTAAAAAGGTTTAAAAAAAGAAAGAAAAAGTGGGTTTCAGCTACTCTAAGTTAACACCTGTGGAAAAAAAAATTAGTTATCATCTGTGACCAAGGATGTCAAATCCAGTTTTACCTTTAATGGTCCTTTGGTTCACTCCAGGGAAGGTCATCTAAGAATAATTAATTAGTATAAATTCAAATTCTGCCTTATTTTTTCCTTTTATTTTGTGTTTAAAAATATAGTATTTATTTTTAGAAATACAGTATTTAAAAATATAATGAGTAAAGAAAGAGTAGAGCATCATAATCTTGAGTCCCTAATAGCAATAGATTTATATGCTCCTTTTTTCTCAGAGCCTATTTTAGCATTGTATATAACATTACTTTCTAGACCTTTTCACAGAACAATCTAGCATTAAAATATTTCATATCCTCGTTTGATTGGTAAGCATATATTTACAATATTTTCCCATCATTGTTACAGACTTTTTTCCAACATTGCTAGACATTTTTTTTTCAACTGTTAGACAAAGTTTCAAAGAGACAATACAAAATTTAAGAAAAAAATAAATTTCTGGACCCTTCAAAGAACATCAGGAATCAGATAATCTTAACAAGGTGTCACTGCCCCATTAGTTAATAGGTCAGGAGCTCTAAAAGTCATCTCTTAGCTTCAAACATGGTCTTTATGTTTTTTTAGGAATCAGTCTCGGTTATAAGTAGGAGAAACTACTCCTTCCGTGTTGTAGATGTTTTAGACAAAATTTTCATCAGGGTAGCTTTTTTATCCATAACTCCCTGCACACATATTGTGATAGCTTTTCCTGGCACATTATATGTCAAGCTTACATTAATATGTATTTCACTATAATACTAGGTTAGCTATTTTAAAAGGTACCTGTGGTAGAAGGGACAGATATCCTTAAAATCCTGGTTCTCACATTTACCAGCTGGGTGACCTTCCTGAGACACATAACCTCTCTGGATATCAGTTTTCTCATCCATAAAATGAAGAGACTAAAACAGAGTAATTAACTTTGAAGAGGCTCCTAGCTCTGAAATTCAAGGACTCAATTTCCTACCCTTTTAGGTTACCTACTTTGCCAGCTTAATTGACTGTCTAGTTATATAGAATCCACTTTTATCCTCCAAATTTATCACCCTTTTCAGTTTCATTCAAAAGTCTGTATCATTATTTCTTGAATAGCATACTGCTTTCACTTAGTCAAATTCAAATGTGAAAGAATGTGGATATATCCTTTGACCTATGGAGCAAATACCAGATCCTAGATCTTAATCTGAAATTTCACATCCTTTTTTTTTTTTCTTTAGACATACAGGCAAATGCCTTATATAATAGTTATAATGCCAATGATCAGTACCTTTGTGTCAGGAGTATAATCAGTAGGTAAGTGGGAAAAAATTAAATCTCTTCTCTTTGAAGAAGCATGTTTCACTAATCTTACATAGGCATAGTACCACAAGACCTGTGTTTAATTGCCACTGCATTTCTAGGACTTAGTCCTAAGTATCTGGATCAAACAGGCAATCGGTGAATGTTGGATAAAATAGATGTCAATGGATTTGCCAGAGAAAGAGCTAAGAAAAAATCCAGGGACTTTTGCTACAAAATTATCTAATTTTTATGAGAACTAGATACATAAATTTAGAAATATCAAAGTCTTGAAAATTATTCCACTCTAAACCCCTCCCTTTACATAAGACGAGACTGAAGCAGAGGTAAATAGAACGCTGTCAAAAAGGACACACACACAGATAGTTAATAGAAAACTTGAATTAAAATCCAGATCTCTTGCTACCCACTTGTGCCTTTTGCCTGGATTCATTATTCCAATGTCTTGCCTTTTTCAGAAATTAAATGGCATGGTATTTACACAGGAAATCTCAGCCTGGTGGTTTAAGTCTCCTGTGCTCTTTTCTCCTCTTATTTGCTCCCCCTTATCTGCCTTCTCTCTTTCTTATCTAAGAGTCTCACTCTCCTTATCAGAGGATTGGGGCACTGTTACTTGACATGTAATTTACATCCACTGAAAGCCTAGAGTTACACTGTATCAACCCTTCCTCCCCATCTTACAGATAAGAACTACCAATCAGGATAAGGCTTTAGTTCTTAGCTTGTACTATTAAAGTTTGCATCTGATTACTAACTTCAAATATGTTATTACATTTGCATATTTGCTGCTACAGATAAAATGCTTTGGTTGAGGTATCTGGACATCATAGTTCCTAAGTCTGTTTTGAGACCTGAATTAAAAATCTTCTGCTTCTCTCCTAGACTAGAAATATGCCGAGGTAACTATTTATTATAGACCCTTGCTTTTTGTATTGGCAGAATGGCAAGAAATAAAATGCTTTCTCCTTAACAAAATAGTTTCTTTTTAATGGAGCAATCTTTCTACCTTAATTTCATGATAATGGTTTTATTTACATTAATTAGTCTAAAGGAAAACAATGACTCTAGAAGCAAACATTATGTAATACAAGAACCATTGCAGTGATATAGAATGTAAATATAACAGACTTGTTATACTCACAAATTGCTTGCTACTCACTCATAAATTGTGTATGAATATTATATTCTGCAAGTTGTTATAATTTTAAACTTCATTCTGATTGTAAAGTTACACTTGTCATCTAAAAGGAACTGGTTGTTCTGTTCATTTATTGTGAGAATATATTTAAAATCTAACTGATGAAGGCTCTAGGTTAATTGTCTGTCTCATCTGACGCTTCAGGGGTAGGGCTGGCTTCATTCATGGACATACAACCATCATATATGGTCACACACAATCTGCAGCACAGAAGGGCCACAGTGTTGGCTTAAAGCTTTGTCGTCACCATCTGAAATTCTCCATAATTTTTGAACAAGGTGTCCTAGTCTTTTATTCTGCACTTGGGCCCCAGAGATTATGTAACCAGTCCTGCTTGGTTGGGAGATACATGAAAGAAAATCCACTAAATACCGGTGTGTAAAAAAAGGTGGCAGTCGCTTTGGGTTTTAGTTAATCCTCTGCAGAGGTGGTCATGGTCCTTTTTGTAAAACAAAGACATGCAGTAAAGTCCTTGAAAATGTAAGTAATTCATACCTCTCTGGGAAATAAATCATGGTCAGGGGTCCCATGCTTTAAAACCTGGTATATGTGAGGGGTGCCTCAGTCAGTTAAGTGTTGACTCTTGACTTTGGCTCAGGTCATGATATCACAGTTCTTGAGTTTGAGCCCTGCATCAGGCTCTATGCTAACAGTGTGGAGCCTGCTTGGCATTCTCACTCTCTCCCTCTCTCTCTGACCTTCCCTTGCTTGCTCTCTCTCTGTCTCTCTCAAAATAAACAAATAAATTAAAAAAAAAACCAACCTGGTACATATGAGAGAGAGAAGGAGAGGGAGAGAGGAAGGAAGAGAGGGACTTAGGAGCAAGAAATACTTAAAGATGTTAAATAGGAACACTTAGAGACTATTCTTATGGAGATTTTCTTTTCTTTTTTTTTTTTAATGTTTGTTTTTGAGAGAGAGAGAGAGGAGACAGAGAGAGAGGGAGACACAAAATCCGATGCAGGCTCCAGGCTCTGAGCTGTTAGCACAGAGCCCAACCGAAGGGCTCGAACTCACAAACTGTGAGATCATGACCTGAGCTGAAGTCAGATACAACTGACTGAGTCACCCAGGAGCCCCTCTTAAGGAGATTTTAAGGAAATCAACAGGAAATAGAAGTTCTAATGTAATGCAAAGTTTAGGCTTTTTACAGTTATATTAGTACTGTTCGATATGAAGTTATTTTGGTTATACCAATCTAATGAGAAACATTCAAACAAAAAATTTTTTAAATCTAGACTTTTTATAAGTCTACAAGTTAAAGGAAAAAAAATATTTGGAATTTAGCCACCTAGTCTTTTCCTTTACCTTTATTCTACCTCTTTTTACTGGCAAAAGAATATTTTTTTAGTTTTTACTTCTGAATAAACACAGTCATGAGTTGTTGTGAGCTATTAAAAATCAGAACTTGGGTTAAAGGACAAGCTGTGGCCAAGTGACAACAGTAGTATGATGCCAGCAACCTTGACTTACCTTGGCCTTGGCTTTAAAATACGGGCACACTTTCTTTTTCGTCTTAAGGTAGACCACCTTTGAAAGAGTCTTCCCAGTTCACAAAATCCTTTAACCTTCCCACACCTATCCACAATGGCAAGTTGTGCTCTACCTATTGGCCCTAAGTGATTGGTCCAGAATGGGGCCTATGACCCAAGATGGGGAAAGGAGAGTCCTTTTTCCTGGAATCTGTAATCGGTACCAGGGGAAGATGGAGAGAAAGACAAACTGATAGAGGGAGACTTTCTTCAGATAGATACATGGCTTCATAGCTGTCCTAGACCTCTTCCACTTACAACATTAACCAGATAAAAACAGTAACGACTCTTCATAAAGATCAGAAAGAAGCAGATACGCAGGGAGGAACAGAAAAAGTAGAAGAAAAAGTCCAGACTTTTTAGTTTTTAGTCCAATTTCAGTGCCTTCTGGAGACCGTTGTAATCCCAATCCTTACACACATTTCCTTTATTCCAAGAAGCCATAATTTATAAGGCAAACTCACTTTCTACAGTGAAAAGGATAATAAAAAAGAACGTCATTTTTACAACATATGTGTTATCAGATAAGTTAAAATGTCATTCTTAACTGGGCGAAATACTTGAATATCTCTGATGCTTTAATTTCCTTGAGTTGGTATCTGTCACTTGAAATGAAAGGACTCCGGGAGTATATCATTCCATAATTCTTTCTTTCACCGTAAATGTCAACAGACTCTTCTCCCTGCAGGATGTAGAGGCAGAGTTAGGGCAAGGCTAAGTATAACACCTAAATTAATATAGCCATTCCATTTAGAGACATTCAGAAGTGTGATCAGACTGTTGTTTGTTGGTTTTCTTAGCTATCACTGGTATAGGTTCTTCTTTATCTGTTGTCCCCTGTCATTCACATCTAAGTATTCTTTTGAATAAGAGGAGAGTGAGGGACTAAGCCCATGAAATCTAGGCCAATTTATCGAGGTTTGCATTCTAGGTCAGCTTCTTACCTGTAATGGGACCCTGAGCAATTACTTAATCTCTGTGCCTCAGTTTCCTCATTGATTACATGGGGATAGTAGCACCTAACGGGCAAGATTTACAGAAATATGTTAGTATTTATAAAGCTTCTTTAAAAAAAATTAGCACATAGTAGTGCTATATAAGTTTTTGCTATATAAATTAAAATAAAATTTCAAAATCCAGTAATTTTTTAAATGGACTTTGAAAATGGACCAGGATATTAATGCAAAAAACAGATCATAGTACATATAAAAAATTTATATATGGTAAAAAAAAGCATCATAATTGAATAGGGAGGGAATGAGTTATGAGATATTCTGCACATTTTATCGATACATAAGTTATCTATGGAGAAATTATGATAATAAAGCTTCAACTTACAATATACACTAAAATAAATTTCAGTAAAGCATTAAGTGCAAATTAAGGGGACTAGAAGCATACAAAGGCAAGTATTTAACAGATTTCTGGAAGGAAATGTACTACTTGTGCAATAAAATAATAATAATCAGAGAAAGTCAAAAGGAAAGAAAATATTCTTTTTTTATTTTTATTTTTATTTTTTTAAGAAAATATTCTTTTAATTTTTGTGAACATAATCCTTTACAATTTCCACAAATGAAAATACCATACTATGAAAATAATTCTTACAATTAGGAGAGTTAAGAATATCCATAGTGTTAAAATAACTCTTGCAAACTAAGGTGAGAATTCACGTTAGAAAAATATGAAATAGATTGTATTTTCTGAAGTTTTTGGTTGCATATTACAGAAACAAAACAGAATCTAGATGAACAAAAACTTAATATATATATATGTATATATATTTAGCATATATATATCTAACATATATATATATGTGTGTGTGTGTGTGTGTATACACACACACACACATATATACACACACATATACACACACACACAAACATATATATATATATATATACACACACATATAGGTTCTTGTTATTGGAAAAACCTATGTAGTGTATCTGGATTAAAGCAGAGTTTTTGGTTGCATATTACAGAAACAAAACAGAATCTAGATGAGCAAAAACTTAATATATATATATGTATATATATTTAGCATATATATATACACACACATATATACACACACACATATATACACACACACATATATACACACACACATATAGGTTCTTGTTATTGGAAAAACCTATGTAGTGTATCTGGATTAAAGCAGAGTTAGATCCCAGGGTATGGACAACTTTATGGGAATGTTTCCTTTCTCCCCATCTTTCAATTCTATTGGCTTCTGCTTGGCTTCTTACTTAGCCATGCTTTTCAGCATGGCAATATGATGTCAGCAACATGGGCACAGGCTGACCCATGCTCTACTAAAGTTCAATAACAGACAAGAGACCATCCTTCTTTCAATGTCCATGTATCAATCTTACACGGAGATTCTGGTTGCATCTTACTCAGAACATGTGGTTACCAGTGAGGGGGAATCAGGACTAAGAGTGGGAACAGACAGGGCCAACTGGAATTAAACCACAGATTCCTACCGATTAAGGGAGGGATACTCCCCAAAGAAAAGTATGCTACACAAATGAAAACTACGTGTCCATTACAGTATAAAACAGGCAATCTGCCAAGAAACTACAAATGACAATAAACATGGAAAAGATTCAGATTTGTTATAAAATAAAGAAGTAAGCTTTAAGACAATAAATACCATTTAAAATTTTTTCACCTTGGAAATGGTGTATATATGCCTCAGAGGCACTGATGGAAGGTACTGGAGTTTGTGGAATATAGATTTTCAAAATGTTAATGAGTATTTAAAATGTTCATAATTTATAAACCATGTCTAAGGATCTCTTCAAGGAATATAATTAGAGAGTAAAAACATTTTTTTTTCATTAAAATTTTTTTTAATTTTTATTTATTTTTGAAAGAGAGAGACAGAATGCAAGCTGGGGAGGGGCAGAGAGGAGACAGGATATGAAGCAGGCTCCAGGCTCTGAGCTGTCAGCACAGAGCCCAATGCAGGGCTTGAACCCAGAACTTTGAGATCATGACCTGAACCAAAGTTGGACGCTTAACCAAGTGAGCTACCCAGGAGTCCCAAGAGTAAAAAAGAGTTATACACAGAGGTTTTCATTTTATTTTTAGCTATAATAAGAAAAAATGAAAAAAACTCTATGAAAATTCATCAATAGAAAAAGATGAACTATGTTATGTATACATATATATCATATCTGTGTGTGTATATATATATATGTATATATATATCTGTATATATCTGTAAATATATGTGTATATATATATCTGTATATACATATCTGTGTGTGTGTATATATGTATATATATATATACACACACACAAATATATGAAACATCTGTGTGTGTGTGTATATGTATACATATATACACACACACAAACAGATATGATGTCACCATTCAATTTTTTATTTGAGGAATTTTTAATATTGTAAGATTATATAATTAAAGCAATGTTAATTTTTTTTTAAGTTTACTTATTTATTTTGAGAGAGAGAGAGAGCAGAGGAGAGGAAGAGAGAGAAAGAGAGATTAAGAATCCCAAGCAGGCTCTGCACTGTTAGTGCAGAGCCCGATGTGGGGCTCGATCCCACAAACCACGAGATTACGACCTGAGCTGAAATGAAGAGTCAGACACTTAACCAACTGAGCCACTCAGGTGCCCCCAAACCCTGTTAAATCTTAACAGCTTTTATCTAAATTATACTATTATTGTTTATTTTTTTATTCCTTTTTCCCATTTTGACCCTCTAGGTTTATTTTTTTTTTTAAGTAAACTGTGGTAATAGTAGAAAATAAGTTTTTTTCTTTTATTTTATGAACTCCATTTGCTACTGATAGGAACCCTAAATACTCAAAAAATTCTGTCTGAAAGTAAAGCACACTTTCTATCATAATATATAATCATTAATGAATCACTATATATGTCATGCTGGTTTTGCTAGTTTACATTTAAGGTTGCTAGTTCTGAAACTTTTCAGAGTGTTATACATAATTATTCAGATAGTTGCCATTAAATACTTAGATACATAAAGTATAAAGGAAGAACAGAGACAGAGAACAGAGTGCTGTGATTACTCCATGTAACATGATGCAAGCACTTAACAAAAATACTGGAGAAGAAATAATATACTTTCAAATTCTCTTTGCCTAATCTTACAAGAATAAAATTAGTTTTCACTTAGTATTTTCCTTTGCCGTGTAATTTTGCCACATGCAAATTTGCCATTAAGGAATACAACGGACATTTACTAATGAAATACATATGGCTAAGAAACATTTAAAAAGAGCCATTCAGACTCGATACAAAATACAGGCACGTTAAAGCAACAATGACACAATGTTGTTTAATTTTCACATTGTGAGATTTTTTTCTAGTAATGGGTTTTACCAGACCATAATATTTTTCTCAATGCTGGCCTACGAACTTTTCTCCAATTGCAGGTGGAAAGTGTAAATTAATAATAATAATAATAATAATAAAGAACATTGGGTTCATAAGGCCCTTTGAGTTCAGAAGGGCAAATGCTTTTGAATAGACCTGAAAAACACAGGTTTCACCTGAGAATATAATAAAACTAAGTAAAGTAGCACAACTGTGCTTAAAATAGCTGCTAACATTTCTATTCTCATGGTAGATCAGCTCCTTTTCAATATAAAAATTATAAACAACAATAAAAGATAAAAAAAAAAAGAGTTACATTAGTGAGGGAATGAATTAGAACATTTCCAGATCACTGATTCAGCACCGTGTAGCATATAAGGCACCAAAGCCAACTGAAACCCCTAAAGTCTGCTCTGGTAACTGGCTTGGGCACCTGTGCGTGTGTTCGTGTTTCCTGCAACAGGGCAGAGGCAACTTTTTCATTTTCTTTTTTTTTTTTAATGTTTATTTTATTTTTGAGAGAGCATGAGCACGAGCAGGGAAAGGGCAGAGAGAGGGGGACAGGGCATCTAAAGCGGGCTCTGCACTGACAGCAGAGAGCCCGATGCAGGGTTCAAACTCACGAACCTCGAGATCATGCTCTGAGCCCAAGTCCAATGCTTAACCAACTGAGCCAGCCAGGTGCCCTCAGAGGGAACTTTTTCTAAGCAAACGATTTCATTTAGAAAAAGCAGTACAGTGAAACAGCACACCATTCTAGAACATCAAGCTGAAGTGTCCCCAATAGATTCAATAATTTGTCCGAGCCCCCAAACAATTACTTCAGGGTTTGGGGTGTGTAGTTTAAGCATAGTTAACGTATTGTATCTGTCCTCATGCCTTGGCATCCACAGGATAATTATAATATATGGGTGCATCCCAGGATGCTTTTTGCATAGTCTTTGTTCATTTTTAGCAAGAAAATGTCCTCTCGATGCTTGCTGGGCTGTTTCTCTTTACCTACCAAATGATTTTATGTGGAGTAATATCCTATGCGATTGCTCAAATAATAAATAATCTATAGAGGCACAAGGAACTTCCCTGTAGGAAGCTAGAGATAGGGCAATCACTCATTCCAATCTTATTGTTCTCTCTCAGTGAATTTTGTCAGTATCTGTTTTAAAAGCTGATTTCATCTCTCCATGAGGCCGTCTGTCTCTGACTGATAAAGGGGTAGTTAGCAAAAGGAAATCCTCGCAGTCTTCATGTTTCTTCATTAAAAATATCCTCTCTCTTTTTGTATTTGGTTGCATGCAAAGGGCCAGCAACGTCCTTGTGATCAAAAGCAAAATGATCTGTCTCTAAGTAAAGAATGCCCCACCCCAGCAAGATATGACTTCTAATTCAGCAGGGAACATTGATTAGAGTCTCGTGGAAAATACTACTGTTTATTCTTTAATGTAAATGGCTTTTTAAAAAAAAATCCACGTGTATTTTTAGATGATAGTGTTAAAGATTTCAATAGAAAGTATTGTAAGGCAGTTTGGCTCAGGAGTTTTTGGGGTTGTTACAACTCTAAACTTTTTAAGAGCACCCCTCCGTGGAGACAACACAGCCCTCCCACGTGCTCTTCTGGTACTGTAATGCTGTCACAGGTGGCATTAACACTCCCATTTTCTTAAAAGCTAGAGTGTAGGGACCTACCTACCACATTCTCTGTACCCCATCCGGGCAGTGCTTGCAAAGCTTTTTGCAGTATTCCAAGATTAAAATCCTAGCAACGGCGTTTTGCCCAAGTGGTTCCTGGAAGGCGCACTGTCAGCCAGGAACGTTCAGGGTTCCCAGTGTCGTTCAGGCTGGACAGTCTGGCTTCGCAGTCCTCCAACCCCTGGAACTGTCTGTGGCTAGAAGAATTTTCCTGCCAAATTATAAAACAGGCTACATCTTCTCTCCCTGGACTCCTGGCCTTTTCCCATCAGTTATGGTCTCCTAACCACACGGCTTATGCCTTGAACTTTAAATCTTGATTTGAAAATCTAATTAGGCTTTCCATGTCTCAACACATTGGTTTGGGTCCCCTCAGCCAGGCAGAGTAAACTCTCCAAGTTCTAATCCCCACGTGCACTGTGAGCCAGCAACTGTGAATGAAAAGAAGGGGGGCAAACATACTGGAATTCTTGAAATTTTCAAAATGAATGCTAGGGTCTATCCTACTGAGGAGTATGATCAGTTGAGAAAGTTCTTAAGAAACATTTTCATTTCAAGTTAAATTTTAGATAGAATCCCAGTACATAAAAAAGGTAAAAGCACCAGTGAAGTTTCTCATCAAGAGATGCCTGGAGTCCTGTTGAAAACCCCTGCAGTAAGAAAATGACAGAGCTGTGAATGGATTTGACTGCCTGCTGTCCTCTATGACCTAGGTCAGGGATCACAAATTCAAATGTCTACAGGGAACAAGAATTTGATATTAAGAAATGAAACCCTGTACAAAATGTATACCCCATCTATAGGGACATTCTGATGGCATTCATCAGTTGTAGCCATGATGAAAAATGTTGGAGCATAGGGGGGCTAAGTGTAAGAGTTGCCAAATGTGCTGATTTTTCAGCGACAAGCAGAAAGTGCAGATCTTTTCATGTGAAATTTCCTGATTTGTACATGTTGACAAATGATTAATTCAACATGTAGAAAACTCATCAGAACTCAAAGAAAACTCATCTGGAAGCCAAATCTAGACTTCAGGGCATCAATTTGTAATTCTTGTAGGTTACTACAATTCTTGTAGGCTTCTAAAGCATTGCATCTCATTAACATGATCTTATCGTTCCATGTTATTTCTAGTATATTCACCATGACCCTGAGAATATGTTCACTTCTTACCACTATCGTAGTAGCTACTACCCTGTTTTAACCACAGCATCTCACCTGACGACATCCCGTGCCTTGTATCTGGTCCTGAGTCCTACTCCACTCCTGCTCTCTCTGATCCATTCTCTACAGAGCAAACAGAGTGATCTTTGCCAAAATGCAAATAACATCTCGTCACTCCTTTCCTCAACTCTCTCCATGAATAACCATTACAATTAGACAAAGATCCGGATATCTAAATGTGACACACACCATTCCATGAACCAGCCCAAGTCACCTCTTCAAATTTACCTCCTGGCGTATTGCCCTTAGGCGCTTGGCATATTCTGGTCTTCCTGCCGGTCCTTGAAACTGTCCTGCTCATCCTGCTTTTTGGAGTTATGTTCCACCTGTTCCTTATTTGTGGGTTCCACATCCTCAAGTGTGGCTCGCCTCCTTATTTTATTCAAATCTCTACTTCTTGTGGATCCTCTCTGATCTCCGCATCTAAAATAGGTGATCCTCCCATTTTCCATCCCCTCATCAGCGTTTTCTTCTTGCTTTCGCTTGTCATTGCTGATATGATTTTATATTCGTCTATTTTCTATCTCCCTCAACAGATTATAAGCACTAAGGGGACAGACGTCTTATCTATGTATCACTCTTTTTTAAAAAGTTGTATTTAAATCCCAGTTAACACACATTGTAATAGTTTCAGGTGAACAACATAGCGGCTCATCACAACAGGTGCACTCCTTAATCCCCATCACCTGTTTCATCCTTCTGCACTCCCCTCCCCTCCGGTAACCATCACTTTGTTCTCTGTCGTTAGGAGCCTTTCTTGGTTTGCCTCTCTCTTTTTCCCCTTTGCTCACTTGTTTTGTTTCTATCGATAATATCTGGAAGACTGTTGTATAACGAGTACTCAATAGCTATTTGTAGCAAACAAATCAATGGGTGAGTGTCACCACTATCACCACAGCCCAATGGCACTCCCTTCACTCAAATCTCTACCGTTTTTGGTCTGGGTCTCACTTTCACTACACTCATCCTACGCACGCTCCCCGACCACACTTCCTAAGGCACCAGCCAGCCGTGTCCCTTCCACATTTGGAAACAGTCTGAGCTAATTCCCCCCCCGCCCTTTAAGAAGTACTTCCTATGCGTATCTGTGTACAGTTTGGGTGAACATCTGTTGCCACCCTTGTCACACTGTTTTAAATGACCCAATTCCTTGTCTGACTCTTGCACTAGACAATAAGCCTCAAAAGGTCTTATTAATAAACATAACGGTTTCTGTTCCTGTATCCCTTCAAAATTTGTGGAAGGGCTCACATGTGCACCATTCAATTTTTATAAGGATGTTTCTAAAATGCCTTTTCATAAGAGAAAACTGAGACTCTGAGGAGCTGAAAAACTTCTCTAAATCGCACAATTTGAATAAAGCGTAACTTTAAGCCAGTTCATCAAATTTCAAGGTGATTTCGTCTTCCCCAGTAAAACAATACTACATTCCATACAAGGAAATTTCTATGTCTGGCTTTCAAGGACCTTAACAATTTGAATTTAAGCCACTTCACCAAACTTACTACCATTCTTTCCCTTTAAATACTCCAAAATTTAGTCACTAAATTAAAATCTCATTATTAATACAGATCTCTCACTTTCTCTTTGAGTTTTTCCCCCCTTATTTTCTCCATAACTATAATATTTCTCCCTTTTTTTCACATCTTAATCCTAGCTTTTATTCAAAGCTCAGCTAAAAGACCATCACCTTCAAGGTAAATCCTTTTTCTTTTTTAATGTTTATTTATTTTTGAGAAAGAGAGAATGCAAGCAGAGGAAATGCAGAGAGAGAGAGAGAGAGAGGATCTGAAGTGGGCTCCACACTGACGGCAGAGTGAGGCTTGAACTCACAGACCATGAGATTATGAGCTGAACCAAAGTCAGAGCCACCCAGGTGCCCTGACTCTTCTGATATAGTAACTGATATCTACTTTGAACTAATATATATTATCTAAAATTTCCTTATGGAAATATTAAATTTCAAAATCTATATGTTATTAAAATAAGTGCAAAGGTAGGTTCTATATACATAAAAGCTATTGCTTGTAACTGAATATCAAATTAATTTAGGCAGTGTTGAGTTAAAGTCATCTTTAGCTTCTCTGCAGGTCATATGTCTGAGTACCAGTGAAGATTAAGCTCAGCTATATATAGGAGAAAACCGGAAGAACTGACTTATACTCAAAGGCAGATGTTGAAGAATAGAAAGGGGGCATCACAGTGGCCAGGAAACCAGATTCCTTTTGCTTTCTACTGCTGCACAATCCCCACAAGGATCCCATTCTCAAGCTGGTCTGATTGTTCAAGATGCTTCTGAAAATTTTTTTAATGTTTATTTATTTATTTTGAGAAAGAGAGAGAGAGAACACATGAGCGAGTTGGGGAGGGGCAGACAGAAGAGAGAGAATACCAAGCAGGCTCCACACTCAGCATGGAGCCTGATGCGGGGCTCAGTCTCACCACCGTGAGATCATGACCTGCGCCAAAATCAAGAGTGGGACCCTTAACCAACTGAGCCACCCAGGCGCCCCAAGATGCTTCTGAATTTCTAACCATGGCTCTCATGGGACATAAAGGAAAAAGAGAAAGATAGGAGGCACACCACGGCATCCACAACAAGATGGATTCACCTAACATAAAAGAACGTAACAAGGTTGAAACTCAATATGTGGGAAAAGATATATCAGACAAATACTATTGTGGTTATGTTTACATCAGACAAAATAGATCTGAAAGCAACAAAACCATCAAAAGTTAAGAGGATTACCACATAAAAATATAATTTTAAATGCCCTAGGAAGATAAGAAAGTTTTATAGGGGCACCCGGGTGGCTCAGTCGGTTGAGCCTCTGACTTTGGCTCAGGTCACGATCTTGTGGTTTGTGAGTTCAAACCCTGCGTCGGGCTCTGTGCTGACAGCTCAGAGCCTGCGGTCTGCTTAGCATACTGTGTCCCCCTCTCTGTCTGCCCTCCCCTGCTGTGCTCTGTCTCTCTCTCTCAAAAATAAATAAATATTACAAAAATTTTTTAAATAAATAAAGTTCTATGCCCCTAATAACATATGTATGTATATTTACTGTATGTATATTTACATACAGTAAAAAAGAATTACTTGAGACTATACCAATCCAAAATCATGAGAGATTTTAACATTACTTTCTCAGTAACTGATATATAAAAAATGATTAATAAAATCATTGAGAATTGGAAGAACATGATGTACAAGCTTGAACTAAAGGATATGTATTTAACATCTGCAGGATGCATAGTCTTTTGAAACACAGAACCAAATCACTTATAAAAGTTGAACCCATATTGGGTCAATAAAGAAAAATCTCTAGCGATTTAAGGAATTGTACTGAGACTGCAGTGTGATTATGTTAGGAAGAAATACAAGAGATAGAAAAACTCCATTTGTTTAGCTATTACCAAAATGTAGCTAAATAACCCGTAGACCAAAGAAGAAATCATAATCTAAAAAATAGAACATTTAGAAATGAATGAAAATTAAAACACCACATATTTATATATAGAGGATGCAACTAAAGCATCATTTATAGATAAATGCATAGCCTTACATGCTTTTATAAGACAAGTGGAAAGGCTATAAATTAGGTGTTAAATGTCTCATTTTAAAAGTCTGAGTGAATAATAATAGAATAAATCCAAAGAAATTAAAAGGATGGAGAAAACAACAAATAAAATTAGGAATCAGTGAAATAGAAAATAAGATACAATGGACAAGGACAATAAAGCCAAATATTAGTTGTCTTAAGTTTAATACAACAGACCAATCCATGATGAGATAAATTAAGAAAAAAAAGAAGAAAAAAGTAACAGGACAGAAAGAGGACAGAGCTATAAATATTAAAACGATAAAAAAAAATAGAGAATATTAGAAACAAACTACAAGGTTAGAGTGGGAGAGAGCCAAAGCATAAGAGACTCCTATAAACTGAGAACAAGCTGAGGGTTGATGGGGGGTGGGAGGGAGGGGAGGGTGGGTGATGGGTATTGAGGAGGGCACCTTTTGGGATGAGCACTGGGTGTTGTATGGAAACCAATTTGACAATAAATTTCATATATTGAACAAAAAAAGAAACAAACTACAAATTTGAAAACATCAATGAAATAGTCAGGTTTGTATAAAAACATAGCTTACTATAACTAGACCAAGAAGTAGAAACCAGATTACTTACTCCTATATCCATTAACAAAAATCCAGTACTGATAGTTTTCTTACTAAGAACCCCAGGTGTAGGTTTTACTGGCAAGTTCAACTATATATTTAAAGAACTGAATAATCCAGTTCTTATACCATCTCTTTCAGAAAATAAAAAGGAAAACTGGAACAATTCACAACTCATTTTATGAGGCTGGTCTAACATGGATACCATAATCTGATGAGAAAGGAAAATCATTATACTCCTGAATTAAGTCACTTACATGGTATAAATTCTGAGCGGAAGATTAGCGCAGTGAATCCAGCACTAACGTATAAATATATTAATCTATCATGACCAACTTGGATTTATCCCAGCATTGGAAGTTTTGTTTCACATTAGCAAACCAATTAATGAAAATTATCATATTAATGAATTTAAAAGACCGGGAAAACATGATAAAAGTTGACATTCCTTCTTGATAAAACCTTTAACAAGCTAGAAATAGAAGCCACAAATGATGCCTTTGTTGCTCTGCTGCACAAGGTTTCTGACTATTTGATTTCTGTGCAGCATGTATTTTTTATCTCACCTCAGGCGTTTGACTGGGCATTTCTCTGCTTCAGGGCTTTCCTTTGGTCTTTACACAGACAGCCCGGAAAAGCTCAGCAGTTGATGTACAGAGTCAATACGCAACTAATGGCTTTGAAAGTTTTTCGAAAATGTATGAATGGTGAAAATAATTAAAGAATATAAAATGAATAGACTGTTATCTAACATTCTCAGAGAAAGACGTAACTTCGGAAGAACAAAATTTCAAACATATCCTCTTTTGGTCAATAGACACCTTGAGCATCTCCTTTGTGATGAGAGGAAAATAAGTTGAACAAGACACAATCTGTATCCTCAAGGAGCTCAAAGTTGTGCAAAAAGAGCAGCACTGGTAAACCAATTAAGATATATTGCATGAAATAGTCAAATAGAGATCCAGGTAAGGTGCTATGGGAACACAGAGGAAAAAGTGTCTAATGTTACCTGAAGGAGTCAGGAACACTATATTCCACAAGAACCTTGAACAGTGATTCGAAAGCTGTATAGAAATCACAGCAGGCAAGGGGATGAAATGGGCATTGCAGGAAGAAGGAACAAAGATCCAGAGGTTAAAAGAGCATGCTCTAGGAAGAACTGAGTTGATAATCTGTAGAGTAGGAGGAAGAATTCGAGAACACAAAGACAGGAAGTTAGAGAGACCATCAATCACTAGTAGCCTATAGGCTCTGAGAGCTTTTGATGTGTTTCAAATAAGACAGTGACATAATCAGCTGTTAAAAATGATTAAAGATGCAATCTAGTTGATACAAACAAATGTGAACACTTTATAAAGCAGGCAGTCTCTGTTCCCAAGCCTTCAGAGAACTGCGAAATGGGACTGAAGGCAGGAAGCCTTTATACAATTAAAATTAAGGAATAAGGAAGAGAAAAATAGAAAATGAATAAGGAGGAAAGAAGTAAGTATAGGGCCAGAGTTGGCTTTGCATCTGGGGAGTGGCTGACTGGTTTTAGTGCCTTTCTGGTCAAGCAGAGCATTTACCAGACATGAAAGCTTATCTATATTTTGGTCCGCTGTTGTGGCACATCAGCCAGGCATTTATTTCAACACAGCTTTGTGCCAGAAATGTAAAATAATACTAATACGTTCTGAATCGGCAGAGGGAAATTTAGTACCATTTTTATACTAATAGAGTCTCATGTTTTGAAATCAAAAAGGACAGATTCCAATACATTCTCCTCCTAGGAGAGAATGTGGATCTGAAATTTGTCCTTGAAGTGAATGGATTACAGCAGAAAGGAAAATTGCCACGCTTTTCTTCTTTTAATAGCTAAGAGAGCACAAATAAATAAATAAAAATTTTAAATCCTGATTCATTTGTTTTAACGAGGTATCTACATCAATACTGCTCAGTAGATATTAACTTGAGTCAAACATTGATGAACGGATTCTAAATTCCTCATCACGTAATGCACATGCTTTTCGATGACAATTTTTAATATTTTTTAAACTCAAGATTAGATATTCAGAAATGGAAGCAAAGAAAAATAAAGAAGACCTAAGAACATTAAAGAACTAATGAGTTAACACAGAACATTTTCCTTCTCCAGTATGAGAAAGTACTTTTGTCCTTTATCTCACACTGGGGCACTGAAAATGATTTTTTAAAGTGACAAATTTCATTAGACCTTCCATAGTGAGGTTACCCACCTCAAAGCACATTGTCCTTTACTATTGCTGGGATGGGAAGGTTGGGGTGAACTAATGAAGCTACATGCAGATTATGTGGTTTTAGCGGACATGGGCATTTTAAGAACAGCAAACAAGCCTGAAAGACAGCTCTCCACAGGCTGCAGGGTTATTTTACTGGTTGTTGAAAGATGACATAAACTATAACCCTACAGTCTACATTTTGATGGTGATTCATTGACTAGTCTCCCCACCCACTGAACCCTTTGGTCACCTGATGGCATTCTGTGTCACCAATTTCTTTACTGAATATTTGAGCCCAGATATTTATTTCTCTTCCATCGGCACTACCTTTCCTGTCAGAGCGAAATTCTGAATCAGAGATTTGGAAATGTGTTTTCCCAACCGTGAATATTTTGCTCAAAAAAAATGTATCTTAAAAAATTATGAAATATCTCCTGCCCTCTGTTTTCTCTTTTCCACTTAAAAAAATGTTTATTCATTTTTGAGGTGGGGGGCAGAGAGAGAGGGAGACACAGAATCCGAAGCAGGCTTCAGGCTCTGAGCTGTCAGCACAGAGCCAGATGTGGGGCTCGAATCCATGAGCCCATGAACCATGAACCATGGTGACTGAGACACCCAGGTGCCCCTCTCCACTTTTTAATATCTGTCAAACAAAAACTAAAATGAATCCTGACGCACAGCAACATATATTTTCAAGGGAAGAAAGAAATGAAAAGTTTACTAATTTTTAAATCCTCTTAGATTAGACCAAAGGCTAGCAAAGTTTTTCTGTAAATGACCAAATAGCAAAATACTAGGCTATGTGGGACAGACACACAGTGTTCATCTCAGCTACTCAACTTTGCTATTGTCGCACAAAAGCAGCCATAGACATAGGTACATAAATGAACACAGTTGTGTTCCAATCAAACTTTCTTTTTCAACACTGAAGTTTGAATTTCATTTAATTTTCATGTGTCACAAAATATTATTCTTGTTTTCCTTTTCTGAGATTTTTTTCAACAATTAAAAAATGTTCATGAGCTGTTCATGAGCTGTGCAAAGGCTGACAACAGACCAGAATTGGCCCGTGGGCCACAGTTTGTTGACCCCTAGACTGGAGACATACGGTGGTATTAATCTTAGTACATAGGTATAGTGTACCAAAGACTTCTAGCATTTTAAATTTCCTCCACGGTACAACTTATTTCATATTCCAAGCCTCCCTTCTTAAAGATGAAAGAAATCATTTGTCTTGGCTTTGGGGTTAAAATTTTAGGAAATTGACATAATGAATGATAACACACCTTGGTCTGGATATCTGGTCAAGATATCTGGTCTGGATATCTTGGTCAAGATATCTGTCCTCATTCTCATCTATCCATGCTGGCATCTCCTGAGAAGTTGATTCTCTTTGGTCCATGGTTATTCATCCAAACAGGAAACTGCTGAGTGTTCTTTGTTTCCAATAATAAGGCTTCTTCCTTCTTCTCTGTTTTATGCTCATATCATCATCACTTCTGCATCATGCTCAAGCCCGGGGCTCTCCATGAGCTGCAGAACTTTCTGCTTAGACCCGCCATGTAACCGTACTGCACCGGGCACTTCCTGAGGTTCTATATGAGAAACAGGGTACACATTTCTCTTCTGGATTTTTCACTGATCGGTACTCTCCTCCCGGTCAGCTGGGGGAGCAGAGCGAGGACCATCCTTTCCCAGGGGCTCACCCACATCTATGTAGCCATTGCCACGAGGACAGAGCAAGACAGCTGTGGCCTGAATGGGGTTAGGCTAGGGGGAAGGAATGACCAAAGGGTCAAAAGAAACAGTAAGGGCATTGTGATGAATAGTTTAACAATATTTGTCTTTCCAGGAACATAATTTCACATATTGTAGCTTAGCCATTAAATACGTATTGTAACCCTCCTATGTGCCAAAATTATTCTAGATACTGAGAACAGGGTTGAGCACCTTAAAAATGGTTCCTTCTCTCATGAAACTTATACTGCAATGGAAGACAGAGAGTAAGTACTCAGTCTTAAAATTAATAATTATGAATGGTGATCAGCCACATGGGCCAGCTCATACTTTGACTATTGTACACATTATGCCAAATGAATCAGACAAGATGGCACTAATTAGCTCAAGCACATATGTTAATTTGGGGGCAAACTGTGCTGGAACATCTCTCTCTCTCTCTCTCTCTCTCTCACACACACACACACACACACACACACACACACACAGGCACACACACAGGCACACAAACAAACATACATACCAGGACTTAGAAATAGAGATAAGATCAACTTGTCATAAATAGATGCAAAATGTCTCCAACCTGTTTTTTAAACTCTTTTTTAAAAACGTTTATTTATTTATTTCTGAGAGAGAGAGAGAGAGAGAGAGAGCAGGAGACAGGATCCTAAGCAGATTCCATTCTGTCAGTGCAGAGCCCAACATGGGGCTCGAACTCACAAACAGGGACATGATAACCTGAGCCGAAATCAAGAATCAGACGCTTAACTGACTGAGCCACCCAGGCCCCCTTCCAACCTTTTGACTCTGAAATTTAGTACAAAGATATTAAAAACTAAAGAAAAATCACAAATTTCTTTAAAGTAATGAAGCTTTCCTATATAAGCACATTTATAATTTTATTCTCGTCTATGTGTAAGTCTAGATATAAGCTTCCTGGAAACTTTCCAAATAACTAGGGTTGTGACTATACAGATATTCTCCAGGGATTATTTGGTCTAGAATGCAATGACATTTTATGGCTTTCAAAATCTGTACGAAGTACTGAATTGAATCAAAAATTTTGCAAATCAGTTGTCTTATCAAGGCCGTTTTAAAGTCTTCTTGGTTTCCTGCTGGGCCAGGACTACATTTCAACACAGAAAAAGCTTAATTATGTTGGATTTATTTCTAGAAGGAAATATATTTTAGTTCACAATTTTAATGTGTAGGACAAAAATATTTATTAGCTAAGTTTAGGGGACTGTGAGAGTAAAACAATGATTTTGAGACCCTGAGAATGGAAACAAGCTAGAGGGTATGAAGTTTGCTTTGGAGAAACCATAGAAACATCTTCATTTTCTCTAAAACTAGTTTTTCTTCTTTTATTCTGTATGTGCATTTTAACAGTAATTATTGATTTACTGGCCAAAAATGCAGATTAAAGGTAAATGGATAATAATAGATGGAGTTTCTCTAAAAATTTTTAAAATAATGCTAAGAGTATCTATGGCAGTGGTATTAGTATTCATAGTTGTTCAGCAGGAGAGAGTAAAATCAATTTGATCTCCTTCCTGAACTCTCATTTAAATTAATTATTTTCACCCTACAGAGCATGCATTTTTTAATTGAACTGCATCAGATTTCACTTGAAACTTAAAATCTCTGACCTATTTCTACACAATCTACCTTGGCTTAACCCAACATCTGGTAACTTCCTCCAAAGATTCCCTCCTCTGTCTTCACATTTTACCAACACAGAGTTTAGCTCAGTCTGAGAAATCCCAGGCCACACCTGTGTCATCACTCTGAGAGGAATAGAAGTTCCCAGAACCTAGGTCAGCCATGAAATAAAATGTGCATCTTGGTGGAAAATTGAGGATGCACTTGGGGAATAATAATTCATTGTCAATAGCACTTTTTTCTCTGATCCAGTATCAACGCTCATGGCACCTCATGTTTCTTACACTGTCTTCCTCTAACACTAATTGATGATTCCGATCATCATCATTTTGACTGGTCATTCCTTATGTTCTGTGGGGAATTGCCAAGGGCCAAAGAAGAGGAAGATGACAATGTCTACCACGGAATATTTAAAACTATATCTAATGGTGTTATATGTGCAATTAACTATAGCTTCCGCAATAACAAATCTAGCCAAAAGATGATGACTATGTCCATAACCTTTTCCTCCTCCACATATGTTCATGAGATTTCCCTTTGTGTTTCTTTTCCAGTTAAAAATGCAATGTTATACTCTTTTTTTATTTATGTAAAATTTTTTTTGATGTTTATTTATTTTTGAGAGAGAGAGAGAGAGAGAGTAAGGACATGAGCAGAGGAGGGGCAGAGAGGGAGACACAGAATCCAAAGCAGGCTCCAGGCTCTGAGCCGTCAGCACAGAGCCTGATGTGGGGCTCAAACCCATGAACCAGGAGATCATGACCTGAGCCGAAGTCAGATGTTTAACTGATGAACCACCCAGATGCCCCAAAATTATACTCTTTGATATTTTAGGCTGGAGGCTTGTGTTATCAGAGAACGGTTACAAAACAAACAAGAAGAACTGATTGTAGAGGACACTCATCCATAAAATTGCATTGCAAAACTCCTTAGTCATTCAAACTTTGTTTTTGAAGAAGAAAAATAAGTATTATACCTCTGAAAGTCTTTGCTATGAACAGGGAAATTTAGACAGGAGAAAACACAAAAATGACTGAAGTTTAAATTTTGGTAGAGGGAATATGATTTTATTCAGCTATTTAAATCAGCGTCCTCACTCCTGGCTAACTTTCCCCACCTCCACCTCCACCTCCACAAATACAAAACAGAATTCCAGGGTTTAAGAAAGTAAGTGACGAAAAAGATGAACTTTACTTAATGTTTCTTAAATTAGCATGAATTTTAGATACATCTAACTTTTGATGAAATATAATTACATTTGTATCTTGTATGTACCTTACATAATACATTAAATATTTTTGCATAATAAGTGAATACACCCATTACTACATTGCTAAAAAAATTCTCAGTATGGCTAGAAACAGGCGATATCAGTTTTGGTGAAATCTGTAATGCCAGCTAGCTGTATCTGATCTTGGGAAATAATGCATATGGACCTCAATTTTGTCATCTGAAAATCAGAAAATGTAAATGGATTATTTCCAGAGTAGCTTCTAGTTCTAAAAGCCTATATTTGGAAATACCTTTTGATCTTTTAACTGTCCATGCAAATTTGCATATATTTTTACATTGGGTCATTCACTGGATGTTGGATTTTTTTTTTTTTATTCTTAAGTTAGCTAACATACACTGTAGTCTTGGCTTCAGGAATAGATTCCCGTGATGCATCACTTATATACAACACCCAGTGCTCATTCCAACAAGTGCCCTCCTCAATGCCCATCACCCATTTTCCCCACACCCCTACCCTCATCAACCCTTACTTTGTTCTCTATGTTTAAGAGTCTTTTATGGTTTGCCTCTCTCTCTGTTCTTATCTTATTTTTCCTTCCCTTCCCCTATGGTCATCTGTTAAGTTTCTCAAATTTCACATATGAATAAAATCATATGATATCTGTCTTCCTCTGACTGATTTATTTTACTTAGCATAATACCTTCTAGTTCCATCCACGTTGTTGCAAATGGCAAGATTTCATTCTTTTTTATCGCCGAGTAGCAGTCCTCTGTGTGTGTGTGTGTGTGTGTGTGTGTGTGTGTATTCTTTCTCCATTCCTCAGTTGATGGGCATTTGGGCTCTTTTCATAAAAATTTGGCTACTGTTGATAGTGTTGCTATAAACACTGAGGTGCATGTTCCCCTTAGAATCAGTACTCCTGTACCCTTTGGATACAGTTCTAGTAGTCCAATTGCTGGGTCGTACGGTAATTCTATTTTTCACTTTTTGAGGAACTTCCACACTGTTCTTCAGAGTGGCTGCACCGGTTTGCATTCCCATCAGAGCGCAAGAGGGCTTCCCTTTCTCCACAGCCTCGCCAACATCTGTTTCCTGAGTTGTTAATTTTAGCTGCTCTGACCAGTGTGTGGTATTTCAATGTGGGGAAATTTATATTTCCCTAATGATGAGCGATGTTGGGTATCTTTTCACGTGTTTGTTTGCTATCTGGATGTCTTCTTTGGAAAAGTGGCTATTCATGTTTTCTGCCCATTTCTTCACTGGATTATTTGTTTTTTGGGTGTTGAGTTTGGTAAGTTCTTTATAGATTTTGGATACTAACCCTTTATCCTATATGTAATTTGCAAATATTTTCTCCCATTCCGTTGTTACCTTTTCGTTTTGTTGATTGTTTCCTCTTCTGTACAGAAGGTTTTTAATCTTGATGAGGTTCCAATAATTCATTTTTGCTTTTATTTCCCTTGCCTTCAGCGACATGTCAAGTAAGAAATGCTGAGGCCGAGGTCAAAGAGGTTGCTGTCTGTTTTCTCCTGTAGGATTTTGATCATTTCCTGTCTCACATTTAGGTCATTAATCCATTTTAAGTTTATTTTTGTGTATGGTGTAAGAAAGTAGTCCAGGTTCATTCTTCTGCATGTCACTGTCCAGTTCTCCCAGCACCATTTGCTGAAGAGACTGTCTTTTTTCCATTGGATACTCTTTCCTGCTTTGTTGAAGATTAGTAGGTCATATATTTTTGGGTCCATTTCTGGGTTCTTTATTCTATTCCATTGGTCTACGTGTCTGTTTTTATGCCAACACCATACCATCTTGATGATTACAACTTTGTAATACAGGCTAAAGTCTGGGATTGTGATGCATCCAGCTTTGGTTTTCTTCTTCAATATTACTTTGGCTATTCGGGGTCTTTTGTGGTTCCATACAAATTTTAGGATTGTTTGTTTCAGCTCGTGAAGAATGCTGGTGCTATTTTGATTGGGATTGCATTGAATGTGTAGATTGCTTTGGGTAGTATTGACATTTTAACAATATTTATTCTTCCAACCCATGAGCATGGAATGTTTTTCCATTTCTTTGTATCTTCTTCAATTTCTTTCATAAGCTTTCTATAGTTTTTAGCATACAGATCTTTTACCTCTTTGGTTAGTTTTATTCCTAGGTATTTTATGGCTTTGTGGATTCTTTTTTTTTTAATGTTCATTGGTTTTTCAGAGAGAGAGAGGGAGAGAGAGAGAGCTTGAGCTGTGGAGGGGCAGAGAGAGAGGGAGACAGAGGATCCAAAGCAGGCTCTGTGCTGACAGCAGAGAGACCGATGCGGGGCTCAACCTCACATCAGATCATGGCCTGAGGTAAAGTTGGATACTTAACCAACTGATCCACACAGGTGCCCCTGGATGTTGGATTCTTATTCAGAAAAACAAAAATCACTTATAACAATGTCCTCAAGGAGCCTCTGATCTGCTTTATGGTTACCTGCTTCACAATATAATTTTCACTTGCATATTTGGGTAAACTAATTGGACAATCTATGAAAGGAGGTTCTAAGACTATTTAATCTAAGCCTTGAGATCCAGGCAGACAGGCAAGCTGGGGTTGGTGTGTGTGGTAGGGAAGGCAAGAACAAGGAGATCATTTAGTTAACTAATGAAGAACAATAAAGGACTTAGGCAAGTTTAACTCTTAAATCAGTAGAAGATGAATAAATTCTGTCAGGACAAGTCAACACACAAAATGCAGAATTAAGGAACACAGAGATCCCAGTAAGGACCCAAATTCCTAATAGGCTAGTTATAATGCCATAATAACAATAGGAATTGGCAAACTTTTTCAGTAGAGTCAGATACAAAATATTTTAGGACGTATCATCTTTGTTACAATAATTCAGCTCTGCAGGTGTAGCATTAAAGCAGTCATAAGCTGTACGTAAATCAATGGACACAGCATTCTTTCAACAAAACCTCATTTATGGACACTGAAATTTGAGTTTCATGTAAATTTCACAAGTTAGGAAATACTCTTCTTTTGAGCTATTCAACCACTTAAAAAGGTAAAATCTATTCTTAATTGGTGGGTCATTCCTTATACCAGCCAGAATAGTTAGTATCAAAAAGACAAGAGAGAACAAGTGTTGCTAAGGATGTGGAGAAGCGGGAACCTTTGTGCACTGCTGGTGGGAATGTCAGTTGATGCAGCCACTGTGGAAAACAGTATGGAGGGTCCTCAAGACACTAAAAGTAGAAGTGCCATATGGTTCAGTAATTCCACTTCTGGGTATTTAGCCACAGCCAAAAAAAAAAACCACCTAATTCAAAAAGATATATGCACCCCTGTTTATTACAGCATTATTTACAATAGCCAAGATCTGGAAGCAACCAAAGTGTCCATCAATAGATTAATGGGTAGAGAAGATGTGGCCTATATATACACACAATGGAATATTACTCTGCTTAAAAAAGAATGAAATCTTGCCATTTGCAACAACATGGATGAACATGGAGGGTATTATGCTAAGTGAAATAAGTCAGAGAAAGACAAATACCTTATGATTTCACTTATATGGAGAATCTAAAAAAATAAAATAAATGAACAAACAAACAACAACAACAAATGGACTCATTAACATAGAGAACAAACTAGTTGTTGCCAGAGGGGATAGATGAAATAGGTGAAGGGGACTAAGGAGTACAAACTTCCCGTTATAAAATAAATGAGTCACAGTGATGAAAAGTACAGCATAGGGAATACCATGTAGTGAATAATATTGTAATAGTTTTGTGTGGTGACAGATGGTACCTACACTTATCGTGGTGAGCATTTTGTAATGCATGTAAGTGTCAAATCACTATTTGTATACACCCGAAATTAATATAATATTATATGTCAACTATACTTCAATTAAAAAAAAAACCAGCAAGCTAGATTTGGCCTTCAGGCTATTGTTTGCCAACCCCTGACAATCGCGTAACAAATTGGAGACTTTTGAAATATGAATGAGTCTTTAATATGTTAATTTTGGTAAATTACTATCAGCAAAACTTTTTATATTTTGAATGTTGCTTTGTTGCTTTTAGTCATCTGCCATAAATCGAACTAGTCCAGCAAAGTTTTACTAAAACTTAACTTAAGAAATAAGGAAGGCAGCTTTAATTAGCACATGCATTGTTTGTGGAATTTATTTTATCTATAGTATTTGAACACATTTCATTTTCTTAAAGTAAAATTTTCTCCTGCAATAGTATTTGCATTCTTCATCAACTTGATAATCTTATATACTACTTACAGTTTATTTATAAGGTTTCAGTCATAATCATCAATAATATTTCATATATTGTTATAATTATTTTATATACATTTGAATTTTTACACTTATATATAAATGAATGCAGTGATCAAGTAAATAATTAACATATCTAAAATTTTATACCTGCATTATGAAATGGAAAGCCTGTTGTTGTTGGTTTTTGTAATCACCGTATTAGTACATTGACTCAGATACCACTTTTTCTTTAGTAAAACAACAGGAAAACTCTGTTCATGTTCATATCGGCCCAAGTTCTGAATTGGTAGTGAGAGCTAATCTTGTATTCTTTTGTAATTTTTTTGGTTTGTTCTAAGGAAATGTTTTTGCAGTGTTTATGTGCATTGGCATAATTTAAAAATCATGAAAAAAAAGAGAAAAATTAACATTCAAAAGAGAGATAAATGTAGTTATTTTAAGGCCACAATGATATACAGAAATCATTTTATGAATATTTCCAGGGTCAACACATTACCATAACCCTTTTAATACAATCACAATATTTTGAAAGATCTTAGTATGCTTAATAAAAACTAATAGTTCATCCATCCATTTATTCAATCAATCAGTAAATACTTATTAAGAATCTACATATGCCAAGCAATATGCTCTCCTTAGAAATATAACATTGAGAAAGACAGACACCCTCTGTCCTCAGCCTCATGGAGAAAACAGATATTTATTAACTAATTGCACAAATATCTTTGATGCATGCTGTGAAGAAAAGATAAGGGGTGCCATGAGTTTGTTAAATAGTGTCCATTCTAGGACGGGGAGTCAGGATTTTGAGATGAAATCTAACAAGGCAAAGGTAATGGCCCAAAAAGCAGGGCCAGAACTCTGTGTAGGCCTGATGTTGGAGAGAATAGTACTTTCAAGCACCTGAATGCCAGTGTGCTGGAAAGAGAGAACAAGATAGTGGCCAGAACGAACTCAGTGGCCTGATAGGCAGAGGAAGATCATGCAGATGAATGAGGCTCATTGAAGGCTTTGGCCTTTACTCTAGGAATCACAGAAGAGTTTTAAGCCCAAGAACCAAATGATCCGATTTTTATGTTAATCATATGAAGACTAGGATAGAAGGCGGGGGAGTAGATTGGGGAGTCCAGGAAAAAGCCAATGATCCCTGTGAGGGCTAATAATATTTTAAACAGATGGTTGCTAAAGAGACAAAAAGAAGTCAACAGATTCAAGAAATGTGTTGAAAGCAAATAAATTTGGATAGTTGATCACATTCTTTGGACCTCAGTTTGAATTAACACTTCAAAAGCCTCTTTCTTTCTCTTTCTTTCTTCCTTTTTTAAAGTTTTATTTATTAATTTGAGAGAGACAGAGACAGTGCAAGCAGGGAAGAGGTAGACAGAGAGAGAGAGAGAATCCCAAGCAGGCTCTGTGCTGCCAATGCAGAACCCGATGCAGGACTCAAACCCATGAAACCATGAGATCATGACCTGAGCCGAAACCAAGAGTAGGACGCTTAATCAACTGAACCACTCGGGTGCCCCAGAAGGCCTTTCTTCATCATTATGTCCTGTTATTATTTTCTATTATAAGATATCCTTCATTTATAATAAATTTTATAAGATTTTAATGAGTTTATTTCTTTACTGACATTTTCATTCACTTCTCTATGAAGCTCTCTGTGAAAGATGCTCTATGAAGGATGGAACGGTGTCATTTTTTGCTCACCACTGTATTTCTACCAGAGCTTGAAACAGAGCATTCACTCGATATATGTTGTAAGATAATCAATAAATGAGCTGAGGTTTGTGAACAACCACTTTGAAACAGAGGGGCTTTATGTTTGGCAGAATAAGGGATGGAGTCACTGCTTGACAGTGGTTTGAGGGCATGTAGTCTTTTAGCCTTTGCTGTGAAATGCAGGTAAAATGACCATAAATATATTTTTTTAGATTTTGTAAATTCAATTAAACTTCTAAATTTCAAAATAGAGATTCTGATGCAGTTTTAAGAAATAATACAGAAATCCCACATACACTTATCCAGTCTCTCCCAGTGGTCACATTTGGCAAAACCATAGTAGTATAATGTCATGATGCCATTGGCATCGACACTGTCAAGATACAGAATATTTCCGTTACCACATGGATCCTTCATCTAACCCATTTATAGTCCCATCTACTTCTACCCTCTGCCCCTAACTCTTAACCCTTGGCAACCACTAATCTGTTCTCCATTGCACTGTTAAGAATGGATACAAATGAAATCATATAGTATGTAACCTTTGGAGAGTAGCTTTTTTGCACTTAGCATAATACCCTTGAGATTCATCCCAGTTGTGTATAACAACAGTTACTTTCATTTTATTACTAATTAGCACACCATTGTATAGATGAACATGGTTTATTCAATAATTTATCCCTCGAAAGACATCTGGGTTGTTTTCAGCTTTTGGCTGTTATGTATAAAGCTTCTATTAACCTTCAGGTACGTGTTTTCATATGAACATGTCTTCATTTCTCTGGGATAAATATGCCTAAAAGTGCAAATGCTGGGTTATGTTAGTTGCATATTTTTTTTTTTTAAGAAAATGTCCAGTTGTTTTCAGGGTGGCTATACTATTTACATTCTCACCAGCAATAAATGAGTAGTCTAGTTTCTCTCCATCCTCATCAGAATTTGGTTTTGTTACTTAAAAAAAAAGTTAGCCATTCTATAAGTGTAATGATATCTGTGGTTTTAATTTGCAATGTCTTTAATAACTAATGAAGTTAAACATCTTTTCGTATGCTTATCTGTTATCTCTATATTTTCTTCAGTGAAATGTCTTTTCATGTCTTTTGCTCATTTAGTATATGAGTTATGGGTTTTTTTATGGTTGAATTTTAAGTTCTTTTGAGTATTTTAGACATAAGGCTTCATGAGACATATTGGTATATAAATATTTTCTCCCAGTCAGTATTTGTACTTTTCTTTTTCCTTTGGCAGAGCAAAAGTTTTCATTTCAATGAAGTTCAGTATGTCATGTTTGCTTTCGTGGATCATGCTCTTGATTTCAAGTCTAAGGACCGTGTGCCTAGCTCTGTACTCTAAAGATTTGCATCTATTTAATGCTAATCGTTTTTGTATTTTACTTATAAGTTCAAGATCCATTTTGAATGGTGATCCATTTTTGAATTAGTGATGTTTAGGTTCTTTTATTTACTTTTTTATTTTACTTTATTTATTTCCTTAGGAATATCCAGTTATTCCGGCATCACTTGCAGACAGGCTATCCTTCTTTTGCTGAATTTTGCTTTTGTACCTTTCCTTTGTAAAAAATCAGTTGAATATATGTGTGTGGTCTCTGGCAAGGGAAGGGGGTAGATTGCCTCAATACTACCAGCTGGGAGTCCAATTCCATGTTGTCCCCATGATCTCCTGGGTGTGAGGGGGTCTCTTTGTTACTGATGGGTAGAGGTGGGTGTTCTGGCTCCCTTAGTTCTCTACTGATATGACCCTGGCTGGAAGGGGTAAAGAGTGTTTTACTACTGCTTCCCACGTGGCCTCCATAGACAGACACCATTGGGATTGCCCATGTTACAGCTGGGCAGTGCTGAAGGTTCTGACTCAAAAAACTAAACCAGCAAGAGTGGCAAGAGTGCCTCCTCACTCCTGGGTCGGGGTGGAAATCCAGGCTGCCCTGGTAGTTTCTACTGACACTTTAGGGGTTGGGGGACTTTGTTACCACCTGACAGGGATAAAAGTCTTGGCTCCCTGCATGACCTTCTGTGATACTACCCAGCAAGCCCAGAGGTGGGGCTTGTGGTGCCTCAATACAGCATGTGAATGCCTAAGTCTAGGTTCCTCATAAGGTTTTGTTGACTTGGGTAGGGGAAGATCACATTTTATCTGATACTTGGCTATAGAGGAACAATTGTTGTCTAAAAGTTTTCTGTCTTGCTTAGCTGCTCCTTTTGTGGTACTTTGAGTAAAAAGAGCAAGCGTTCATTGGGGTTTTTGTTTGTCGGCACTTATTGGCTTTTCTGGATTTTCAAGTTCGTCAACTACAAGTCTGGCTTAAAGTAGGATAAAAGAAAACCTAGAGAAATCATCACCATGTCAATACTTGGTCCTGTGTCCCAGAACTGGTCTGCCATCTTCTGTTTACCTTTCAGAATCATCTTATATTTTTATATGTGATTTTCACCAAATTCTATTTAAGAGCTATATATAATCCTTACGTTACCAAAAAAAAAAAAAAATTCTAGAAACTAGGAAGAGATAAAGGGTTCACAGCATGGCCAAACTTAACATCAAAATAAATAAGAAATAAGAAAAGTATTAAAAAGAACTAATTATTGGACAATTTGATTTCTAAACACCAATAATAAATGCTAAATAAATTACTAACAAATAGTATCAAACAATTTATAAGAAAACTGAAAATTATAAAAATAATGCTTTACCCTAGAAAGGATGGTATAATATGTAATTATATATTAATATATTTTACTACATTAAAGATCAAATGGAAAATATGAGTGATCTTATCATAATAGAATAATTTGATAAAATGCAATACCTATTCATGACAATTTTTCCAAGTTGGAGTAGAAAAGGACTTCCTTAATTTGATATTGGTATGAAGGTTAGTAACCAAATTTCTAAGGTATATATTTTACTCAATGGTAAAATAAAATGTCATAGTCATTTCATTTCATATTAGGATCGTGGGGTGCTTGGGTGAGTCAGTTGGTTAAGCATCTGACTTTGGCTCAGCTCATGATCTCACCATTTGTGAGTTTGAGCCCCACGTTGGGCTCTGTGCTGACAGCTCAGAGCCTGGAGCCTGCTTCAGATTCTGTGTCTCCCTCTCTCTCTTCCCCTCCCCTGCTCACACTCAGTCTCTCTCTCTTTCTCTCAAAAATAAACATTAGAAAAAAATCAGGATCAAGACACAGATAACTAATATTCCTATTTCTATTTAATATTAAATGAAAATCCTAACCAACTTAAGAAAAAGAAAAAGTACACATGGACAAAATTTTAAAAACAAACAATTTTTATTACATGTGATCAAATATTCAAATACATTCAAAAAATGATAGAAGATTATTACAGCTAGAAAGAACATTCAGAAAACTTCAGGGTATAAATGAAATGAGCAAAAGGCAATACTATTTATATAAAGTCGTAACAAAAAATTATACAGATAAATAAAGGAAACATTTATAAAATCATCAAAAATGCAAGTACCTAGGAATGAAATTGACAAGGATGTGGAAGACCTTTACAGAACAATAAAAATAATAAATAAAAAGTAAGACAAAATTTAATAAAAGAATAAATAAGATAAATAGTAAGTAGTTGGGCACACCATTTTTATGGATTCAATGCTTTAAATATTTTAATTCACCTCATTTTAAACAATTCAGTTCAATTGCAAACAAGAATTCATCACGGCTGATTTTTTTTAAGTAACATTTCATAAACTGGTCCCAAAATTTATATATACAAACAAAGGAACAGGAAATATGTAATATGTAAATAAGTAATTTTCAAGACATAAATTTTCAAGATGAACAATATGCGCTGTGGTCTTCCCTTTCAGATACTAAGATCTGTTGTAATTTATGCAGTATATTAGTAAGACAGGCCAGTGGATTAAAATACAAAGTCCAGAAACATACACAGTATTATGGAAAGAATTAGAAATTGTTGGGGTGGTGGGGATGCATTATTCAATAAATGATGCTAGGAAAATTGCTTGCTCATATACAGGAAAAATACATATATTCCTAATTCCCACAATTCACAGATGGTTAAACTATTAAATGTGAAAATTAAAACACTTAAAATAGTAGCATAAAATATAAGAGAATAAATTTATAACCTTAGGGTGGACAAAAACTATTTGAAACAAGGCACAAAACATATAAAGGAAAACTTATTAATATGATTATGTTAAAATGTTACCAGCTATTGTTAGGAGTCCCACTGTCAGTAAGATACCATGAGGAGCACTGTGGACTTGCTTACCAAAGAAACTGGTGAAAAAAGCAACCTAATCCTTGAAAGTTTCTAAAATGGCTCTATGCACACATAGAATATAAAGAAACATTTTTTCAGGACCATCTAAAACTCACTAAGAATTGTGAGATTCTGGTATTGCAACCAAGATCTATGGCCTCCCTACCCTCTTCCAGCTCAGCAAGACAGAAGCTCCACTCCAGATTAGTATCTATATAACTACGGTTATAGTTAAAGTTGACTTAGATATGCATGTGAATATTAACATGGCTAGAGATATGGAGAAAAGTAGAAAAACATGCATGGGGACGATACACTTAACTTCAGAGTAGTGATTACTTTAGGGAAAGAATACGGAAGGTATACCAGGAATGCTATTTAAAAGGCCTGTTTCTGGGGTGCCTGGGTGACTCTGTAGGGTGAGTGCCTGACTCTCGATTTCAGCTCAGGTCATGATCCCAGGGTTGTGGGATTGTGCCCCACATCAGGCTCCACATTGAGCATGGAGCCTTCTTAGGATTCTCTCTCCCTCTCTCTTTGCCCATCCCCCCTAAAATAAAAAGCAAAAGGCCTGTTTCTGTACCATTATATTTTTTGTTAAAAAACGTATATGGTAAAAAATCAACAATTTAAAAAGCTGAGTCTCTACGTGGGATATAATGACTAGTTTTTTTTTTTAATTACTCCATATTTTTTGTAAGTTAATAACTATTTCATAGTGGAAAAGGGAGACTATTTCTAAAGAAAACAAAAATCAAATCATAAGTAATCAAGGAAGAAAAGAGGGAAGATTTGTCATAGCACATAATCACATGAGATCTTAGGGTGCATTATAATAAATACAAGTGAAGGGAAATAATATCTCTACAGAATTTTCAGTCATAAAATAATCTGTGGTACCATCTTTTTTCTTTTTAAATTTTTTTTAACGTTTATTTATTTTTGAAACAGAGAGAGGTGAAGCATGAACAGGGGAGGGTCAGAGAGAGGGAGACACAGAATCTGAAACAGGCTCCAGGCTCTGAGCTGTCAGCATAAAGCCTGACGCGGGGCTCGAACTCACGGACCGCGGGATCATGACCTGAGACGAAGTCGGCCTCTCAACCAACTGAGCCACCCAGGCACCCCTGTGGTACCACCTTTGATTGTGAATTCTGTATTTTAAAAGATAGTCCAGAACTCTAAAGATTATATAAACTCAAATGACCAATGAGTGATCTGGAAGCCATGTCTAATAATAACGGAGGAAAATATGAACATTATGTTTGGGCAAAAGTCTATTTGGGGAGGGTTTGAGTCCAAATATTTGAAGAACTGTCATGTGGAAGATGATGTTTTAAGTTCTTTTGAATCTCTAAAATTTTTAATTTAAAAAAGTGGAGGGAGATTTTGGGAGAACAGATTTATGTTTAGTACTAGAAGGGACTGAGAATGAAAGACTGAGAATTGGACACATAATGAAATGGTCTGCTTTACAAAGAATATTTGCTTTCCATCACCGCAAGTAGCTGCAGAAGGTGGTGGCCTGTTTGCAAAGAGTCTGAAACAGCCCCAATGTCATCTAAGGTTTTCCTAGCTGAAGTCTCCATGATTTATTTACTGGTTTATTTACTGGGTTTTCCTAGCTGAAGTCTTCATGATTTATTCCCATTAAATAGAAGTGAAAAGCAAATATTATTTTTCAAATCTCACAGCGTCTTTTTTGAAAGCAAGGAATCTGGGCAGTCTACTTGCCTTCATGGCATCTTTTCTTATTACCATTTCTGAATATGTCAGCACAGGCAAGGGACATCTTTCACTACCGGAGGAGGGTCTCAAGTTCCAAACCACCCTTGACCTCCACTGATAAGAGCAAAATCAGGTGCCAGATGGAAAGTTCAGGTACTTGGCTGTCTGGTTGATGTGGGATGCATGGCAGCCTTACTATGACTCTGAAGTTATTGATTCATCACAAACTTATAAATCAAGGATTTGCAGATTACAGATTGCAACAAAGGCCACCTCTCCTCCTTTCCAACTGCCTGGAACAAAGAGCCCTCTTTGCTCAGAAGCTAAGGTGCAGGTTGGATGCTCAGTCGGTCACTGATGCTCTGTTTGCAGCGGGTGACTTCTGCCTTCACATTTTCCAGTGGGTGGTTAGGAAAAGATTTGCAAAACGCCCTTTGCTTCCCCACCATTTTAAAAACAATTACAGTGGGGGCGCCTGGGATGGAGTTTTCCAGGACACCATTTCACAGATCGTTGCTCCAGTCCCACTTACTGGTACAAGAACAGTGTTCTTGTTTTCCATCTCTCCTCACTGTGGGAATCCAGCTCTTGTGCCAAATATGGACAGTTCTTGCTCTGAGCATCAGGGAAACCCAGAATGTTCCCATTTACTGTGGTTGCTGGCCTCCACTAGATGGGAAACCACACTTGAATTAAGATCATTATGCTGAGTATCTTCTTCCTTTTTCACCCCCTTCTTCTTCTTCTTCTTTTTTTTTTAAATACAATCCAGAGAGAAAAAGACACAGAAGGCAGAGAATTGTAGTATATTTTTCAGAGCCAGGAACTCTTCACCATATACTTCTGCATTTTAATGGAGCTGCAAAGACTTCCACAAATACTTTGCGACTGTATACTGTCTAATAAGGTAACCACTCTCTAGCATGTGGCTGGTTATTGAGCATTTGAAATGTGACTAATACAACTGAAGAACTGAATTTCTTTTATTATTATTATTATTAAAGCTTATTTATTTTGAGAGAGCAAGAGTGAGCAGGGGAGGGGCAGAGAGAGGGAGAGAGAGAATTCCAAGCAGGCTCTGCACTGTCAGCTTGGAGCCTGATGTGGGGCTCATGAATGCTGAGCCTGATGTGGGGCTTGAACTCAGGAACCATGAAATCCTGACCTGAGCTGAAACCAAGGGTTGGACGCTCAACCAAGTGAGCCACCCAGGCACCCCTGAAGAACTGAGTTTCTAACAGAAATGAGATGTGCTGTAAGTGTAAGGTACAGAATAGGTCTTGAGGACTTACTAAGAAAACAATGTAATATTTCTCATTAATGCATTCTGCCTTAATTACATGTTGCAATTTTGGATATATTTAGAGAAAGAAAATATATTATTAAAGCCATCTCAAAGGCAATTTCTTTTTACTTTTTAAAATATGGCTACTAGATTAAAGTTACTAGTACGTGACTCACATTTTTATTAAATAGTGCTGGTCTATAAAATTGACTTTCTCTCCCTCTCCCCTCTCTCACCCTTGGTAAAACATCTTAAGGCAGTTGATTATCATAAATATATCAATACTGTAAAGACAGCAAAGTGGAAGTGGAAAAATCAAAAACCAAAAGGGAAACAAAAATACCCAACAACTAAGATAATTTAATTACTGTGATGGTACCTTAAGTTTAAAAATTGAAGTTCTATAAAGCCACCGGCACCTTGACGAGTAGGAAGAATTATAAAAATCCATCGATTGACTTAATCATTCCATTTTTTTTAGTGTTCCATTGCTATGTGTTAGGCCAAGAGAGTTCTGAATATATTCTAAATGACAGCTTGTGTTCACCACTTACGGATTCTGTTTGTGGTCATTTCCTCTTCAGCTAAGGCCTCCAACTGCCTATGTGCCCTTCCTTAGGGACTTTAAACTTTCCTTTGTGAGGATATCTGAGACACTTTGATGTTATTTCATCAATTTGATAATAAAGCCTCGAGTGGGGAAGCTCTGGCAGCTGAGTAGTTTGGGCAATTTGGATAGAAGCATCTTCAATAGCAGGAAGCACCTGCAGAAATAGGCAACATTGATGCTTTAAAATCAGTGAGCTCTGAGTGTGACCCGGGCGGCTCTCACTGGGTCATCACTTGGGATGACCCAGCCATCACTGGGACATATTTGGGTCGCACTGCCAGATAAGCCACCAAGACGTGCCACAATGATAGTGGAGGGTGAGGGAATTTCGAATGGCTAATGGAGGAGAGAGCCATCCCTGGGACCTATTTTCCACAAATTGGGCATTTGATCCACCCCAAGACAGCATAAGAATAACGGTTAAAGAACATAGGCTGTGGATTGATATTGCTTGGAATCATCTCTCAGCTCCTCTACTAGTTGTGAGACCTTAGGAAAATTCCTTGGCCTCTTTGTGCATCAGTTTCTCATCTCTAAAGTGGGAATTATAAGAGAAGCTAGTTCATGGGATTGCCACGAGGACCGATGAAGACATACGAGAGACTGACCGAGGCCTAGCACATGGACAGCAGTCGACAAATAATAACTGCTATTGGTATTCTCTTGCCAGTCTCCAGATTTCAGTAGCAGTGAAGGTGAGAACTTTGGAGAAGAACTGATAGTAGCCGTGGAAGAAAGTGACCAAATGCCCCACATCTACTTGGCATTGGGTTGAGTGCTAGGGAAATAGCATTGAAGAAAATAGTCACAGTCCTTGCCCTCGTGGTACATATATGGGCCATTGTGGGCTTCAGAGATCAAACGTAGACCCTGAAATTCAATGTTATGTGTATGATGGTAATGGCATCAGGGTGCTCTGGGAGCACCTCAGAAGGCCCTCTAACCTAGGTCCTAGTGTCAAAGAAGGGTTTGCAGAATAGAGACACCTGAGCTGAATGATTAAAGGATGGGTATGAATTAGTCAAATAAAGATCTGGCTGTGAGGGGCGCGGGGGTGGCTCAGTGGGTTAAGCGTCTGACCAGCTCAGGTCGTGATCTCGCGGTTTGTGAGTTCGAGCCCCATGTTGGGCTCTGTGCTGACAGCTCGGAGCCTGGAGCCTGCTTCCGGATTCTGTGTCTCCTCCTCTCTCTGCCCCTCCCATGCTCATGCTCTGTGTCTTAATAATAAATAAACGTTTAAAAAAATTTTGTTTTTAAAAAAAGATCTGGGTGTGAAAAGGTGGGAATTAGTGATACAGATGTGTCCTAGAAGAAAGGGGATGGTCTCTGTGAAGGACTGGAAGTGAAAACATGGGTTGTATAAGAAACTAAAAGGAAGGTGAATATGGGTGGGTGACTGTGGTTATCCAGTGGAAAATAAAGAAGCATAAAAATACTTGGGAAGCAGATCAGCAGTGTTCAGACATTTAATATTCGTGTTGATATATGACACTATCATGTTCTGGTGGTGAAAGACGGTATTAAAAGGAATTGGCCAGGTCTACCAAAATCTAAAACGTATATTTGAGTCATGAAGTCCATATTTTGAAATTTGTAGTTGAAAAGCACCAACCTTGGGAGAGCCCGGGGGCAGATCTTAGTTGTGGAGAAAAAGCACAAAAGCCCTGTGGCAGAAGCCAGTGGAGCCTGTTAGAGAAGCTCAGGCGATACCTGCAGGGAGAGTGCAGGTCTGTGATGGGAAAATGATGTAAGAAGAGGTCGGAGAGACAGGCAAGTACCTGATGAGATAAGGTCTTGGCCATGCTGAGGAGCTTGGCCCCATGGAACAGTAATCCTGATGCATGATCTCGAGCAGAGCGGAGACCCTTCAGATTTTCGGTTTTTGAAAGATCACTCTAGATACATGTAAAGAATAAGTTGGGGGTGGGACCGGAGGAGGCAGGTGTAGATGAATAATTCTTGAAGCAATTTTGTGAGAAGCTAATTTATAAAACGCGGAACTTGTTCCGTTGCAAGCATCAGGATTCCACTTAAACCAGCCCAAGGAAAAGTGGTTTTTCTGAAAAGGTGAAGATTCTCACAGAATGTCTAAAACAGGAATTGGGGCTCTCTGGCAGCTTCTCTTTGCCTTGCAATCACTCTACGGAACCAGGCAGACCCTTGTCCCTGATTCTCTTTTGTATCTGCTTTATTATCCTCTTTCCTTCTCTCTATGCATCTATATAATTGCCTGCCCCCCCCCACACACACACACAGACTTTCCATTCTTAAAATGGTAATAACAATGTTTTATCTTGCAGGGGAGTTGAGAGAATTTGAGATAATATAAGTAATATATTTATACAGGATGATGGATACATAGCTGGTTTACAATAATAATTATTCCTTCCTTCCTTCCTTCCTTCCTTCCTTCCTTCCTTCCTTCCTTCCTTTTAGGGGTGGAAATGCTATAGCTTTGAGAATTAAGTTATTTGGCTGAGAGAACACAGCTAAAAAGTGGCAGAGACAAAATCGAGGGGAGCTGCCTGGCCCCCAGACTGATGCCATTCCCTTCCCCCAAGGGAAGTCATTAAGTTTTTAGAATAGGACAAATCAGTCTGACAGTGACATGTGGTATAGATTATAGTGGGGAGATGTGGTGGTAGGAAAGCCTGTAATTGGAATATTTCAATAGAGCAGGGAGACATTCCTCTGACTGTGACCTAGGGTAGTGGGAGTAGATGAGGACAGAAGAGAAAAAATGCTACAGATTACAAATGTAAATTTTCTAAGACTTGGCAATGGGTTTGTTGATAACAGGAGTTACGGGAATGGAAAAGTCAAAGAGCAGGAGGTAGATGTCCTGTGTGTGTAGGAGAATGAAGAAGCCAATTACAACACAAGTCAGGAAGAGAAGTTTATTTAAAGTACTAGAGGTGGGAAAGTGATGAACAATTTTTGGACACATTGTGGTGTCAGAGGAACAATTAGATGGCAATAAGTAACTCAGCAGAAATTTGGAGTTTGTGGTGCCTCTAAACTTAGAAGCATCATTATGTTATTCTGGGCAACTGAGTAGCTGGGTGTGTTTACATAGCAAGCGTGATGTTTTTATTTGAATTTGATGATTTTGGGAAGTTGTGTGCCTGATAGAAATCATAGAAGATGGTTCCACCCAATCAACCATCCTTTGATGCCATTAATCTCTTTAAGTCAAAAAGCAAAGTGAAGGTTAGGAAGTCATCTATAAAACGTGATAGTTGAAATCATGAGCATACTTTTAGATCATTAAAGATGAAAGTAGCAAGTGATGAGTTTCCTTAACACAAAACCTTGGGAAGCTCAAAACTTCCACCTATGAATATTTTCTTCAATAAATATTTTTTCCCTTGCCTAGCTGCTTGTCAATCAAAACATTTGGCTGAAGGATTCACTTAGCCAAGTGTTTTTTCCTTCCTTTTTTCTTTCCATCCTTCTTTCCTTCCTTCCTTCCTTCCTTCCTTCCTTCCTTCCTCTCTCTTTCTCCCTTTCTTTTTTCTTGAAAGGGAGTCTTGAAAGGGAGACTCCTGAAAGGGAGTCTTGAAAGAATAGTTTTAGCCTTCTTTACCCTGTTTAGTTTCCAATAGCAGCAAGAATGGAAATTATAATCCACTCTGATCCAATTACTGCTAAATCCATCATGGAAAGATCATGTAGAATAGGAATCAGGTATAATTGTTGGATTTCCTTGAAGCTCACTAACTATCCATTCCTAAAGGAATACAAAAGCTCATTTCTCCACGTGGAGAGTATATTGAATAGTATTCTATTTTGTGCCCATAATATTTTTTCCTTTATTCAACCTCCTCTGTCTATACCTCATGTAAGTAAATAAGACAATAAATTTTCGGTGCTAAATTCCACAGTGTGGTTTCCCAAAGCATGTCTTTTTCCCTTCCTCTTCCTCCTCATTCTCACCCACTCCCCCTCCTCCTCCACACTGTCCCTTAGCTTAACCTAACTCCGAGGTATTACTCTGTGCTGACCCCAAAGTGTTCAGGATCAATGTTTGTATACAGTTAGCTAATCTGGAGTATGAAACTCTCTTCCAACTTTTGCATGACAACATGGCAACTGAAAAATGTGGAGACCAAACAGTTGATCTCACCAATTCCCTCTTACTGCTAACAATTTTTAACAGGCCACCATCCAATATTGGTAGTCTACAATCTTCAAATTTTTCTTGTCATATTTTTTTCTATTCTCCTACAGTGAATAATTTTTAAGCCTTCACACTATGCTGGATGTTATTCTGAGCATCTTTATAATACCAATGCATCTTCTAAAATGCTTACTCTAGACACTAATTTTGTGGGCTAGTTATATTTGTGAAGTGAATATAATGTTCCAATGATAGAAAATAGGGATTCTATTTTTTTAAATGTTTATATGTTTATTTTGAGAGTGAGAGAGAGATAAAGCATGAGGGGGAGAGGGGCAGAGAGATAGGGAGACAGAGGATCCAAAGCGGGCTCTGCACTGACAGCAGACAGTATGATGTGGGACTCGAACCCATGAACCAAGAGATCACGACCTGAGCCAAAATCAGACGCCCAACCAACTGAGCCACCCAGGTACCCCAAAACAGGGATTTGTAATAGCTTGATGGCCCTCACCCTCAACTGTATTTTATTTTATTTTATTTTTATTTTATTTAAATTTTTAAATATTTATTTGTTTTTGAGAGAGAGAGACAGAGTGCAAGTGGGGGAGGGGCAGAGAGAGAAGGAGACACAGAATCCAAAGCAGGCTCCAGTCTCAGAGCTGTCAGCACAGAGCCCGACATGGGGCTTGAACCCATGAACTGCCAGATCATGACCTGAGCCAAAATTGGATGCTTAACTGAGTCACCAAGGCACTCTGCTCAACTCTATTTTAAAATCACCTCTTGGGGCGCCTGGGTGGCTCAGTCGGTTAAGCACCCGACTTCAGCTCAGGCCACGATCTCGCGGTCCGTGAGTTCGAGCCCCGCGTCGGGCTCTGGGCTGATGGCTCAGAGCCTGGAGCCTGTTTCCGATTCTGTGTCTCCCTCTCTCTCTGCCCCTCCCCCGTTCATGCTCTGTCTCTCTCTCTGTCTCAAAAAATAAATAAACGTTAAAAAAAATAAAATAAAATCACCTCTTTATTCTATAACATTAATCCTTTCCCAGTAGGTACCCTAAACATGATATAATGCCAGTATGCATTTGTTATGAAAGTCTTATCACTTTCCTATTTTTGTTTATTCTTCATAGTTTGGTATCTCAGTTTAAGTCATTTATTTTAAAAACAACTTACATTGGCAGCCTACAGTTCTTCAAATGCTTTCATATTTTTTTCTGTTTTCCTATAATGAATAAAAATCACAAATGAAGATTAAGTTAAGAAATGACTCATCTAGTGATTACAATAGGCACATGTTGCTTTCATTCTGAAACCACTGATACCGGAAATTTGTAGAGTCTTGCCTAGAACATTCTGACTTCCCAAGCCACATCACAGACATGTCAGGGGATGGAGAGCAATGCCATCTGTCAGTCCCTGGAGACATCTTCAAATAGGGTCAATGCAGGCCTACAAGTTTTTGGCTGTCATGAGGGGAAATTCATGAAAACATATTTTTTCTTTATTCAGCTCCCATGTTTTCAAGCTCAGGAAGCTTCCAAGAAAATGTAAGAAAGCATGAAACCGTGCAAAATGAAATGATGAAAAATTTTGGCCAAATTTCCACACTTGGAAATCAGCAAGTTATCACATGAATGAAAAAGTTTTCTAATACGAGCACTATCTTCATCTTTGTTTCTCTCTCCCTCCCATTTCTACTGCCTTCAGTTGACAACCTTATTTATATCACTTCTATGAAGCTCAAGGTCCTGGAGACTGTTAGAAATTATGGTGAGGTTCCTGAGAGAGTCACACACGAAAACATTACCAGAAGGAGAAGGAAAGCACCACTTTATTAATATCAGGGCCTGGAATCAAAGACTCTTATGTAAGACTATTTGGCAAATGTTGGTTTATAGCAGAGACTTTGAACTTAAGGCCCAATTATGGCTTCATTTTCATCCTTTCAGACCACCATACTTTCTACCCCTCAGATCTAAATCCTGAGGAACGGGTCACGTTTCAGAGCAAGGTCTGGTGTAAACTCTGATTCTGTTTTAGTAGAATAGAGCTGGGACAGGGAAGGAACTTAGGCACTGGACCCACAGGATCTGTTTACTATAGGACATGGAAACCAGAAATCACGTCAGACAAGATGGAACTTAGATTTAGGTTCTTTGAGACACTTCACTGCACCCACCAGCTAGATTTGTGGCCCAGATACTATCTGGCACATAAAATTAGCAACTTCTTCTCTCCAGGGTGGGTGACAAAACTAGAAAAAGAGGAGAGCATATGGGTAACCAACTAAAACAGGGGTAAAAATGTTCATTCTTCAACTTATACCATTTTATAGCTATACTTTAAAGGGTGGCAAGGAATGGTGTAGAGGCTATTAATCTCCAGAAATCCATCTATCTGGCCAGCAAGATGTCAAATGCACTCTGACAAGTATAGTCTGACAAGCAAAAAAAAAAAAAAAAAAAAATCTCAATATGAAGTATTTTTAAATTTCAATTTTCTTTTGAAGAAAGATTTCTAAGGGATCATTACAACCAAAACACATTAATTACCAATGAGATAAACTCCTGTGCACCCAAACCCTCTGAAATATTGCTTGAAAGCAAGTGTCATCAGGCAGTAAAATCTTCTTCCCCACTCCTTGACCCCAGGCTGACCTCATGACCTACTCCGGCCAATAGGATGTCAGTGGAAGTCAGAGCATGCCAGCTCCAAGCCCGGGTCTCTGCAGGCCTTTTCTGTGTCCACTCACTCTCTTGGAACTCTGTCACTCCTGTGAGAACAAATTCAGACTGGCCTGTTTGAGAAGGAAGGGTCAGCCAGAGAAGAGCTGAGTCATTCTGGGTGAAGCCATGTTAGACCAGCCATCCCAGAGCCAACTCACAGTTGACCAGTCATGAATGAACAAGGCCAGCTGAGATTATCTGAGCCAGGCCCAGATCAGAAGGAGGACTGAGATGATCCATGGACTTGAAAGCAAAAATAAATGTTTACTGTTTTATATCATTGGTTGTGTGGTTATTAGTTAGGTGGCATTATTATAATAAGTGATGACTTAAACGTATTCAAGATTCGGGTTGGATGTTAGCTATTCCAGGAGACTGATCCTGAACTCACCACAGCCTAGGTTAAATCCTCCTATGTTTGGTTTCCAAAAACACTCTGAGCATGGCTGTCTCTTACATCTTAAAAGTATATAGCAAACAAAATCAGGGTCTTTACTTCATCTCTTCTTCTTCTTCAGCCCATTCAACCTGACTTCCACAACTCTTTTTGGAATTGCCTCTTTCAAGAATCTGTAATTATTAAAAAGTCACTGATTCAAGGGACAGTAACAAGTTATCTCATTTGACCACTTTCCACACTTAGAAACAACTGAATACTCTTCTTGAAACGTCTATTCTTCATGGGACACATATACAATTATAACTTAGTTTTAATTTCTGAAAATTTTTACTGATCTCCCTTTTCCACTAAACTGTAAAGACAATGGAAGCAGGGGCCTTCTCCCCTTTTTCTGGCCCAGAGTAGGCATCAACAAGTAACTCTGAATGAGTGAATACAGTGAATCACCTACCATCACTTACCACAAAGATCATTTCCGTGCATTGACCTTAGTCCTAGAGTTTAAGCTTCTAGATGGCAAGAGAAATGAACTATTTTGTACCAGCAGTGTCTAGCTGAGGGCCTGACTAATTTTACTAAAAATAACAGCTAAAATTTATCAAGTGCTATTTTAAGTACATGGAAAGTACATCTTTACATAGACTATTTTATTTGATCTTCAAAATAACCTCTGGTATATAGAATTTTCATCCGTTTTACAGATAACAAAAATGAGGCACTGTTAATCTCACAAATATGCATTAAATGGAACCATATGCTCCAGAGGCAGAAAAACAGAAAAATACAGCCACTCATATGTGGCCGAAATTTTCTCAGGGATGTTAGAAACCCCCTCCCTTTCTGTCACTAGGAATATACTGTGCTAATTATGTAATCTCTTCATAGGACTAGTTCAGGTTTATAGAAGACTTTTTTGTGTTCTTGATTCCTCTACCTGGTCTCCCCAGAGTGCCTATCTATCCTCGGCTTTCTTATCGGATCATCTAATTAAAACTACCTTCTTTGTCCAGCTAACCCACTGTTCTGATGGATTTCTTCTGCTCTGTTCACTTCAAGATCTGTTCATTGCTGTATCCCAAGCAATGCCTGGCATACATGAATATTCATTAATTAATGAACCCCTTAATTTCCTAGAAAAAGACTTTGACTATCACCAAAAAAAACAAAGAAGTAATTCTTCCTCTATAATTTTCATGATGTATTTTGCTCTTTGCTACATGTAAACAACAACCCAAACAATACAAAGAATGTGTGGTTTATATTAGTTTTTTTTTCACAGTTACAATGTTTGTGTGCATGTTAGACTTCAAATTCCACAAAACAGGGGTTAAATCCGGTTACTCAACTTCAAACTGTAGATTGGACTCCAAAATGAGCAAATAAAAGTTTATTGGTTACCTATTTCACCCAGATGATGAAGAAGAAGAAGAAGGAGGAGGAGGAGGGAAGGAGGGGGAGGGGGAGAGAAAGGGGAAGGGGAAGGTAGAAGGAGAAGGAATGATAGTTTAGTAAATCATCCTGCTCAGGAATTACCACAAGATAGAAGAGAGAGACTATCAAGTGTGATATCAGAAATTGCAGAGTTGGCAACAGACCAGATTTTTTGGAAGTAATGCTTACTTTTACAGAATATGCCAGTTTTAGAAAGTCTCTTGATCGATATGACTTTTTTTTTCCCCCTCCATTCTCTGTCTACTGATTTAATATCAGAGTCCATTTAAAATTCCCTCCATCATGTTCAGACCAGGAAGGAAATTGCATACCTCAGGAACCAATTAAAGCTTAACTTAGCTCCTTCTGACCATCCCTCAGCAGCTGTTCCCAGAGAAAGCTGGAGAGAGCTCAAAGAAAAGCTGCCTGGGAACACAGTCACCTGGAACTCATGGACTCTGTCCGAGTCTGCACCGCCAGGGGCCCTGGCGTTTCTCTCTGAATTGTGATTTCATTTCACTTGAGTGGGGCATTCTGTACCGGGTGCTAAGGGGAATTTAGAGCATAGATTAGACATGGTTTCTACCCTCAGGAATCTCACAATTTAATGGAGGAAATAAGATAAACACACAGGCAATTAAGAGAAAGTAGATACATATGTACACATAAAAATATTGATTTAAGTTTGGAAAAGAGGAGGAGATAGAGGCAAAGGATTTAGATGTTAATCAGGAAAGTCTTGCAGCCTTTGCAGCCATTACATGCGTGCGTCTAAGTGGAAGGAAAGCTCTCTGGGTGCCAAAAGAAAGGGGGCAGCTGTTCCAAGGAGATTTTTTTTTCTCCCTCTCCCCCCCAAAAATGGCCAGGAGAAGCAACTCTGTGCTCATAGTCTGTAAATCAAGTCCACCTGACTGACCACGTGGGTCACTGAATGATGCCATGGCGAGATTTCCACTTGACCTTCTAGTAATCTGGGATTAGCCCATGTTGATTGTAGTATATTTTCTGTCCCTAGCTCTCTAACCGTCAAATGAGGCAATGCCAAATAGTTTACCTCTTTCATTAAAGACATAATCCCGGTATGTTTGACAAAAATGCTTACGTTACCTATCGTTGAGGAGGAATATGTAATTTCATATAGGGGGAATCAAACTGGATATTTGGTCTCCCACAACCTATATTTGTCTGGAATTTATGGCCAGCGCCGTGCTTGGTTTTTGGCTGAGGATCGTATGCACAGAAAGAAGCAGCCTAGGCTTTGCAGAAAGGCTGCAGAACCCTGGGGAACCCAGAGATGATCACCCAGAGGCCTGCACAGGCCTCTGCTACATTCCTATAACTTCTCACATCCTGTTGGAATAACATTATCCCACTGAACAAACAAAATAAAGCAAAATAATTGGTGTCTTTGGGCATCTGATGGTTTTTTCTTCCCCCCAGTTTCCAGCTTTTATGGAGTGAACATTCCCTCTCTCTTTCTCTCTCTCTCTCTCCTTGTCTCCCTCCACCCCCCCCCCTCTTTTACTTTTTTCAGTCTAATCAAAGATTGTGTTTTCCTCCCGGCTTGGTGGGGGGATATGGGGGAGAAGAGACAGATGGTATCGTTTGCAAAAGGAAAGCTGAGAAGTCACACATATATCTTTCAGCTTTGTGGCAAATCTGATGCCAAGATTCTTGCTTGAACTGTGTAGTGCGATGCAGGCACAGAGGCGGACCAGAAAGGGTGAGGCCAGCTGAGGAGGGCAGTGCAATAAATTGCCGTGGGCCGATCCAACGGCAGAACGTGGGAGCCATTACATTTTGGCAGCTATTTTATTTTTCCCTGATGGAGTTTCAGACCTGTCCTGTACGCTGAGATAGCTTTCATCTGGTTAAAACTTGCGCCGTGTTTAAACTTCCTTCTGATCTGTGGAGTTGGGGGTGGGGGAGGTGGGGGGAGCCCAGCACGGCCCAGAACAGACTGAAATGATGTCGGGGGTGGGAGAGGGGCAGTAATTGTGCCCAGATAATGTTGTCATACTTTGTAAAGCCTTTAATTCTGGAATTTATTTATTAATGATGCATGGGTTATTACCCACCATCTGTCTTGTGTTAGCAGTGGGCTGTTTCAGATTATGGTAATGTGTTTCTGATTGGAGCTGTGTTGAAAGCCAGAACAAGGCAGCTCATGTGCAGTCCTCTTTGAGGCCTGCTGTTTTCAATTCCTCTTCACAGAAAGGGCTTTTATTTGATTTGTTATGGGGATTTTTTCTTCTGTTGCCAAAACAGCTGCAAGCCTGGAAGGGAATAAGACACGGGGCCACATCAAACTTGTTAGCTTGTAAAAAAAAAAAACAAAAAAAAACGGAATGTTCCAGGAACCAAAAAAAAAAAAAAAAAAAAAAAAGGATATGAGAAAGTAGATGGAAAGGATGAGGAGAGAAAAGAGAAAGGTTTAGTGGCCTTTTTGATTGGCTTTCATGTCAAGAGTATACCAACATATTTTGCTATTTTAAGTATTATAGGTCAGACTGCTAAGCACTTCATTTATTAAGCTCGTTCACGCCAAGCAGAATGGAGTTCTCCTGAATAGCTTTAACCGTCTTTATGCTAGTGCAAGGAATAAATGAAAGTCCCCAATGAGCTAGCCACCCTCCTCCAGTCATCAAAGCAAACACCCAATAAATAAGCCTGATTTTTTTTTTTTTAATGTACTGGAACAGATTCAAATTTGTTCATGAATGGGGGAGAAAAGGAAATAGGTAACAGGCCAGCATCGCTCGCCTGATGTGAACATTCACCCTGGTCTGAGTTCTTTGTCTCTGTCCTCTCCTTCTTGTGGCTATGGGTCCTGCTGTTTCTAGACCACGGCTGTCCAGTAGCAATGATGATGGAAATGCTCTGTATCTTCCTTGATTGAGCACTTGAAATGTGGTTAGAGGGACCAAGGAACTAAAATTTTAATTTTATTTCATTTTAATTAATTTGCATTTAAATAGCTACATGTGGCTAATGGGTACCATATTAGAGGATACAGTTCTAGGATTAACTGAGTGTAGAGGCTCTTATTTCCTTCTGATACAAAGTCATAGGCATTGTATACCAGCTGTGGTTATGGCCAACTTTTAACCTAAAGAATTTGTTTGAAAGATTCTTCCCTAATGTATTATTCAAGGCTACTAGCCCTAACGCTTCCCCTCAAAAGGCTATTGACAAGTTTTTCCTTAAATCAAGTGCATAAATGCTTCCATCTTTTGAAATCCTGATGTCTGTATGATAAACAAATAAACAACCATGAAGAACTATGACCAAAGCTCTCAAATAATAAGACATCTACCGATGCTAAGGGTATTCAAGAACTGTTTTCAATTGGCTGGCAACAATTATCTCCACTCTTATTAAACACAGGCTTATTGTTTCTAGAATATATGGTACGTTCTCAAAGAAGCTCAAAACCATGCGAAATTGACTTTGTTACACACAAAGACTATACTGTCCAGATTGTAGTCAATCCATCTTTTCGAAATTATGGAATATTTGTTAAAACTTATGTTTTGGGGGATTTTGTTGTTGTTGTCAAGCTGCTTTTCCACTGATGGAGAAGAGGTTCTAGAGAGAGCTGATGAGATAAACAGATATAGCAGGGACAAAATACGTGCTCGCCATCCCCTGATGCCTTTGCCACCTGGACACACATCTAGACTCCACTTCTCAGCCACCTTGCGGTATTATGGCACCATGTGAGAAATTCGTACAACTGAGTTTTAGTGGAATGCTGCAGGAACTCATGCAGACCATGTCCAGACCTGACATTAATGTACTTTCTGCATAATTCTTCTCATTCTCTTGTCAGATACAAAAAATAAGCAAAGACCTGAGTCTCTAGAAGATGCCTACTGTATGGACTGAATCTAGATCCCTGAATGACAGAGTAGAAAAGAGCTATGTCTCCTAAGACTTTAGTTAGATTTGGGCTGTGATTGCAAGAAAGAAACAAATCTTCATAATACTTACGGTGACAGAGATTTGGAGGATGTGTTTTATAAATTAACACACTGACTGATACAAGCTGACATCTTGGAGAAGGAGCAGTCAGGACAAGCAGAATATTCTGTAGTGTGACCTCCTTATTAATTGCCCTGTTCCTTGATTTTGCTATCAAAACTTTTTGTTTTTTTTTAATTTTTTTTTCAACGTTTATTTATTTTTGGGACAGAGAGAGACAGAGCATGAACGGGGGAGGGGCAGAGAGAGAGGGAGCCACAGAATCGGAAACAGGCTCCAGGCTCTGAGCCGTCAGCCCAGAGCCCGACGCGGGGCTCGAACTCACGGACCGCGAGATCGTGACCCGGCTGAAGTCGGACGCTTAACCGACTGCGCCACCCAGGCGCCCCGGAAACCTTTTGTTTTTTAATAGTTAACCCAGAGTTGTTCGTATTCAGGGAGAAAAACTCCCATTTTCCAAGGAAACAAGATTTTAAGTATGAAGTGCAAGGTCAATTTTTTTCATATTTTTTTTAAATGTAGAATGGCCATGCAGATTACAGTATTGGCTAAAACATTCTTTCCATGGAGTAAAGTCCAAATGGCAAGCCAAATATATGCCGAAGTAGGATAGGCCCTCCGACAGCGTCATCTTCATTGCCATCAAAAATGATGATGGTTTTGTTCCTGAGGCTTTGAAACGTTTTAGGGTTCCTCCTACCATCCTTCCTTTTGGATACTTTCACTCTTGGCAGTTCTGCCCTTCCAACTTCCCCCCTGCCTGGATGCTCTTTCTCAGCTTATCCCATTCAGATGGATGACAGCTGGATGGCCTGCTTAGCTTGTTATTTTGGATTCTCCACAATATCCTGTTTAACTTCTATATACTGAGCATGTGGGCCTGCCTATGTTGTCCCTCACTGACCCGAACGCCTGGTACACCCCATTCTCAGCTCAAACCCTGTCTCTGTAACTTCTGCTCATCTGGAGTGAAGGCAGGGGTCCAAACTAAATAATAATCAAAAGGTCCCTGACAAGGTGTGATGTATGTCGGTGCCCTTCCCGCAAGGAGAGTAAGATTATTGGGAATAAAATGAAGTCTTCACGATGGGATTAGTGCACTTCTATGAAGACACAGAGAATTTTCTCTCTTTCTCTTCATCCGTGTAAAGAAGTCCTGTGAACATGCCGCAAGATAACAACCACTTACATGCCAAGAGTGAATGAAACCTACCTTGCTGGCACCTTGACCTTGGACTTCCTAGCTGTGTGAAATAAATGTCAGTTATCTAAGCCACCCAGGCTATGGTATTTTGCTGTGGCAGCCAGAGCGGACTAATACAGCAGATGATTAAAGCAAGGAAAGAATGTTACTTTATCTCACTGGTGATAGTTTATAAGGTGGTTTATAATGTGGACTACGCGCCAACCAGGATGTGGAGGTTCCGTTGGCTGTTATAGATCGTTATACGACCCTGAACACATTAAATTTGGTTTTAGGATTTGTCTCTTTTCTAGAAATGGTTTTGACTACATTCTTTTTTATTAACATTGCTTAACTTTTTATAAGTTTTGATACATCTCATTAAATTTCAGCTTGTATAATACAATCTTATCTTACTCTGTTATCACTAAGATAAGGTATTAATTAGGATTAAAAACACCTCAGTTGTTTTGTTTCCAAGGTATTGTGGGTAGACCTATCATCATACCCATATATTGATTAAGAGAGCCTGTAATATATATTAATATATATTTCAATTTGGAAGACTCCTTGTAAGTCATAAAATAGATCTCGAGCTTATTTGAGTTTCCGAAGCCACCTTTTGTAGTCAAAATATAAAGTGATATGACTGTGTGGACTAGATGAGTAAATCAAGGATACCCAAGAACAATTCTCCAAACCCAGTCAGGAACCTTGCATTATATTAATGATATTCTGGAAAAATTTAGAGGGGGACCATTTGTTATACTGATATGCAATGGTACCAAAATGTGTTATGATCACGAAAGAGCAGTTTGTTGGAATAAAAACTAAATTTAAAGATCAAACATTTAAAGTCTGGAAAGACTAACTAGTTAAAATTTTTAAACCTTATTTCTGTGTATCGAATGATAATGCCCACTGAACAGATGGAGGCAGGAAACTTTAGGTCTGTGCCCACATCTATGGAAAAGCAATATAAAGCAGGAGGCCTGCAGTCAAGCTATCTTTTAAAGGATATTGGCATATCAGTAGCTTGAATCATATATTATGTTTCCAATTTAGTGACATTTTTACATTTACAGAATAAATTACTGAAAATCACCTTGTATTACTTTGTTAATCAAATTATTATGGAGTACATATTTAGACAACATTTTATCATTTTAAAGTTTCCTTTTTTTTAATATTATCAAAATGCTAAAAAGCCTGCAAAATCCCACAATTAACTAAATATAGAAAGCCGACAGAAATAAACTTCATGAATTTTAAGTTTAAAAAAATGTCAAAATATAAACCCCAAAGTAAATGTTCCCATAAGGATAGTTTTATCGGCACTAGAATCATTTGCTTTATTTATTCAAATGATGAATATAGAATTGAAGGGAAGAACGAACTCAGGCCAATTAATGTTTCCTAGCCTCAGTATGTATAGAAAAAGTATGAAATCTCTAGCCTTTCCAACCAGTGGTTAGTTATGCTGGTCTTTGTCCTTTTTTCACCCTTGCCTTTCTGTTTCAGAGAGATGTTGATTCCTGTAGGTTGTTTATCATGGAGCCCATTAATGCTGGATTCCTCCACCTGGGTGCAGCCAGTGGGTGACATGGGGGCAAACTGGAGAGCGGGAGCACGGAAGGAGCCATTTATCTTTCCCTCCTGTCCTTTGCCTCTATGTCTCTATCAGCCTCTGGACATAGCTGTTTCCTCCATATTCTCTCTCTCACATCCCCAAACCTGCCATGATTCCATAGTCTTCCTGGAATTTTTGAACACCAGGCAGCTCCTAGTTAACTTGGCTCTTGGCTTTACGCCTCCTACAGGAGGGCATCATCCGCTTCCTCCTTGTTTAATCTCTGGGTTTTCTCAAAGTCCCTTGTGCAGCTCCCCAGCTCTTCCATGGGTTACCTAGATTACATTCTCTTTGTTTTAAATTCTTACAAAGACTGATTGGACCTTAACTGATGCATTAACTATATTTCCTCTAAGATCCAGAAGTTTACTACCACTTGTTAGCTCCCCTAGAGACAAATATAAAGACCTACAGTAGATGTGAAAGGAAGCACAATCAAACACTAAGTATTTCTGTGAGGCTAAAAAACTCAATCACTCAGTTCAATAAATTGAATACCTAGATTATATGCAGATGATATTTATTATTCCTTAATAATATGCTACAATTCACTAGAAAATAGCTAGGTCCACCCTTACCTTAGTCCAAGGCAGTTCAAAACTCGAAGAACTTGAATGGACTTTGTTATAATATTCTATACCCTTAAAAGACTACCTTGTGTTGTCAGTTTAGGCTGTTGCCTAAGTTTTGAGGGTCAGTGATGTCTATAAAATAGCATCTTCTTTTTTTAACTGCCGAAGTCTCAAAATGGGTTCAGAGAGTCACTTTGTTACTAAATTACAACCTGAACAAGTTAAGCCACAGGGGGGAAAATACAATAATATAAATAATGGGCTAATACCAGGTCTTTGATGTAGTACAACAGATGAGGAAGATTTTGCAATACCTTAGCAACTTTACCTATACAGAAAATCTTAGGGGGTGACGTTATGGAATCATCAAACTAAAAATTAACCAAACACTAATGGAAGTCTATGTATAATCCTCTACTCTGAATGCTTTGATAAAGCCCAAACACGTATGTTTCATCTGCTTCAGCATCCTCTTTGTTTATCAAACATGTTTATCCTGCTCTTCATTGTTAGTTAACCACTTATTTGTTTATCCTCGACCTTGTCTCAAGCATGTTTATCCTGCTCTTCACTGTTAGTTAACCACTTATTTGTTTATTGCCCACTATACTATTAATTTATGAATATATATATTTTTTGAGTAGTGCAAATTATTTTGCTAAATAGAAATTAATGATTTCCATGAATAATACTATTTCCTGCCCGAGACTCTTCCATAATGGCTGCTAATAAGATGAAACATAAAACATCATCAACAATGGAGCAACAGGAACTCTTGTTTGTTGCTGGCAAGAATATAAAATGGTAGTGATTTTGAGAGACAGTCTGGAAATTTCTTACAAACCTATACACACTCTTACCACATGATCCAGTACTTTGGCTCCTTGGTATTTTTCCAAAAGAGGTGAAAATGTATGGATATCCAAAAACCCATACATAGATATCTATAGCAGCTTTGTTCATAAACACCAAAACCGGTAAGCAAACAAAATGTCTTTCAGTAGATGAATGGATAAATAAACTGTAGTACATACAGACAATGCATTGTTACCCAGGGCTGAAAAGAAATGAGCTATCAAGTCACAAAAAGACATAGAGGAAACTTAAATGCATATTACTAAGTGAAGAAACCAATCTGAAAAGGCTGCATACTGTAAAATTCCAATTAAATGACATTATGGAGAAGGTGAAACTATGGAGATAGTAAAAAGATCAGTGGTTGCCAGAGGCTTAGGGGACAGAAAGGATGAATAGATGGAGCACAGAGTTTTTTTTTTAATTAAATTAAATTAAATTAAATTAAATTAAATTATTTATTTTTTTAATCTTTATTTATTTTTGAGAGAGAGAGAGAGAGAGAGAGAGAATGGGGGAGGGGCCGAGAGAGAGGGAGACATGGAATCCAAAGCAGACTCCAGGCTCTGAGCTGTCAGCACAGAGCCTGATGCCAGGCTTGAACCCATGAACCGTGAGATCATGACCTGAACCACAATCAAGAGTTGGATGTTTAATCAACTGAGCCACCCAGGAGTCCCAATTTATTTATTTATTTTTTAATATAATTTACTGTCAAGTTGGCTAATATAATGTATACACTGTGCTCTTGATTTTGGGGGTAGATTCCCATGATTCATCGCTTGCATACAACACCCAGGAGCACAGAGTATTTTTAGGGCAGTGAAAATACTTGGTCTGAAACCATAATGATGAGTACCTGTTTTGTGATACATTGATCCAAAGCTGTAGAATATACAACACCAAGAGTGAACCCTAATGTAAGCTATGCACTTGAGATAATGATGTGTCAATATCTGCTCAGCAATTATAATCAAGGTGTCACCCTGGGACAAGATCTAAGTTGACTACCTTATTTATTTACCTAAAACCCACTAGTTTCCCTCACACTACATTCACTGCCGTCCATACTAGATCATTTAGTCAGGAATGAAAAGATCTTTACCTCAGATTTGTCCAACTTCATTTAGTAGCCTTTTACAGCTACATATATAATATTCATGGTTTTGATTATTTGCAAGCAGCCCAGAAGGCTTATACCTGTAATAATTTATAATAACCAATGCCTGGATTTTGTATTTACAATAACCAAAGTGCTGGCCTGTGATCAGACACAGCCTACAATCCCAAATCCACAGCTCAAAGCAGTTTCCATCCTGTTCTTTACCATCTGACTTCTCCATGGTGTTCAGGTGTAAGACTGAATGTAACCTTGGAAATCAAAATGGCGTCTCACACATAGTAGGCGTTAAATCTATTTTGCATTGATGACTGCATCTCCATCTGCCATTTTCCTTCTCTTAAAATTTTCCCGTACTTCTTTGATGTTTTTCTCGTGCACGAATTTTGCGTCAGTATGTTACCCAGAATAATTATCTCTTAGTGTTTCCTAACAAACTAATGAGCTCTTTTAATAAATATAAATACCAAGTGCTTTTCTTGCATTCTTGGAAGTTCAAAATAAGTGAAATATCATAACCACAAAATAAGTAAACTCAGTAGAATTTTAGAGGATAAAAGCTTTTCATTTTAATCGGAAAGATAAAATTCATGTATTATAATTTAAGAAACAAGTTAATGTTTCTTCTTTGTTCTCATGATAGCTACATAAGCACTGAGTTTGCTTGTTTGTCATAAGAATTCCTTCCTTAGGCTGCATATAACATAGAGCATGCTGGCCATGTAAACCAAACATGTTTGCTTTATTTTAGAGCCAGAAATACTGTAAAACCTCACATGTTATATGACAACATATCACATATTTTGCAGACCACAGAACATGTTAATATGTTGAAAACTCTTTCTTTCAATTTTCCTTGACCTCCACCTCCATCTCCAGCCTCACACAAATTCTGCTATGTTCCATCAGGGTTGCGTCCTCTCTCTTCAGCAAATCGTGAACTTGCTTAGAGGTGTACTGACTAATTGACAATCATGTGCTGAAATCTGTCCAAAAGTACTATCTTAATTAGGAAGATTTCATATACTTCATTTCTGGTAATTGCTCCAATTTCCCGTACATGGAGATAAAGATTTAGTAGTAAGAATCATAGTGAATGTCTTTTCTGATTTAATTAGAAAGAAGAATGTGTAACCTCTGGCTTGTGTTTGTTTTCTTCTGTTTTCCAGATTTTTTAACAGTTCTTTTAAAAACCCAAGGTTTTAAAAGAGGCATTTTGGCTTCAATTGGCCTTAAAATTAATACCGAGGTTTTGAAGGATGGAACTTTTTAAATTATTTGTGCAGCTGTAAACAGAGCATTTAAGTCTGTTATAATCAGAATCGAGAGTCTATCATAAAGTTTATTTTTTATATGTCATGTTGACCAAATATAAGTTTTAAAATTATGAATTCTGGATGAATGCTTCAGCTTGGAAGAGATTCAAAAAATGGTCTAGTATAAACTTAAATGGGGGAAAAAAAGTGATACAAAAATACAGATAAATTGAGCACTGTTTTGTTTTGTTTTTTAACAAAGTCTCAACGTGGAGAAGTTGAGAAAAAAAATCTGGTTCACATACTGCTGTCTTAATGGTGGTACTAACTGAGGAAGAGAAAGAAAATGAGGACAAAGCACATGAAGAGTTCACAGACATGTTGGTTCATTTCACTGACTGGTCTCCAGTGAGGAGACAGGATCCAGATCCTCTAGAGGAGGGATTTAAATCTCCAGCTCAAATGTGGTCAACCAAATGAGAATGAGGAAACCACCCCCAATCACAAATAGGTATGTCAGGAAACCATCTCAAGGAAAGTAGCAACTAATAGCACAAGAGCAGACTCCAGAGAATATTACAGACGCTCTAGTTTTCTCTTCCCCACAGCCAGGCATGTGAATGACTTTGTCCATTGATGCCAGAGAGAGCATCTCTGTCTTCGAACCCCTCCCTAGCGAACCACTCAGAAAAAAATCTTGCTAACATAGAACATTGAAAACATCGCAGTTTGCAAGATAGCAAATGAGCATATATTTCTTCATGTATGTATAAATATCTATAGCATAGAGCTATAATTTATGTATTTGTATTTGTATGTGTGTGCATGTATATGAGTTCCAGGGGGGATAATACAACATGGTAAGACAGATCAGGATGATTGAAGGGGAGAGAAACAGAAAGTGATGTCAGAGAGGTGGTGAAGGGGGTGGGCGGTCTGTGTAAGTCTTGGGAGTCCATGGTGTTTGTTTCAAAGCCATTAGAGAGATTTAGTGGAGGAGAGACATACTCAGAGTGAGATTTTGGGGGGTTGCTCTGGCTGCTGTGTTGGGGATCCGTGGAAGGGCAGGAGCAGGGAGAGCGATTAGGAGACCAGTTAAAAAGCCTTCTGCTCAGCTTGCAGGTGCCCTTTTTGAAATCGGAGTGTGTAGACCCATCTTCACAAAAATGAAAACATACCCTCTGATGCTGCCGAATGGCTGAGAACAGAGAGAGGAAAATCACAAAATCACATGGGTTCATCTGAAGTGGTATGATGGAATTTTAGAGAGAAAAAAATATTCAAGGAACAAGGGCGAACTGCTGGAGCTGAAAAGTTCAAAGGTCACTCAAGTTTGTATTTCACATCTCCAGCCTTTCAAGTAGATCAAAGATGCTTGTCTTTGTGTGACTGATTCATGGGGCTGCCAGATGACCACATATGGCGGGGCGGCCTCTATTTTATGAGCCTGCCCTACCTGCTGTTCTCCTCAGGGGTTCTGACTTCCTATTTACCCTGCCTGTCTTTCCTGGCTGCTCGGTACAGCATGGGGGGCAGGGAGAAGGAAAACTTTGATTTGGGGTTTTCAGGGGATGCTGCAAATTTGGGGTGACCATATTATAAAATAGTGTTCTTGCACTCCATTCACCAGAGATTATACAAAATTTTCAAGGAAAAAAGACGTTTCCAAGAAAATCATTTGGGGGTTTTCCAGAAACCCTGGATTTGAAATCCTTGATCTGATGCTCAGCCAAGCATCCCTATTAGTCTCAGGCCATGGAAATCTCAATCTTACTTTCTAGAATGGCAAACGGGATGCATTATCTGTGTTTGAAATTTGGAAGGATAAGGAATAAATAGGGAAAGGACTACTAGGGAGAGAGTAGAGAGGAAGCATTGAAGAGAGTTAAGGAACAGGGACTCCCAATGACAACATTTATATATAACATTTGAGTTGCTCATGAAATGAGTTCATCGACAATTTTAGCCACCAAACAAACTTGCTATCATTATAATAAATAAATAAATGTTAGAAAAGTGTCTTCAATATCCCTTTACCACTTTATGTCTTACCAAAATTATACATTTAGTCTTTGCAGGTTTTTTATTAAATGAAGTATGTTTTCTGTGCCTAACATAACATTACATGTCAACTACACTCAAAAAAAAAAAAGGTTATATTATCATGGGTTTGAAGATCCAAGAAATTAGTGAATGATTGATTCTCCAAAATGAATTCATAATCTTGTAAAATTTTTGACTCATTATTGATGTGATATCTATTCACAAAATGTTTTAATAACATGTTTAATGTCAACACTTTTAATTACAATGCTTTTTGTGATATCTTGAGTCTTAAGCATCAGGTCTTACCTTTTCACCTAAAAGCATTTCAGCCTACTAAATACCCACTGCCTATAATGTGTTGCCACAAACAGTTCAAATAAGTAATCCTCCGAACACTTTCTACTTGTCCTTCTTGTACTTTGATTTAATTTCCTGACCATTCCCCAAACTTTTATTCTTTCTTTCATTTCATGACACTGCTATAGAGGAAAGTCCATTGCCTGCGTCACTTAGGATCATAGAGATCATTAGACCCATCTCATGCAACTACTAGCCTTCCAGAATTTACAGGTATGGCCGCCATACTTAAAACCTTACGAAAGCCCAGTGACTCTCAACATGACCTCACAACACCAGCTGCGAGGAGGAAGCACACACAAGCACGTGCAGTATCAACCCAGTCCGATGAAAACAGGGTATGCTAAAAAGCAGCAATGAACACATATGTGTACATGTCTTAAGAATACCCTAGTGGTTTCTTAGCTTTGCACCATTAGAAGTGTTCATGATAAATAGATACTAAAAAATAAAAGTCAAAGACATAAAGAATAAGTTTCAGAACACTGAGCAAAAGAAATTAAAAGCATACAAATCAAAGTTATTAGAAAGAGATAGAAAGAGGACAGCCAAATTACTAAATGAAATATAAAGCTATGGTAAGATATAACAAAAAGAAAACACTGTTTCCCAGAAAAAAAAATATATCTGGTACTGATATACCAGCCTAGATAAAGTTATCAGACTTCAAGGATAGTAGTAACTCTTCTGGACATTAAATAAAATTTTTAAAGAGGTTCTGAAGGGAAGAAAGGGAGAATTTTAAAATTAGGGGTGGTTTCAGTATTCTCCATGGCAATATTTAAGAACGGAATATTGTTAAGAAAAAAAAATCTACCAAGCTTTGCAAGAAAAATAGTGTGACCCAGTAGGCTTCAGCTGAATTAAATTCTTCTTCAGGTATAAGGGCAAGAGACATATCAAGATTTGAGAAAGATAGTATTTATGAACGTTTAATTACAAATTTTCTTCACAGATTCTAAACAATTAGCACATAAATCAAAATGGAGACCTGAGAAATAATAAAGCCCTTTGTAGGAAAGAATTAAGGCCAAATACTAGCGATAATTGCAAAAGAAAATACAACGCTATAAATCTTAAAATGTAGAGAAACACAAATTGCCAAGTAACAACTAGGAGGTGGGTGAATGTGGTGAGGAGTCTGGGAGAATGTATATTGCACTGTCTCTCATCTGCATTAAGAAAAATGAAGATTTGAGGGGTGCCTGGCTGGCTCAGTGCATAAAGCATGCGATTCTTGATATTGAGGTTATAAGGTCAAGCCCCTTGTGGGGTATAGAGATGACCTAAAAACACTTTTTTTAATGAAATGAAGATTTTGGTATGAAGACACGCATCAAGGGGCACCTGCGTGGCTTAGTCAGTTGAGCATCCGACTCTTAATTTTGGCTCAGGTCATGATCTCATGGTTTGTGAGATGGAGTCCCGCATCAGGCTCTAGGCTAGCAATGTGGAGCCTGCTTGGGATTCTCTCTCACCCTCTCTCTCTCTGCCTCTACCCCACTCGCATGCTTTCTCACTCAAAATAAATAAACATTTTGTTTTAAATGTATCAAAATCTGTCCCCTGAAAACAGGAATAAAACTTCTTTTCTAGGCCTCATACTCCATGATACCAAAACCAAAAATGACCATTTAGTAGATGATAAATAAATTCCACTGAATTCTAAAAAGTTAATGTCTAGTTTTAAGGTTGGGTTTTATCGAACCGTGTTAAAAAGACTAAGAGTAATAAAAACCGGGTATGAAAGAAGAAGAAATTCAACAATCTTGTTATTTCACAGTTTTGTTAAATCACTATTGATTCAAAAAGGAAAACTTAAAAGTTTACATTGAGGAATACCTAGAAATGAGAAACAATGAAAACATACCAGAATAATGAGATACAATTAAAGTAGTGCTTAGAGAAAATTTTGTAACTATAGATACACAAGAAAGAATCAAAATAAATTAAACCAAAGAAGTTAGGAGTTGAACAACCAAATACAACTTAGAAAAGGAAATACAATAATTTAATAAAAATGAAGGAAGATCAATGTATTAGAAAACAGAGAAAAGTAGAATTCATAAATTCAAAGACCGTGAACACCTTAACCATTTTATGTATGTTACAGTTTCTTTTAATATGGACAATGATGACAAACAAGTCGTCCCCCCAAATTCCATTCAGAGCTACATTTCTCTGAAGCCATATCATCTTGTTTAAAGAATGTGTAATGGTTCCTTATTTCCAATAATATAACATTTAACTTCACCTGTTTGTGATACAAAACCTCCCACCACAATGTCCTTTTCTAAATATCCAAACTAATTGCCTCTACTCCTCACACTAATCCTTCAACTCTCCCCAGCCTGCTTTTTTCCCCTTCAGAAAAGTCTAGTTTATTTAAATCCAGCTTACATACAGGGAAATTTATCCTTTTTCGATCCGCATTTTGAAGAGTTTTTAGTAAATATATGCAGTCACATAACCATCACTATATAACCATCACCATCATTGAGCTATAGACCATTTCCATCATCACAAAAAATTCCCTCCTGCCCTTTAAGGTCAAAACTCTCCTCCAATTCCCAGCCCATGGTGGCCATTTTGATCTGATTTCTGTTCCTACAATTTTGCCTCCTCCAGAATGTCATATAAATGGAATTGTAAATTATGCAACATTTTCTGGTCTGGTTTCTTTTACCTCGCATAATGCTTTGGGATTCATTCATGTTGTTGCATATTTCAGTAGCTTATTCCTTTTTATTACTGAGTAGCTGTTAATGGGCATGCGGGTGTTGCTGGTTTGGGGATATTATAAACAAAGCTGCTATAGGCATTTGTGTATTTGTGTATACATTTTGTGGACATATGTTTTTATTTCTTTTCAGTAAACATTTAGAAGTGGGACTGCTGAGCTGTATAGTAAATGTATGTTTAAATTCATACAAAATTGCCAAATGTTTTCCGAAGCGTCTACCATTTTGCATCCTCCCCAGAAATGTAGGAGTTCTAACAGCTCCACATTCACACCAGCATGTGGGCTTGCCTTTTTTTTCCCCCCACTCAAGTAGATGTGCAGTGGTGTTTACTGAAGTTTTCAATTTGCATTTTCCTAATGACTAAAGATGTCAAACATGTTTTTACTTACTTATTTGCCATTAATATCTCCTTTATGGTGAGATACCTGTTCAAATCTTTTACCTATTATATTTTATTGAGCTTCTTATTGTTGAGTTGTAAGAATTATTTGACACACTCTAATAGAAATTCTCTATCAGATCTGTGCTAGCAAATACTTTCTCATAATCTGTGGATTGTTTCTCCTTGTTAAGGGCAGAACTTATCAATTTCATATAAAATTTCTCATTTTTTTCATTCATGTTTATAATGTGTGTATTCCATTTAAGAAATCTTTGCCTTGGGGGCGCCTGGGTGGCTCACTTGGTTAACTGTCCGACTTCAGCTCAGGTCATGATTTTGCACTTTGTGAGTTCGAGCCCCGTATCGGGCTCTGTGCTAACAGCTCAGAGCCTGGAGCCTGCTTCGGGTTCTGTGTTCCCCTCTTTCTCTGCCCCTCCCCTGCTCTCTCTCTCTCTCTCTCAAAAATAAATAAACATTAAAAACTTTTTCAAAAAAAGAAATTTTTGCCTTGAACTTTATTTCAGTTTTTATAATTAGTTCTATGATCTAATCTGAGTTGAGTTTTGTTCAGTGACTAATAGGTTAAGGTTCACCTTTTGCATTTGGATGTCTCATTTTTTTTAAATTATTTTTAATATATATATTTTTTTATTTTTGAGAGAGCAAAAGAGCATGAGTGGGGCAGGGGCAGAGAGGGAGAGGGAGACACCGAATCTGAAGCTGGTTCCAGGCTCCCAGCTGTCAGCACAGAGCCCGATGTGGGGCTCAAACTCACAAACACAAGATCATGACCCGGACCAAAGTCGGACACTTAACTGACTGAGCCACCCAGACATCCCTGGATGCCTCATTTTTATAGCAGAACTTAATGGAAAAGTTACCCTTTCCATATTTAATTACCTTGATAGCTTTATAAAAATGCACTATATGTGTGTGTGTGTCGCTTTCCTTCTGGGCTGTTTATTTCACTGATCTAAATATCTTCTACAAATGCCACACTGTCCTGATTACTGTGAGTAATAAGTCATCACTGAAAAAGTCAATCAAAATGGTTCTTTTGCTAGACCTTTCTTGCATATAAATTTAGAAAAAGATTGTCAATTTCTACTGAAAAGGCTGATAGATTGATGGGGATTGCATTGAGTCTATAAGTCAGTTAGGAAGAAATTGGCATCTTAATCCAATCATCATGGTATATCATCCAATTTTTTTAGGTCATCTCTAATTTTTCTCATCAATGTTTTATAGTTTTTCACACACACAATTTTTGTATGTTTGTCCATATATATTTCATATTTTGGAGCTATTTTACATATAATGGCAAATTAATGTCATTTTAAATGTAAATTGAATATCAATTTCCAATTGTTCATTTCTACCATGTAGAAATACACTTGAATTGTGTATATTGCACTTGTACCCCTGCAACATTGCTAAACATTCCTATTAATTCTAACAATTGTGTATAGATTTGGGAAGATTTTCTCTGTAGACAGTTATATCACCTGTGAAAAAAAGACAACTTTATTTATTTCCCAATATAATGATGGCATTTGTTTTTTTCTCACCTAATTGCACTGGTTAAGACCTCCAGTGTGAAGTGGGACAGAGGTGTTGAGAGTAGATATCTTTAACTTGTTCTCAGTTTTACAGTGAAGACAAAAATCTTTCACTGTTAAGTAATGCTAGTGGTTCTGGGTTTTTGTTGTTGGTGGTGGTGGTGTTGTTGTTGTTGTTTTTGCTTTTGTTTTTAAGAAGGCCTTTACTGGTTAAGGAAGTTCCCCTCTATTCCTGATTTGTAGGAATGGATGATTGATTCTGTTATATGCATTTATTGTATGTATTAGGATTCTCCAGAGAAACAGAATCAACTGGAAGGACATATGGTTATATGTACCCATTTATTGGATGGAGACCTTGCTATTATCTATCTAAATCATCTATGTATAATCTACCTACAAGAATGATTTATTTCAAGGAATTGACTCACATTATTGTAAAGGCAGACAAGTCCAAAATCTGTGGATAGACAGGAGAGTTGGAGACCAAGGGAAGATTTGATATGGCAGCTCATCTCTAAAGGCAGCATGATGGCAGAATTCCCTCTTCCTTGTGTGTATGTGTGTGTTGGAGGGTGTTGGTCTTTTTTCTTTTAACACCTTTAACTGACTGGACAAGACCTACTTGTATTATGGAATGCAATCTGCTGTGCTTAAAGACTACTGATGTAAATGTTAATCTCATCTAAAAATACCTTCACAAATGGATAATGTTTGATCAAGTATCTTGGTACCAGGGCTTAGCTAAACTGACATGTAAAATTAATTATCACTCTACATCTCCTGGGATGATCATATGTGGTCCTTTTTTTTTTTCTATTTTAGTCCCTATATGATGAATTTGAGTGATTTTCAAAAGTTGAACCTTCTTCATGGCCTTGTTGCTATAAACTATACTTGGTCATGATGTAGTATCTTTCTCTTATATTACTGAATTTGATTTGCTAATATTTTTAAAGACTTTGTATCTGTATTCATATTAGTTTCCTACTGCTGCTATAAAAAATCACCACTAGAGGCTAGTGCTTAACGCAACGTAAAATTACCACACTCCATCTAGAGTTCAGAAGTTCAAAAAAAGTCTTAGCAGGCTAACATCAAAGTGTTGACAGAGGGCTGCATCCTTTCTGGAATCATGAGGGAGGAGTCTGTTTCCTTGCCAGTTCCAGCTTCCTGTTCACGTGTGTTTTCCATCTTTAGAACTGGATATTTTCACACGTTGACTTTACTTTTCATTGTTACTTTCTGATCATTCTAACACATGGGACATCTTCGAGTCTCATTCTGTGGACTGCCTTATCACTTAAAAATGAGTTCTTTTTCCTTGCTAGTTTTTGTATCTTATAGTTTTTAAAAATTGCAACAAATTATATATGGAAGAAAAAGTTACTGAGGTAAACAATTTTTAAATCTGGAAATGGCCATGCCTCTTTTTCTGGCAGGCCATTAATGTCAAGGTCTTGAGTCAATCTAGTTAGTAGTGGAGCTAGGTGAGCTAGGCAAGCAAAGTGTGGATTGTTTGTTGCTACCATTACTCCCAGCACACTGCAAGTTCAAATTCCTTCAGCGGTTGCCTCACGTTATGTACTTAGCGTGGGTCTGGTATTGTCACGAAGTTTTGCTCTATTCCTGCTCTACCCTCATTTTTAGAAGGTTTCGCACAATTATTAAACAGAAGAGTCCTTTTCCCTGCTCTTGTCCAAGGGTCAGTGAACTTTTTCTGTACCATAGTGAATAATTTGGCTTTTTAGGCTACATCTGATCTCTGTCTCCTTCTTTTGTTTTTATTTTACAGTCCTTTAAAACTATAAAAAACCATTCTTAGCTCACAGGCTTTGCAAAAACAGTCCCCTGGGTAGAATACACTATCCCTCGCTTGCCCTTTAAAAAACCATTAATATTTTAGCTGATCTCTTCTCAACCACCTCTATGGCAGCCACCTCTTCCCTCTCTGTTCTTCCAAAGGTATAACAGTTCATGGATGCCATCTCTGTCTCAGAAGACATTCATGTCTCAGTTTCATTCACTGTGTTATGACCTCAGGCCTCTGGTTCAAGAAAAGTTATGATTTCTAAGACGATCTGTCTCTCTCTCGTTGTTAGGGTAGGAGTGACTTACTCTTGTAGCTTTCTCATCTTAAACAGAAGCGCTCACATTGCTTCCCTCCTGCGGGAGGAATGGCTCAATAAATATTTAGTGATGGATTCATAATTTAAGAACTCACAGAATTTAAGCTGTGTTCCTTTACAATACTCTATTTCACATTCTTTTAAATTTTTTTAAATGTTTTATTTATTCTTGAGAGAGAGAGAGAGAGAGAGCATGAGCGGAGGAGTGGCAGAGCAAGAGAGGGACACAGCATCTGAAGCAGGCTCCAGGCTCTGAGCTGTCAGCACAGAGCCCAATGTGGAGCTCGAACTCACAAGCCATGAGATCATGACCTGAGCTGAGGTCGGACACTTTACTGACTGAGCCACCCAGGCACCCCATCTATTTCATATTCTAAGAATTGTTTGTTGAATATGGATCTTATGCACGCAGAGTATGGACTTTTGAGTACCTGTCATCCCACACACCCAGAGAGAATAATAATTAACTAAAATCAGATAGTAAAAAATGTCAATTCTATTGTTTTATGACTTAGCAGTTTTGGGGAGAAATATGACCTGGTAAACTTAATGGAGTTACAAATGTTTTGTTCTTTTTACGCAAGCCGAGTACAATAGGAATGTTGTGGAATAACCTAGTATCTTAGTTAATAATTATTATATATTATCAGCACTCATTCCCTTTGCAAACATTTGCTTCTTTTCTATTATAATGCTATGTATGTAGCAGTATATATAACTATTCTGTTATGCCGCTAAATACTCTGAAGCAGGGGTTGAAAAACTGCAGTCCGAGGGCCAGATCTGACCCACAATTTGTTTTTGTACAACTCACAAGCTAAGAATGTTTTTTTTTACATTTTTGAATACTTATAAAGAAATGAAGTTTGAGACAGAGACCACATGTGGCCCCCAAACCTTAAAATGTTTACTAGCAGGCCCTTTACAGAAAACATTTGCTGTCCTCTGAGTCTAAAGGATACAAAATTGGGTAATCTATTGTCCCTGTCCTCAGAAGACCTTTTGACTCTGGTAAAACACATAAATAGGTAAAGTGTGAATTAGAAAGTAATGTGAAAACTACCAAATATCATTCTATAAAGAAATAGAGAAGGGAAAGTTACTTCTAGGCAGTGGCAACCAGGGGGTCTCTTTGGTAGAGCTGCATTTTAATAGAACAGTAAAATATGGGCAGAATTAATATATCTATGGAACTAAATACATCAGAAAAGCTAGGATGCCCAGGGTTAGGAAACAAGAAAATTGCCTTTTAACTAATTAACTGGAAAAATCATATGGTCCATTTATTTTTCCATCCCCAGTCATTAACTACCCTGATAAGATTCATTTTCAAATGAGATTTACTTTAATGATTTTAGACGTTGACTTGTTTTTAAAAAACAAACACACAAACAAACCCAAACTCTCTGAAACCTGTATTTCTTCTCAGGAAACCTATAAAGATGGCTTTAACCTTTAGGAATTCTCCATAAGTTGTACTGATGACGTAAAACTAAATGGTCCTTAAATTGGGACGGGCATGTCCCCAGGTGCTGCACTCTTGGGTACACAAGCCACACACAAAGTATGGCATATATACCTAAACTGTTTAATTTTACTGCAAAATTGGGGCAAAGGCTCTTTTGGTTTTGTTGCTGTTTTGTTAATGTCTTTGAGAGTTTAGCTGAATACATACACCAGAATCAGCAGAATGCATATTGTATGTCAGCTAATCTTTTGCCTTTTTATGAAAGCCCAAAGAACAGAACGTTTTAGTGTGCGAGGACTAAATAGGAAATCTAGTATTTTTGTGATAATTAGAAACTCAGCATGCCATTTACATCACAAACTAGAATGCTGCTGTGACAAGACCAGACTTTGCTAATGTCACTGGCCCTCAAGGCTAATTCTTGTCTATCCAAATAAAATGCAACATGAAATTTGAAAAGAATTCTCATTGGCAGCCCATTTAGGTTTTCCTTTTATTTGATAGATTAGTATTATAACCTACAAACCACTGTTTTGCTCTCTTGCTTTCCAGGATACACACTCAGACCATCATTAGCCCTTCTTGCCATGACCACATTCAAATGCTTTATGTAATAAGAATGGATTTCATGAGGTTAAAGCTCCTCCTGTGTACTTCCCTTTTTTTTTTTTTTAACTTTTTAACGTTTGTTTTTGAGAGAGAGAGAGGCAGAGTGCGAGTGGGGGAGGGGCAGAGAGAGGGAGACACAGACTCTGAAGTAGGTTCCAGGCTCTGAGCTGTCAGCACAGAGCCCGATGGGGGGCTTGAATCCACGAACCATGAGATCATCACCCGGACCGAGATCGGATGCTGAACTGACTGAGCCACCCAGGCACCCCTATACTTGCCTTTTATATTCACCTGTTTCCTTAGTTATTAAAGACCTCACTCTTATTTTCAGGACGCTTATACATTTTGCTGAAAAACAGGGGTGCTGGAGATGTATCTACAAGGGCAGATTAATCAGGACTTGGCAAAGTTTCAGAGTAGATAAGCTGTGCTGTGCTGGAAGATTCATTACTGATATGCTAGCTACTCCGAATGACAAGGGCACACCCCACTGGGCTGAAACCAGTGACTTCCTCCGAGGGCCACGGTTCATCTACAGGAATTAGCCAACCATATCAACTTCTTGGAATTGAATATTGGTGAATTTCCTGATGCTGACCCTAAATCTTTCCACATGGTTCTGCGTGGGCTGCCCTTTTCCCACGTTTGACTTCTCCTTCTGCCCTTCCGCCCAATCAGCCCCAGGCCATATGACCTTCTGAGGTACAGCGATTCCTTGGATCTTTCCCTTTGCCTAATTCCACTGACTTGGATTGAACACTTGCTACCTTCAGGTCCCCCTTCTTGATTCTCAAAATCTTGCTCTGGATGTCAAAAAAGGAAACACTAAAAGGTATTCGAAATGACACTATTAAAAGCAAACAAGCAAACAAACAAAAACCCTTGCTTCTCCTGGAAGCAACATAGAATGCCTCTCACTAGGAAAGTCACAAACAAGCAAGTGGGAAGTAAAAAAAAATACTAAGTTAAATATTTCAATCTATGATCTGGCTAGATTTACACGAACACAAATTTAGCTGTAATTTCCACCACAGTGAGCATCACGATATCACAAAATAACCACAAATGTTAATTTCTATTATTATAGTGCCATTCTCTCGGTTTATCTTTTAAAGGTAGTAATTTTTACATTTTGGGATGAGTGTATGGATTCTTGGCTTAAACAGAGAGTTCTAATCAGAAGCTTTGAAACCTGTGAATTTATTTATACAAGATTTTAAAACATTAGAAAAATCCGAAGGTATGGAGAATTTACCAAGAAGTGATGTTTTTCCAGAGATTCACAAGAAGCATGACGTTGAGTAAAATCACAACACTCCTCTTGAAGCAGGATTCTCACACAGAGAGACGGGACACCAAGACTTTTCTGTCCAGGAAGCAACTTTATTTGTCATGCGGGCATGGGCTCATTGGGTTTGTACCCGAAAAAACTGAGCCCCGAGTGCAGTGGGGTGCAGCCTTTTATGCAATTTCTTTCTACTTCTTTGTCTCCCATATATGGTGACATATAGTCTGATTGGACACAGTCCAAGTTACAGAGGCACCTCGGAGCTACACATGCCTGTTGATTGGACCACAATCTAAGGGTTGATTGGACCACATTCCATTCCTGTGTTCTGAGGAGGCCTTCACCATATTCCTTAAGGAGGCGTTCTGCCATCCCCTGTAAGTGGTGAGCATCGGCAAAATAAAAAAAATATTTTTGATGTTTACTGAAAACATGAGTTTTTACTGTGGAGGAATGACAAACCTAAAACCTGGGAAACTTTCTGCTAAAAGACTTTGAGACAAAATGGTCTGTTATGTTCACTTTTGTAGCATCATTTAAAACCTATTTCATACAATCACTATTGTAGCATCATTTAAAACCTATTTAGTACAATTTAAAGAATAATCGTGAGGAATTTTTTCCAAATAAAAAAAAAAATTAGAAGACCTTGCTGGAAGCAATTCAATAAAAATACAAATAGGCAAATAAAAAATCTTTCAAAGTTAACTTCAAGGTCATTTTCAAAAATACTTTAAAAGATGAAGCTCATGTAACGAGAATATTTGATAGAGCCCATGCTGTAGGCATGACTAAATCTATTTTGGATCAAAAAGAGGCAGCCAAGCTGAAAAAAGGTGCCCATATCAAACTTGGGGACTGGTAACCTGCATCAAGGACATCACTCATTGTGACTGACCCAGCAGCCACTGCATCATTTACCAAGAATACTCACCTCAAACAATATGCCTCTGATTTCCTCTGTGTGCTCAATGGGGTGGTAAAAATGGAAACTTTTACTTAAGGAAAAAAAAAGTCCAGTGATTTGAATACCTTTTTTCTAAAAAACAATAGGAAGTGACTTTGAAAACTTACTGCATCCACAAACCTTAGCTTAACCTGAAAACCGCAAACACATGTGCAGTGAGGGCACCGTGGTGGTCTAACTCTGGCTTCTGTCGTTATATTTCTCACAGAGATGGGGAATGAAGACATCCAGCAAAAGGTCAACCTTGGATATGATTAATTAATGCTTTTTTTTTATCCTCAGTGGTAAAGGATATTTCACAGAACTGTTTTATCCAGAAGACACTTTTTTTTAAGCAAAATAATATCAATCAATAATTGCAAGAAGAAACTTTCAAGGTTGTCACCATGTATGACAGGATCACAATTACTGCAATTAAAAAGAATATTGAGGGGCACCTGGGTGGCTCAGCTGGTTGAGTGTCTGACTTCAGCTCAGGTCATGATCTCATGGCTTGTGAGTTCGAGCCCCACATTGGGTTCTGTGCTGACAGCTCAGAGCCTGGAGCCTGCTTCGGATCCTGTGTCTCCCCCTCTCTTTGCCCCTCCCATGCTCCTGCTCTCTCTCTCTCTCTCTCTCTCTCTGTTCTCAATAATAAATAACCTTTAAAAAATGTTTTAAAGAATATTGAGACCTGAAATAAGAGAACTGCTGTGGGGATGATGAGGTTTCTGAGCATTTCAGTTCACCTGAAAGGAATGGTGTTTATAAGGTCTTTGTTAAAGACAAGAATAACAGGGGCGCCTGGGTGGCGCAGTCGGCTAAGCGTCCGACTTCAGCCAGGTCACGATCTCGCGGTCCGTGGGTTCGAGCCCCGCGTCGGGCTCTGGGCTGATGGCTCAGAGCCTGGAGCCTGTTTCCGATTCTGTGTCTCCCTCTCTCTCTGCCCCTCCCCCGTTCATGCTCTGTCTCTCTCTGTCCCAAAAATAAATAAACGTTGAAAAAAAAAATTAAAAAAAAAAAAAAAAAAGACAAGAATAACATCATCATTCACCATCCTTCACTGTAAAGAGTCATTTGATGAGTAAATGCCAGAAATAGTAAGAGCAAATGCCCAGTGGAGCACAGAGATTTCAGGCCCATCATATGACTCAAATGTACAACCACCTGTAAAATCTCCAACAACAGTTCCCTGTGCATATACTATCTTGAACCATCTTTTTGGCAACATTACGGGCATTTTTACTTAGTGATCATTATAATATAATTTATACATCAGTAAAAAAAAAAATAGGGTTGTGATCTAGGCCCACACATATACCCATACACATAGTTTTTACTGTAATACCAAGGGATATTTCTGGGTCATGGAACCTTCCTCAACTCAGTTCATTTTGTATCTAAAATGCATAAACTCACTGCAATAGTATCTTATCCATCAACCAAGAAATATAGAAAACAATTTCTCTAAGTGTAAGCATTGGCATTTAAACATATAAATAATTTATACTAAAGTAAGCACAAGTGTATTATTGAGGAGAATGCAAAATTTGAAAGAATCATTAAGATAAAATGAGAGAGATATTATCTTCAGTGAGTCAACCAAAGCACCCAGGATGTATTTCCCTCTTATTTTAGGTCCACTTTGCAGAGAATATTTTATTTTAGGTCTACTTTGAAGAAAATCTTTTCTCAAGAAAAGATTTGGCATTCTTTAACCATCTGTGAAGTGTGTGTTTTCCATGTATTTCCACTAAGCCAGCCACAGGAGTGACCAACGCTCTCTCAGTCGGGCTCCCCTGTGAACAGTGGTTTTGAAATGAGATGTTGATGTTTAGAAAAATCAATATTAGTTTTAAATGAATGTTGGAAGTCAAAAGTTAATGAATAAAAGAACAACATTGTGGATGTAGCCCAGTTTTGCTTACAGCATAAACATTGGCTACTGTTTTGGGAGGAAATCAGTTCAGTGATTACTAAATGAATGAATATGGCCAAGTTACTTAACCTGTCTATAAAACTATTTCCTCATATATCATATGAGAATAATGTAATCACCTCCTGGGCTTGATTTTCGAGACTGCCAGTGCTGAGAGAGGCAGTTAGTTCATCCCAGAGGTCATCCAAATGGAGGTGAGCTTGAGAAATTTGAGGTTAACGGGGCAGGCTGAGATCAGTAAAGTAGAAATGAGCTTCAAGGGGGCCATCAAACCCTGAAGAGCCTGAGAAAGAAGAGAGAACTAAAACATGCAGCCAGTAATGAACATTAAGTTAGTAACCACCAGGACAAGGTGCCTACAGAGGTGACAGCCTGTGGAATTCAGACTCAGCAAAAGCAGGGGCAGTCACCAGTGGCTGGCTTTTTACCTCTTCAAATACCCTATTTCCACATAAAGTCACATTGGGAGATACTGGTGGTTAGGACTTCAACAAATGAATTTGGGGGGGGACCCAATTCAGCCCATAACAGATGGCTTAACCAGTGACAACGACGATTAGTCACCACCCACCTCTCACAATCTATTATCCTTGCCCTACCTCCAACATACAGGCTCATATCCCACGTTTTCAAAAAAGTAACCAGACCACACACTTTAAAACCTAATCACTTGTTTACTAGATTTTAAATCAGAACAGTTAGAACTACATATCAGAGTTTCTTAACATGATGAGAAAGAAGTATTTTTACAGGGAGTAGATGTATATTTGCAACCACATAAAGAAACTTGACATTTCAGTTCTGAGAGCAAACACATAATTTTGGTTCAGCTTCAAAAATACTGAAAATTTCTTACGGGTTCCCATGTCTACTTTGGAGAGTCTAGTTGAGAGCCACTGCTTTAGTTATTAACTTTCTTAAAAGAAAATCTCTGGTGAGATTATTTTCTATTGTCTTTCGACTTTGTGGTTCTACAACAGCCCTTAAAGTTGGCCTTTAGACAACGCTGGCCCACTCAGCAGAAAGCTCACGAATGGTAGGGTAAACATGTATGGACCTTCAGGGGCATAGTCTTCCTGTTTAGAAAAATGCCCCATTCTCTGGTGGAGAACTCTTCTTCCTCTGGGGCACACAGGTCAATGGAATTGTGAATGAAAGTATTCTGACCTCCCTGTTGTGAAGAGGTGGGCACCTCAGTTGAGCTGAGCTAACTGAACATTCTCTCTCTGAAACTGGGATTTAACCAAATAAGAAAACACTGATAACATTAGAATTAATTCACCCAGTCGTTGCTGTTATCAAGAACCCAGGCTGTTTGCATGCTTGTCTTCAAGCTTGGTTTCCCACCCTCTTATCCAGACCTGGGAGCACTCCCGTGACCTAACAGCAAAGTCCCTTTTTTCAAAGAAGTTACCCAGTGTTAGTTTCTGGAACTTGCCACAGAGAAAAAAAAAATCCTGATAATACCAACCATATGAGTAAGATTTCCAGACAACTAACATCTATATATGACTGTCTTATTGCTTCTTTCAGTAGACCTCGCCCCCGTCATGCCACCTGAGAAAAGAAACACATTTGCAAAGCTGAAGAACTCCTCAGAGTGAGGCATTAGGGCAAATGGAGCAGACTTAATTGTATATAGCAACTTCTTCCTATAACTGAGAAGCAGCAGCTAAACATTTAGAACCGTAGTCCTCAGGTATGGTTGCATACCCAACTCATTTTGGAGGAAAACCTAATGTAGTCATCTTTGTATGTGCCTACGCCTCGAATCTATATGGAGTCATTTGGTCCTTCCTAAGCACGTTCAGGATCAGCAGTTCTCAAAGTGTGGTCCTGGGTCCAGCAGCATCAGATTCGCCCCAGGAACGGTTTTAAAAAAAAAGCAAATTCTCAATCCCTGCTCCCAGACCTACTCTGACAGAGACTCTGGGGGTGGGACCAGCAATCTGTGGTTTGACTAGCCCTCCAGATGATTCTGATGCTCACTGAAGTTTAAATATCTTTGGGGTAGGTAAAGGCTCAAACTGGAATGGGATTCCGCATCTCAGTAATAAACTGGACATTTCTCTCCGTGAGAAAATTCAAGAAATCCTTAAAGGCATCCCTCTAGCAGTCTTGTCCTAGTTGGGCCAAAGCCCTCCTCTTCCTCCCTCTACCCCTAGCCCTTCTTTGACTGTTGCTTCAAGAAAAAAAGAGAAATGGTCATTAAGAAAGGCAGGAGGTCTGAAAACAGAGCAGTATGGTCATTTATGCGAAGCCCTGCAACCCCATTTCCGACTACTTGATTGTTTTATTTGCCCCAGAGGCACTACTTCTCACACATTTGGCTCCTCTCTTTAAAAGGAACCCCAACTAATCATTTTCTTGTGCTTCGATGCAATACTCTCCCAAGTATTCTTTTTAAATTGAGTGAAAATTAAACCTAATGCACATGGTTCCATAATAACATTTCTTTTAATGAGACCCATGTTCTAATGGAAAGGACTGCCCTACTAAATTAAAAGTAGTGAAATATATAAAACACATAATCTAGCACATGAAACCAAAAACCTAATTTATTCATTCATTTCACTAGACAATGTGATGAACCATAACGAGAACATGATAAAATGAAGCCGTGTTCCTGCCTCCTTCTGCCGTTTCCCGTTTCCTACTTGGAAAAGGTCAGCGTGAGAAAAATTTGACCTTAACATCTACTTCCCAGTAAAGCAAAACCAGTGAAATCAAATATTTTCCATGTCCTTCTAATCTGAAAATCTAATTGTAAATTAAAAAAAAAAAAAACAAAAAACCTCTTCATTAGACGAAATCTTTTTAACTTCAAATGTCTTCAACTTTAAAAAAAAAAGTATTTTTAGCAAGGCTGGGATGCATTCCAAGTAATTTCAAAATCACTATCAAAATCGTACTTTAGTTATAGGTTAAAAAACCAAGCACATAATCTGCAGTGTTTTATGAGGTTATTAATTTGAATTATGGAATTCTAATTGCCTAGGAGCTTGTCCATAAACCACTGCTCTCCTCCGGCAGGATGGAAAAGAACACAAAGTATTCCCACCAGGAAACTTGGAAGCTTGTCAGAACCTACAAATGTTTCTCAAACTTCATGGTTACTTTCAAGGCTTTGGATATTTTGCAAATCCTCTGATCAAAAGGTAACCATGAACCCAGAGGTGTGTGTGCACGTGTTTAGCTTTTTCTCAGCACGCCATATACACACTGAAATACTGAAAGAGGCCAGTACTATGTCAATTCCTCCAATAACTGAGGTGTGCTTGTTTTATAAATAACTAATTGGACATTATTTAAGGTGTGTGTGTGTGTGTGTGTGTGTGCATGCGTGTGTTTATTTGTATGCATGTGAAAGCATAGAGGTATACAAGCATTTACTTTGCATGTATCTAGTTAAATACTCTCTGGTTCCAATTTTTATTCCAGCCCTACAAAAATGCAAATTGGCTCAAACTTATTTATTGGTATATAATATGTTGGGGTCACAAATTGTTTTGAGATAGATTTTTCCGTAAGAGACATCCAGCTGTATAATTTCAATAACGTATTTTCTTCACCTTTTTTTCATTTTTAAAAAACAATGATTTCTCAAGTTTTCACGATCCAGATAAAAAGCTCTTCATTCCATTCATCGCATCATTCAGTTGCCCAAATGCAGTTTGGACTGAGTACCGGGAATAAGAAGATGAATTTTAAACTTGTTTCCATAAAACTACTACATGAGGTCCAACTACAAACCACACAAGATAAATATAAACTAGCGGGGTTAACATTATACAAGTAGTAGTGATCGTTTTTAAATGCCTGTACGGGCAGAAGAAACTTGTCCATAGCTAAAGCAGAAAAAAAAAAAGGAATAATAAAGACAACAACTTGAAATGAAACGATTTTGTAAACTTCTTATGCAAACACTCTTACTTTCAGCACTTTGTATCCAGCGTCTGTTTCCTGTTGGCATCTTGCAGGGCATTGCAAAAACTAATTAACAAATCCATACTGTACTCCCTGGGTAATTAAAGAGAAACTGCGTAGGGATCTCAGTAGTTTATGGAATTTTAAGTATGGGCACTTGGACCAGATCAGTCAGATCAACGATGTATTGAAAAGAAAGGTATCTTTATTCAGGCCTCTGTGGGAGTCCCTGGCCCCGCGAGATCTTCCAGACCGTGAGACCAATCATTCAGCCACAGTGTTGCTTAATTGGCTTGATTTGGTTTTGGTGTTGAAGTAGTTTTCCTCCAATGAGTAGGTGGCTCAGTGAGAATCCCAAAAGAAAACATCTTCTAAAAGAGCTTTTGGTACTTAGAGGTTTAGGAAAAATGACAAGAAGAAGCATTTTCCTGGAGTAAATATTATTCCTTGGAACAAATCAAGGTATTGACTGTAACAATAACAAAAAAAAAGTGAAGAAAAATTCTGTGCAGCAGCAACCAGTAACTTCTGAGAAGTTACTTTCTAGTGACATTAAAACAGTAAATATCCAACCTGATTTATAGGTGTTTTTGCTTTTGACTGAAAATGTCCAATGTATGTGGCTTGAATACATGTTCTTGTCTCAAATGTTCTACCACACACATTTCCACCTACTGTGAAGCCAAACACATTTTGACTAATGTTATTGCTTGTGAAAATTTTCCCTATGACTTGAAATCCTAACTCTGTGCTTCTTTTAAACATTCACATTTATAAATGGGCAATTGTTAAACCACTTGCTGTTTGTCTTAGAGTTACCATAATAAGGGTGATAAAGTAAGTAATCTAACCTTTCAGATACTATGAATTTTCCATTTTGTATTTGAGAACAGCACTTAGAAAGAAAAGAATCCTTGAGGGTGGGAGATTTTTAAGAATGATTCTTAGATGCCAAGGCCTCTCATTAACATTTCTCCAGTGAGGGTGTTTCAAGTTGTCTGAAGTTGTGTTTCTTACAAAAAAAGAAAAAAAAAGCAACTCAGGTAAAACTTGTCTGCTCTTATATTTTAAGACCATTGGCAAAATGCGTGCTCATTTAACTGCGCTTAGGGACTCACACAGACAGAATAAAAATACACCAGCCTATTCTTCTAGCATTACAGATGCAATTTGGCCAGAGCACTTCCTTACAAGTGAGTAAGACATCATTCTCAAAAATCATATTTATATGTGGTATTTAGGACCACTTTGTATGGAATGTGAAGTGTTTTATGAACAAGTCCCACTCCAGATGTGGGAGATGGATCCCAGAGGAGGTGAGCAAATCTCTGTCTCTAGTTCAGGCTCAGAGTCAGTGCTAAACTATTCTCCATCCAAGGACAACCTCAAAAGGCTTTGCAGCCCCCGGTGGTACCTAATTACCTAGCAAGGTGTTGTAAGGTGTCCTTAGGAAGGTATGTGGCCAGTGCTGGTGTCTCACACGGCCAGATGCTGCTAGATGCTCTGACGGGAGCCTGGGGCCACCTCTGGAAGCATTCTCGTGAGACACTGCCACACACAGCAGGCAAGCTGTTTGTTACCAGGGAAGGGAGCCTGGGAGGCGTGGGCACTGGTGGAGTTGAAATTACGGCTGCACCATGTATTGACTGGGACGCTAGGAGTGCAGCTGAATTTTTCTGAGCCTCACGCAGATTCTGAGTAAAGTGCTACGCTGGTTAATATGCTATGTCGCTCAGCTCCCAGTTTGCCCTCTGTGCTCTGCTGTGACTGGCTGGAGCTGGGGCTTTGCCAGCTACATCTCTTCATTGCCAGCTGGCTTCTTGTTAGGTCATCCAAAAGAAGGGGAAGGGGAGGGGAGAGACCTTCCTTCTTCTCTTTGCGGGTCTCAAGTACTCTTCCCCCAGCGGTGACACTTGGCCCCAGTTTTCAGCTCCTATTGGCACTGACAGAACAAGGCTCATGATACCTCCTTCAGAGGTGTCGACCTCAGACAGGAAGTCCAAGTTCCAGCACCTCAGCAGCCATCGTTTTGGCTTCTACATCCTGCTACTCTTAACTGCTTCGTTTCCCCAGCCTTACGGATAGTAGCTGCTTCCTAAATTACATCCGTCTTCCCCTTTTTCTCATTTAGCTAAACTACTGCCTGCATTAAGTTCTCTCTGACATACCTAGTGTGTTTCCGTGTGAGTTAGTGCAACCTACTTAAAAATGTTTATGTGGATGAAATGAGATACCGCGTGCCAAAAGTGGGTTATACGGCATGGGATGGTGTAGAATAAATCCATGGCTCCTCTTTCCATTTGTAAAAGGGGTGTCCAAAGCTCCCTCCTCCCTCAGTAAAGTTAGTTTGTGCAAGTTGTGGCTTTAGATATAGAATTGTTTAATTAAGAAAAGAACCCTGGCTTTCTCACTCTTTGCAAGTCTCTCTAAGGTACAGAATCATGGAAGAAATGTATGTTCATGGGCTCTCTGGTTCTTTTTTTTTTTTTTTTTGAGTATTTGCAAAATTTGCACAGCAAGAGTCATCTTCACATGTTGGAATGGAAAATGTTAGTGGCCACATGGTAGTACCATGATGTGCGATCAGAAGATCATGCACTTCTCCTTTTTAAAAAAAAAATGTTTATTTATTTATACTGAGAGAGGAGAGAGAGAGAGCAGGGGAGGGAAAGGGAGGGGCAGAGAGAGGGAGAGAGAGAAAGAGAGAGAGAGAATCCCAAGCATTTCCTCACTGTCAGTGTGGAGCGCCACATGGGGCTCGAATTCACAAATGTGAGTGAGATCATGACCCAAGCTGAAAGCAAGAGTCAGACACTTAACTGAGTGAGCCACCCAGGCTCCCTTTGCACTTCTTCTCCTTAATAATCTATTTTAAATAATCATTGATAAGCCCTTCTCATCCAGTGAGCCCTGATTATCTGTAATACCAAAGTCAAGATTTTTCTCTCATACCTTCCTAACACAATCTCGTATTATTCAAAAGTCGTCATTATGCTCATGTCATTATTTATGCTAGGTCCATTTGCATTTTACTTTTGCTCCTATTCTTCCCTCTCTTCTGAAATGCTTTCCCCTTCTTTACATTTTATCCAAATCCATCAAGACTCAGCTGAGACAACCTTCTCTCAGCCCACCAAGATATCTCCCATTAACTTATACCTATTGTAGTTTCTGGCAATATAGCAATTGATTATTCTCTGACTAGAAATCTTATCAGCTCATTTAAGTTGAAAAAAAAAAAACAAAACTATGGCATGGATCATGGTTTGTTTTTTTTTTTTTTTTTTTTTTGTCAAGGCTCATAGATAAATATGAAGCCTTGAAATAAATATTTGCTGGCTGATTGGCCAACCTTTAATAAAGTTTTATGATCGAATGTGTCACTTAAGACTTCCATTTTCTCTGAGGGCAATGCTGAAATAGAAAACTAAGTACGCATACAATATATTTCTGGGAATTTATCAATGCATATTATTATAATAAAAGTTTTAGAATTTTCCTAATTACCAACTTAGTAGAGATGACAACCCTTTGAAACAACTGGAATCAGTACTTTTCCTTTCTACAGCCTAGATTGACAACTCCCCCTGCAGAGATGCAACATAAAATATTTGCAGTACAACCACCATCTTAATGAACCGAATTTGTGACTGGAAGAATTGAAGTGCTCGATCTTGTATTGTTTTATTCATGAAGTGGCTGGCATAATGCAAGTAGGCACAATCCCTTATACTCTTGCACAGAAACTAAATTTATGAAATGAAGAGTCAATCTCTTTGCTTTTCAATTCTCAGTCATGATGATGATAGACTGAGTGGTTGACAGAAGTCAGTGCCTCAGAACAGCCAGTGAACCCAGATACGGTTGCTCACTCTGAAATACGTGCAGGTAAGACTGACCACAGAGCAGGAACCACCTGAGCCTGAAATGGACCAACTCTGACTGCTTAAAATACCCCAATGCCATGATTAATCCTCCAGTTTAATCACTTACTTACCATTATTGTCTGTCCTATGCCAACTACCCTGTAAGTATATGAACGACTTGAAAGCACAAGAAGGATAAAGAAATACATGAAAACATAAAGTCTGCATTCAGCTTGACTTTGAGAACACCTGGAAAGCCTTGGCTACGATAAAGATTTATAACTTCCTGGTTTTGTACCACAATAGTACACATATATTGTCCCTTACTCCTAACACACAGGTGGGTTATAAAATCAGAGAATTATGATGGTGGGAATCTGAAAGAAGGCCAAGTATTTCTTAAAAGCAGAAGAAGAGGGTAAAATAACATTCATAACATGAGTACTCTCTATTAATTTGAAATTATTATTGAATAATAGTAATAATAATTATTATTAATAATTTAATAATTATTGGAACCACGGTTCTGTGCTTAGGATCAAGCTTCCTAGTAATTGTTTACATCTCTTCTCCATGACAAGGGGGCAACACTTTCAAAGAAAAGATCTACCCTCCCATAATGATGTAAGTCCAGTAAGTAAAAACATGTATGTGCAAACCAACAAATGAACCAGACAACTGGATACTTGCTGTAATTTTCCTTTGCACGAAGTATCTTAAAGGATGCTACTATGGTGCCTGGGTGTTTCAGTCAGTTGAGCATCCAACTCTTGACTTTGTCTCAGGTCATGATCCCAGGGTTGTGGGATAGAACCCCACATGCATTGGGCGTGTATTCTCTCTGTCTCTAAAAGGAAAAAAAATGCTTCTAAAGTCAATAAAACTTAATGGAACAGGTGCAGAATGAACTTCTTAGGCTGATTCTTCATATACAGTGAGAGAAAGTGAGTGTGGTTTATTGTCAAAGAAACTTCATTGATCAGCTTTAATTTATTTAAAAGCTAGAAAATGTAAGTTTATAGAATTGTATGTGATTTGGTAACATGACTGTCTTCAGAGCAGTAAGTCACATTTGTAGGAAACACTGAGTTGAAATTTCAAAATATTTGCATGCTGTTAGAAATTCATAACTTTCTAAATTTAAGTTAGTTTCAAAACTTGGCTTGTGTGAGTCTCCTAATTCTCTGAAAATTTAAAAAAAAATGTAAAGCTACTAAGTTTTAGAGTTCTTTTTTCCCTTGGAACAAATTGATAGTCTGTAATTCACTTTCAACTACAGATGATTTTACCTGCTGCCTGGATATAAACCCAATACGATCATTCTAATACACTCTGATTCATATGTATTGGTTTTCCATTGCTGCTGTAACTAATAACCACAAACTTAGTGGCTTAAAAATATACAGAGTTATTATCTCACAGTTCTGGAGGTCATAAGTCAAAATGGTTCTTATGAGATAAAATCAAGGTGCCAGCAAGGCTGCCTTCCTTCTGGAAGCTCTAGGGAATAATCCATTTCCTTGACTTTTCCAGCTTTTAGAAGCTTCCCACCTTCTTTGCCTCCTGGCCCCTCTTCTTCATCTTTAGAGGAGCAACAGCAAGTTGAGTCCTTGTCATACCACATCTATTCAAACTTTCTTCCGCAATCACATTTCCGTCTGACTCTTTTCTGAGGCCTTCTTCCATTTTTAAGGACCTTTGTGACTACATCAGGCCTTCCCGGATAATCCAGGATAATCTCTCCATCTCAATGTCCTTAGCATAATTACATCTACAAAATCCCCATTTCCACACATGGTAACATATTCATTGGTTCCAGGGATTATTTTTTGCTCTCCACTTTGTTGAGAAATTTTTGGAGATACTTTTGAATTTGGCACCTGATAGGACAGTCCTCCAATTAGGATATTTGATAACATTTTCACAACCAGTTTTAAAACCAATAACCAAGTTAACAAGAGAATGAAGCTTCAATTATCTGCAGTCATTTTATGTGAGATATATTCTATGACCACTTAACCCACTGCCATCAACCTACTTTCTTTCTGCTGTTAGAAGAGGGGCACCTGGGTGGCTTAGTCGGTTAAGCATCTGATTCTTGATTTTGGCTTATGTCATGATCTCATGGTTCTTGAGTTCATGCCCCACCTTGGGCTCCAGGGAGCCTGCCTGGGATTCTCTGTCTTCCTGTCTCTCTTTGCCCCTCCCCAGCTCATGAGTTCTCTCTCTCTCTCTCTCAAAATAAATAAACATTTTTAAAAAGCAGAAGAAATATTTAAAAATCACCTAGTATATTTCTCATTTTCAAATTATATTTCTATTCTCCTCATAAGATGCTTCTTCTGGTCCCTAGAAAAGAATAAATGATCAATATTTATTGAATGATTGAATCACATATTAACCACAAATTAAACCACATATTCATAAGCATGGAGACCCCTAAAGTGATTTAGCTTACTATAACTTTTCTTATGAACATTTAAAATAAAAGTATTTCTCTACATTATTTCCCCTATTGGTTTATAATTCTTTCCAGAAAACAAAAATTTAAACATAATCATCTCCTTTTTCAAAACCCCATCCTTATCCTTTTTTTTTTTTTAATTTTTTTTTTCAACGTTTATTTATTTTTGGGACAGAGAGAGACAGAGCATGAACGGGGGAGGGGCAGAGAGAGAGGCAGACACAGAATCGGAAGCAAGCTCCAGGCTCTGAGCCATCAGCCCAGAGCCTGACGCGGGGCTCGAACTCACGGACCGCGAGATCGTGACCTGGCTGAAGTCGGACGCTTAACCGACTGCGCCACCCAGGCGCCCCACCCCATCCTTATCCTTAATGAGACACCACAATATAATAGTTCACATGGAAAGATGATTCTTCAAGAACATGTGTTCAATATTGCTAACACCCACCACCAGTAAGTCTCAGACCATCCGGTGATACAGAAGATTTTAGCACAATGCACAAAACAATACATTTTCTCTCCAATTTTGGTGCTAACAGTAGCAAAATGAGGGAAACAAGACCCCAGACAGTGGTGAGCTCAAGAGACTCTGAGTTTCTGCTCAAGGTCAGAGAAAGACTCTTTGCTGCAAGAAATGCTTCAGAAACACACTCACACAAACACACACCTCTCTAGACTATTCTGATTTAAACACTCCATTTCAATTGAGGAAAAATGACTAGACATACATTTTATTGATGCCTAGAAGATATTTTGTAGGTGGGCCTTTCTTTAAGAAAGGTAGGCCTTTCTTAAAAAGATCTAATGTCAGAGCTAAATAATTCTGTGGCCTCAGAAAACTCCTGGATATGTTCTGATCAGCCACTAATAATAAAAAATCAGTTAAGTTTTACAAGGGAACAACACAGAGCTTTTGACCCAGTGTTGTGGTTGGTGGGTGGTTGACCCACCATACTGAGCAAAAACCAATGGACAGACATTGCACCAGTAGTACGAGAGGACCAAGCACTTTTTCAGACAATAGACATATTATTTTATAAAAATATAATTCAAATATTTAAATATGCAAGACCTCTTTTCTGCCAAGCAGTTCTAGCAACAAATTCAACATAAGAAGTTATCAAATCATCTCAAAGAGACTTTCTCCAATTAGTTGAATTTATGACTTTAAATATTAAAATTTTTCATATGCCCAATTTAAATCAGCAATTCAAAATAAACTTAAAAAATTTTTAACATTTCTATTTTATTTTAGAGCATGAGTGGGGGAGGAGCAGAGAGACAGGGAGACACAGAATCTGAAGCAGGCTCCAGGCTCCAAGCTGTTAGCACAGAGCCCTAAGTGGGACTTGAACACATGAACTGTAAGATCATGACCTGAAGCTTAACTGACTGAGCCACCCAGGCACCTCCAAAATAAACTTTTTAATATTATCAGAATAACCTACAATCTATCAAAATTAATATATGCTACTACTATAACCTATCAAAATAGAACTACCCATATAACTAATATAGCCTTTCAAAATAAACATAAAGGATTTTAAGTTTATTTATTTATTTTGAGAGAGAGAGAGAGAGAATGCACATGCCCATGTATGAACTGGGGAGGGGCAGAGAGAGAGAATCCAAAGCAGGCTCTGTGCTGTCAGCCCAGAGCCCAACAGAGCGCTCAATCCTACAGACCATGAAATCATGACCTGAGCCAAAACCAAAAGTCAGATGCTCAACCGAGGCACCCTGGTGCCGTGATATAGAGATATTTTAAAAAATTATCTCATCCCAGGGGCGCCTGCGTGGCTCGGTCGGTTGAGTGTCCGACTCTTGGTTTTGGCTCAGGTCATGAGCCCACAACTCATTGGTTTGAGCCCCGCATAGGGCTCTGTGTTGACAGCATGGAGCCTGCTTGGGATTCTCTCTCTCTCTCTCTCTCTCTCTGGCCCTCCCCCACTTGTACTCTTTCTCCCTCTCTCTCTCTCTCTCAAAATAAATAAATAAATAAACTTAAAAAACAAAAGAGATTTAAAATTATCTCATCCTGGGCATTACCGGTAGGCAGAATAATGGCTCCCAAAATCGATCCACATGATAGGTTCCTGGGGCCTGTGATATGTTACCTTTATGGCAAAAGAGACTTTGCCAATGTGATTGAGATGGGGAGATTATCTGGGTAGGCCCAATACGATTACAAAGATCCTTGTATGAGTCAGAGAAGATATGACAACTTAAGCAAAAGCCACAGTGATACGAATACCAGCTTTTCAGTTGTCAAGGGGCCTTGAGCCAAGGAATGTGGGCCACCTCTAAGAGCTGGAAAAGGCAAGGAACTGAATGAACTCTTCCCTAAAACCTTCAGAATGCGCTGCCAATACCTTGGTGTTAGCTCCTTAAGGGCATTTCAAATCTCCGAACTTCAGAACTATAAGATGTTTCATGACTGTTGTTTTAAGCCACTAAGATTGTAGTAATTGATTTTAGCAGCAAGAAGAAACTAATGTAGGGGCGCCTGGGTGGCTCAGTCGGTTAAGCGTCCGACTTTGGCTTAGGTCATGATCTCGCAGTTCGTGAGTTTGAGCCCCACACCGGGCTCTGTGCTGACAGCTCAGACCCTGGAGCCTGCTTTGGATTCTGTGTCTCTCTCTCTCTGCTCCACCCCTGCTCATGCTCTCTCTCTCTCTCTCTCTCTCAGAAATAAAGAAACATTAAAAAAATTTTTTTTAAAAAGAAGAAACTAATGTAATGGGCAAACTGTCCTTTAATAAAATATATTCGGATACAGTTTTAAAACATCTCCATTGCTATCACGCCACAATATGTCTGCCCTTCTATTTCTCAATTTAATGAGCTGCCACATTTTTCCTACGATACCAAAAAAAAAAAAAGTAGGACATCATTGTGGGGTGCTCACAGGAACTGTGGATGTAATTCATTTGGAAACACTGTTCCTTTGCTATCAGTAATAACATGAGTCAGTCCATAGCAAAAGCTTCTATCATTCCTCAAGGAGCCACTGTTTCAACCCTTAGGATCTAGTATTCCACTGGATCTCAGTAATCTTCATTTAGCCTTGTAATTAATCTGCTAAATTTCAGTGGGAACAGTAGCAAACTTACTGAGTTTCACTGCAAAGACATTACAGCAGCACATAGCTGGAAACTCTCACATAACTACACCTACATTAGTCTCATCAAATAAACCTAATGTTTATTTGATAGTGTGATAGTGTTGCATGAAACATGGTAATTATTAAAATTAAAGTATGCTTGTCAGAACAAAAGGAGTATCTACATTTGATGATAAAAGATATTTAACCAAAGTAAGAACTTTAATGCAACTTCTATTTTCATTAATAATGTATAAGGGCTCATAGACATTTGTGCCGTAAATAAGAATAAATATGTAAGTATGTGTATGTGTACGTATGTGGTTGTATGAAGATACATATCTAGTGACACAGGTCTTTAGATTGTAATGACTTGGGGGGATGCCTCTGTCCAACTAATACCCCCCCTTTAAAGTTTCATCTGTCATACATGGGTCTCTTTGAAGAACTATCACTTCTGTTGAAATTATTTTTCCTGAGTCAATCTCGCCTGCCATACTATAAAATGACAAAAACAAGGATCGTGTCCTATTTGTCTTATTTGTCATGGTACTATGTATCATGATGGCGAGTAGGTAGTCAATAACTGTTGGATGAGGTTATAGAACTTCCATACTACAAGTGTCTAGTCAGTAAATCAAGAAGCTGCTAGGGACAGAAAATTATTTAGCTCTGCTAGTGAGTCTAAAAAAGGTCTCAGCCCCATATCTCACCTGTCAACCATCTCCAAGAGTATCCAGAGGGACAGGTTCTTCATACTTTCATGTACACTTTTTGTCCCTTTTTTTCCCATGTAAAGCAATCTCTCTGTTGCTTATTTAAATTGACTTCTCCTAGCTGAAGAAGACCCAAGGAGGAGTTACTATGTGTGATTCTACAGACACATAATATAAATATACATAATATATGTACACATACAATGTGCAATAACACACATCCTGAGGACCCCTAATTTCTTCATTGGATGACACCTTATAGTTTAATTTCCAGCATCCAACCATTTGACTGGTTTTCCACATGTTCTTCTCAATGCACATATTTACTAGCTTCTTGTACTTCTTTGTTTTAATGTTTGTTTATTTATTTATTTATTTATTTATTTATTTATTTATTTATGTTTTTTGAGAGAGAGAGAGAACACAAGCAGGGGAGGGCCAGAGAGAGAAAGAGACACAGACCCTGAAGGAGGCTCCAGGCTCTGAGCTGTCAGGGCAGAGTCCGATGTGGGGCTCGAACTCACAGACCACGAGATCATTACCTGAGCAAGTCGGACGCTTAACCGACTGAGCCACGCAGGGACCCGTAGCTTCTTATACTTCTTATGTTCTGTTTCCTTCTGTTTCCTTCAGCAGTCAACACATTTCTAATCTGTCCTGGGAAACCCCTCGAGCCAAGATATCCTCTAACAAAAAAGTAATATCATTGCACCCATTTTATTCTGCAAACAGAATTCGCCATGGCTCGGCAGCAGCAAATTTTCTGTTCTAGAATTCTGCCAGGGCCACAGTTCCTGCACGTGTTAAGTTCTACTCTGCACGGCTCCGGGATCGCTACTCACGTCATAGCCATCACAGAGTGATGTGGCACATCACAGAGTGGCACATTCCTTAACTGCGGCATGTTACACAATCTGCGGAGGATGGTGACCAAGTACCTTAAACAGTGGCCAGTTGCACCTAGGTTGCACGAAGGTGGCTGCCTAGCCAGTGAGTACTGCTTATAACTTGACATCCAACACTAAGAATGGCCAAACTTTTGCCATCGGGCCTGATGGAATATCAAAGACTGGACTTGCTCTTTTGAGGCAGACAATTAGATAATTGAACAAAATATATGCGCCAGTTGGTTTCGGGCATCGTACAATAGAACAAAACAGTGATCCCGAGAGAAAGGAAACAAACAAGACCAGCCATATCCTCACCTCAGTTTGCTGCTTCGTTGCAGTGGGCACAGGAAGAGGGCGCCAAGCATGTCCTCAAAGTCTTGCTGAGTTGAGGAAATAGAAACTGCAGGGAGAATGCTGAGGTTGCACAGCAGAGTTCTAAAACGGAATGAAAGGCTGAAGAGGAAAAGCTCCAGAAACATGCTTGAGGCACGCTTTCATTTTTGCTGTGAGCTAATCAGAGCATGTGTAGAGTTCAAGTCCACGAGGCTAAACAAAGGATAATTAGGAGCTTGTAAGCTGAACAACATCCAGAGTTCACAGAGAGTAGGAAGACATTTGATCCGGCCACTGAGAGTCCCCGGTGATAGCCCAGGGGGTCATGCCTTACTAGTAGAGCTAAACTCCACTTGGAATGAAGCCTGTTCTAGGCCAACCATAACAAAGCTTGAAACGAGGCCTTAAGGAGATCAAACTGATCTGCCACACACTCCAACTGCCTGTCAGATGAAAGTACAGAGCTCTTTAAAGGAAAACAACAACGATGCAGACACTCATAATTCCAACCAAAAAAAAAAAAAAGTATTAAACACGTGGAGAGGTGAGAAAATGATTGTAAACCACAATCAGGAATAGAGTAGACAAAAGAAACAAAATCAGAAGGAAGGGACTATGCAACTAGAAAATAAGAATGTTCTTAGAGTTCTTATAAGTATGCTTAACTGTTGTTAAATTGAACATAATAAAGTATTGAGTGATAAAGTCAAAGTGCGAAAGAGTTTCTATAGCATACTACACTTTGTGTAAGAAGGAATGGGATTGAAGAAATTATAAATGGGGCTCCTGGGTGGCTCAGTCGGTGGAGCATCCGACTCTTGATTTTGGCTCAGGTCATGACCCCAGGGTTGTGGGCTCAAGTCCTGCATTGGGCTGTGCACTGACAGCACAGAGCCTACTTGGGATTCTCTCTCTTTCTTTCTCTCTTTCTGCCCCTTCTCCACTCACACTCTTTCCTTCTCAAATAAATAAATAAACATTAAAAAAAAAAAAGAAAATATATGTGTATGATCTTTTCTGTAAAAGACATACAGGAAAAATAACCTGGAAACTAATGAGACCTTTTGCCTATAGAGGATGGGTGGGAAGGGAGAGAAAGCATGCAGAAAGAGAAACATGATGCAGAGGAGTGACACTTTGCTGAACATCTTTTTTTTTTTTTTTTAACTGTTTCTTTATTTTTAAGAGAGATAGAGTGTGAGCAGGGGAGGGGCAGAAAGACGGAGACACAGAATCCGAAGCAGGCTCCAGGCTCTGAGCTCTTTTATAATGTGTTTTATTTACTTATTTATTTATTTATTTATTTTACTGCTGAACATCTTTTGAGCTCTGACTCTCCGAGTTGTCACAATGTTTCACATATCTGCCAACTAAATACGTAATTAAAATCTACCAGGATACGGGTAATACAGGATGGAGTACAAAAAGTAAGAAATGAGGGGGCACCTGGGTGGTTCAGTCGTTTGAGCGTTTGACTTCATGAGCGTTAGGTCATGATCTCAAGGTTTGTGAGGTTGAGCCCCATGTCTGGCCCTGTGCTGTCAGTAAAGAGCCCGCTTCAGATCCTCTGTCCCCCTCTCTCTGTACCTCCCCTGCGTATGCGCACTCTATCTCTCAAAAATAAATAAACATTAAAAAAAATCTTTTTTAAAAAAGTAAGAAATGAACTTAATTGGCTTAACAATGTTAAATATAACCACACTGAAGGACTGAGGAGTAAAAGAACAAATCAAAGCAACTTAAAACAAAACAAAACAAGAAAACAAACAAAGGAAACTAAACGAAACCAAACCAAAACACAACAACACAACCCAAAACACTATTTGACTATATCTGCAAGGTGAAAGATAAAAAGAACTATGCACAAATATTACACCCCAGTTTATAAATGTGTTCTTCACAAGGGTATGGGTTTGCAAATATGGAATTACTTTGTGTGTGTTCCCGGATGGAGCAAAAAGTAAATATATTGTAGATGATGAAAGCTAAGTATTCTACTGTCAGGGAATAGAGCTACAAATAAGGAAAGGGAAAGGCTAGAATGAATCCTATAGTGTTGGATTAGAATAAAAAGCAATCGGTATGGTCATTGTTTTTAGCATATAGACGGATGATTGTAGAAACAAAGATGTGTGTGAATATGAGTATATGCATGTATATTTCCTAGCTCCTCTCCAGCAAAAGGGCCTGCCTACAAGCAATGACACCCTGCTGGCAATGGGAAGAACATTCTCTAATAAAGGAAACCAAAGCTCCTTGGAGAAATGTTGAACATCAGGTTTGGGCAGGGAAAATACAAGATATGCATGGGACATTTTGTGGTGCCAGATGCAAGGAAGTGCTCAAACATGATGGAGTCACATGGAAAAGACACAGAGCCCAACGTGGAGAAGCTCTCATAGCCAACTCTGGGAAAATAAGGACAGTAGTAGATTTATAACCTAGAGGAGAAGGTAAAACATCCATCAGTATATCCACTGATATAAATAAATAATTGAATAAATCAGCAAAAGGAGATGGGGCAGATTTCCTTAATGTAACATTTTAACTATTAAATATAGGAGTAAAGGAAAGATAAAACCACCATTTTGCCAACCCCACAATAATCATTGTACAAGGAAGACCCTTTGAGGGGTGATAAAATTAGTGGCAAAGGTGTATTGAGAAACTAGGTATTGGCATAGTGTCAAAGTATCTCCTCACAAGACACTTCATTATAAAATGGTAACTTTATAGTGGAGATATTCCAGTCATGAAGTGATAAACTTCAACATCACTAGTAATAAAACACATCAGCATCATGTAACTTCTTTTTTTTTAAGCTTATTTATTTATTTTGAGAGAGAACAAGAGAGAGAGCATGAGCAGGGGAGGGGCAGAGAGAGGGTAGAGAGAATCCCAAGCAGGCTCCACATTGTCGGCACAGAACCTGATGCAGGGCTTGAACCCGCGAACCACAGGACCATGACCTGAGCCTAAATCAAGAGTCAGATGCTCAACTCACCCAGACACCCTAACATCATGTAACTTCTTAGATGATGCAATGAGGAGGGCATAACATCAATTCTCTGGTGTTTTTTGTTTTGTTTTGTTTTGTTTTACCAAAAATGCATAACTTCAATCTAATCACTAGAAGACATCAAACTGAAATTGAGAGACCTTCTAGAAAATAACTGCCTAGTATTTTTTTAAATGTGTCTGAGTTAGGCTGAGGAACCACCAAAAGACATGGAGATACAACAACTAACTGGAATGAGAGAGCATGAATTACATTATGGACCCCAAAAAAGGACATTTAGTAGATGTATTGAAAAATACTCCAGAATTTGGACAGTAAGCAAAACTCACCAGAGTAACCCATGAGTCAAAGGAAAAAATCAAAAGAGAAATTAGAAAACAGTTTAAACTAAAAGAAAATGAAGAAAACATAATAAAACTTGTGGGGATGCAGTTAAAATATGTCTTACAGGGACATTTATAGATTTAATATATGTATATTGAAAAGAAAGTTCTAAAACCATCATCCTAAGATTCTAACCTTAAGAAACTAAAAAAAACGAACCATAAAGTAAATGCAAATTATACAGAAGGAAGAAAATTTAAAAAAGATAGAAGCATAAGACAATAAAATAGTTATTAGCCAAAGGTAAACAAATTAACAGAACTATGAATTGGTTCTTTGAAAAAAAAAAAAAAGAATAATTTGAAAAATGTCTAGGTAGGTAGAAAAAATGAAAAAGTCACAAATTTTCAAATAGCAGTAGTAAAAGAGAAAGGATGTAACTACAGAACCTATAGACATTGATCTACTAAGAAGAAATGTCTTTTTTAAATATTCATTTATTTTTGAGAGAGAGAGCTGGGGAAGGGCAGAGTGAGGGGGACAGAGAGTGGGCTCTGTGCTGACATCACAGAGCCTGATGTGAGGCTTGAACTCATGAGCTATGAGATCATGACCTGCACTGAAGTCTGACATTAACCAACTGAGCCATCCAGGAGCCCCCTAATAAGGAATGTTACAAAATGTGTAGGTAGGTACATTTAGCAAACCAGATGACATGCCAAATTCTTTGTAAAACTCTAGAGTTTTTTTTTTAATTTTTTTTTTAACATTTATTTATTTTTGAGACAGAGAGAGACAGAGCATGAATGGGGGAGGGTCAGAGAGAGAGGGAGACACAGAATGTGAAACAGGCTCCAGGCTCTGAGCAGTCAGCACAGAGCCCGGCGGGGCTCGAACTCACGGACCGCGAGATCGTGACCTGAGCCGAAGTCGGAAGCTCAACCGACTGAGCCACCCGGGCGCCCCAAAACTCTAGAGTTTTAACTAGTAAAGAAGTTGCATTTTTATTTAAAAAGTTCTCTACAAATAAAATGCTAGGCCTCATGGTTGTTCTGGTGAATTCTATCAAACTTTAAGGAAGAAATAGCAATAAAATAGAAGAGTTGGTTCAAACACTGTTTAAAAATTATCACTGCACATTATCTTTTTTTTTTTTTTTTTTTTTTTTAATTTTTTTTTTTTCCAACGTTTATTTATTTTTGGGACAGAGAGAGACAGAGCATGAACGGGGGAGGGACAGAGAGAGAGGGAGACACAGAATCGGAAACAAGCTCCAGGCTCTGAGCCATCAGCCCAGAGCCTGATGCGGGGCTCGAACTCACGGACCGCGAGATCGTGACCTGGCTGAAGTCGGACGCTTAACCGACTGCGCCACCCAGGCGCCCCTCACTGCACATTATCAAATTAATTTCCAAAGTACTGTTCTCATTTACACATCAAACCACATACATTTCGTCACGAAAATTATGAGTGAAAAATTGGGTCTTGCTCTTTTTTAAATTATTATTGCACATTAAGGCATGGATGGAACATTTGTTTCCATGCTTATCAGTCATTAGTATTTCTTTATAATTTTTTATCAACTTGCTCACTTTTTTTATTTCTTTAGAGTATTTATGTTGCCACTTGAAAGGTTAAAAGCATTTAGTAGGTGAACAATTAACATGATTGATCAAATTTGGAAAAGTTATTCACAAAACTCTAGCTGATGAGTGATTATTCATCTATAGCGGTTTCTGAATAGCTTTTCCCAATTTGTCATTTTAATTTGTATTCGTTTATTTTGAGACACACAAGTTACAACCAGGTAAATTTCTAAGGTTACCTGTGGCTTCTTCTCTGCCCAAGAGGAGAGGCAGAAGCAGTACTTGAATTCTAGGATTTTCCTGTCATTTTTGTTTCTTGTACATCCTTTAGCCACCATCCTATGAACAAGTGAAGTAAAAGTTGAGGCTCCAAATCCACTTCAGCCTATATCAAACATCTTAAACAATTAAAGAGACTCAGTGAAGGAGGGGAAATTATCAGAAAGGGGAGTATTTTCCAGAGGAGACAAAAGGAGAAAAGAAGTTGACACATCTAAAATAGTGTCATCATTTTGGGGGCGCAGATCTGAAAATATACAAGAAAGCTAGGACGTAATTCACATTTGGATGTTTATAATGGTAAGTAAAATAACTGATCAACTTCAGTCTGTTTCGTATCATATGGTCTCTTTTCTGGTATCTTTAATGTGTGTTGTTCAGTATTTGAGCGATGAAAGGTTGGGAATTACGGTGCTATCCTCGGTATTTGTTAATGAATCTTTAAATTGTCCATTACTGTTATAGCCTTTTCTCTTGGCTTGGCTGTAGTGGCTCTTTTATTGACAGAGACGACACAATTAATTTACTTCAACCATTTAACATGTCTGGGTTGAATCCAGTTAAAATGCCTATCAGAAATAATGCCAGTCCAGATCCTGGACTGGCAACAGAAAAACTCTACAAAAGTCTCCAACCAAGAGTGCCAAATCTCCAGGGGCAAAGGAGGGAGAAGTAGTTGGAGGAGGAAAGCAGGGGAGCATATTGATATCAATCACAGGGCTAAGAGAAAAAGAAATCAGATTACAAGAAAACTGCAGGAGTGTGACGCGTAATTAGCAACACAGACTGACTATCCCATCATGCCAATCTTTGGTGTTACGGATTGATCATGTTTTTGAGCAATATATTTCCATCATTTTCTACCTAAAAATGCCATATGATCCTGACCACTGTACATGAACCATTTTTTTCCATGTAAAAAGTTCATGGGACATTGCAACCACTTGTAGACGCATCCTACACTTAAAGCAGTGAAAAAAGCAAACACCCTAGCTGGACTATGAGACATTAAAACAAAGTTCCATTTCCTATGCCTGAGGAATTTGAACTTGAGGCACTTTTTGGTAATTTTCATTTTGAAAAAATGTCAAAACTGTCAGTTTTGGCCATTGACCCTTTTGTGTCATTCACTTTTAAATAACGTGATGAAGCGAAGGTGGTATTGACCTAGTTTAGAATTAGGCTTAATAAAACTTCATATATTTGCCATTCATTTTGCCCCTATTCTGAATGTTTGGTTTTAAATGTAACCAAAATAGAAAATAGCTTTTTACAAAGAGATCAAAATAAAGTAAATCTAATTCTTGATATTTTATATAAAAAGAGATGTTGTCTTGTCTCCTGATATGCAACACAGAAAATTGACAGCCACATTTTTTGAGGATTAACTTTTATTTTCCCTGTCATATGCACATCTGCACATGTGTATATTGGGTTATTTCATACTTTTGGCCTCTTTGAAGCTGAATTTGTTTTAAGGTTAAATTTTGAGTAGATGGTCAAGCATACCGATGATTTCACATAATACAAGGACACAAGTTTAAAAGGTAACAAAGTTATAGTGTAACGAGGTCATTATAATGCTTAATGCTTCAATCACCAAATAATAAGGCGGCCTAGAAAAAAAGAAAGAGCCAGAGTAGTGGTCATACGTGATAGAACACTGTAAGATAAATCAATTTGTCAGTCAAATGAAACTGATGCTATAATTGGAAACAAACATTTTGTTTATCACTGATTAACAAATTATAGATTCTTATATTTGTATATTAAATATTTAATTCAGATTGTGTATGGAAAAGTTTTTTGTGGGGAACAAAATTAACGATACCATGTCTTGAAAGTTAAGATCTTCTGCTTCCCTCCCTCCTGAATGTCAAGCGCTAGGAAATATAAAATATTTCAAAGATTTTGCTCTGGGGAATATGTTGCTAGGTCTTTCCTGGACAAGATTTTTGTTTTTTAAAAAATTGCACAACAGATCCATGCCCATTATAGAAGACATAGAAGGTGCAGATGAACAGGAAAAAAAAATGTAATTGCATGTACTCTCTCGGCACCCAACAATATTCTCTCTTAATATATTGGTGTATGTTTTGTACATATAGCTATGTTTATTCATTCACTAAATGTCTACTAAGAGTCAAAGGATACATCAGAAAGGGAAACAGACAAAATCCTCTGCCCCTGTGAAGCTTAATTGGGCAAGCCGGAAAAAAAAAAAAAGTAAATCAAAAACAATGTATAGTATGGTAGTTAGTCATAAGTGCTACAGAGTAATAAAATTGGGAAAAGGGGGAGACTCAATTATAGAGTGGCCAGAGAAAGTCTTATTGAAATGGGAGTTTAGTAGATACCTACAGAACCGAGAGAATGAAGCTATGCAGATGTCTGCTGGAAGAGTGTCTTAGAGGGCCAGTTCAAAGGCACAAGGACCAGAGCTTGCCCAGTGGGTTGGGGTTGGAAAAAGAGAAAGGAAGCCAGTATCAAAATATATCCTGTTTTGTTATTTCTTTTCTTACCCATAGATTATTTACAGGGGTTTGTTTAGTTTCCAAATGTTCAGGGCTTTCCTAGACATTTAGTTGTTATTGATTTCCAATTTAATTTTATTGTGGTCAGGGAACATGGCAAGAAAAAGAGGTGTTGTCTTACTTTAAAGAAAGTTTAATATGCGATATATTTGTCTGATATGATTTAAATCCTTTGAAATTTATGAAAACTCATTTTGTGACCCAGAACATGATCTACCTTGGTAGATGTATCATGTGCACTTGAATGACTGCATTGTCAGTAGCATTCTGTCAAGGTCAGCTAGGTCAAGATGGTTGATTGATTGTGTTGTTCGGATCATCTATATCTTTACTGATATTTTAAATCTAGTTTATCGATTTCTGAAAGAGGAGAAAAATCTCTCTCAAGATCTGTTTATATTTTCTAATTATCTGTTTGTCTAATTCTGTCAATTTTTGCATCAACTATTTTGAAGCTCTATTCTTAAACACACACATAGTAATAACTATTATGCTTTGATAATGAAATTACCTTTATCATTATGACACCTCTATCTTTAGTAATACTCTGTGTGAAGTTGATTTGATCTATTATTAATACAGCAACTCCAGCCTTCTTTTGTTTACTATGTGTATGTTATATATTTTTCACCTTCATTCTTTTACTTTGAATTTATCTTAATCTTTAAGTTTTAAGTACATCTCTTATTAACTGGGTCATGCTTCTTTGTCTTAGAATCTCTGCATTTTTCTATATATTTGTAATTAAACTACATCTCTGTTAGCACATAGCTGGGTCTTACTTTTGTCTGGGCAGAGCTTTTAAACTGGGTGTTTCGTTCTCATAGTTAATGTAATTATAGATATGGCTCAATTTAGATCTGCCATTTCATTGTAGTTTTTCATTTGTCCCCTTTATTGTTTTTTGTTACTCTACTCCTTTACTTGCTTTTTTGGATTATTTGAGTATTTCTGAAATTTAATGTTATCTATTGGTTCATTAACTATAGCTTTTTGCATTTTGTGTATTCTCAGAATTACAGTGCATATATTTAGCTTTTCATAACCAATATAGAGTTAAAATTGTACCACTTTATATAAATTGTAGGAACAGTACGATATAGGCCAGGTCGCCAAGACCCCCATCGTTTAGCTAAAATTTTCATACATATTACATCTACACAGGTTATATATCCATGAAGATAAGTTGTAATTTTGCCTTAAACAGACCTTATAGTATGTGTATAAACATTGTTGCCTTAAACATTACATACACAACATTACATATATTTACATATAGGATATATATTTCATGAGAAAAGAGACACACTGTTTAGTATTTACCCAGATATCTACCTTTTTCACTGTTCTTCATTTTCTTTCTGAAGATACGTATCTGATATCATTTGCCTTCAGCCTGAATAAAGTGTTTTAGCTTGATTTAGAATTTCTTAAGATGCCATTGTGCATCTTATTTCGAAGTTCTCATATTTAGAAGTTCACTTATGGGTTTTATTTAGAATTATCATAGTTTCTTGATGAATTGAACTCTTTATTATTATATAATGTCTCTCTTGGTCCTGGAATTTTTCCTTGTTCTGAAGCCTGTTTTGTCTGATATAATATGAACACTTCAGCTTTTATTTAAGTAATGTTTTCACATTATAACTTTTTCCAGTCTTTAACTTTTAACTTACGTCTTTATACTTAAAGTGGGTTTCCTGTAGACAACATATATATAGGTCTTGGTTTTTCTCCAATCTGAGAATATTTACTTTTAGTTGGAGTGTTTGGACCGGTGCTATCCAATAAAAATAAAATGTGAGCCATAAATATCAGTCACCTATGTATTTTTTAAAAAAAAATTTTAGTAGACACTCAAAAATGGGAGAAATATTATTTCAATACTTTATTTTATTAATCCAAATATATCCAAAATATTGTCATTTAAACACATAATCAATGGAAACGTATACTAGTGAAATATTTTATATTATTTTAACTCATGCTAAGTCTTGGAAATGTAGTGCACATTTTACGCTCACATCACATTTCAATTTAGCCTACCCACATATCATGTGCCTAGTAACCAAATGTGACTTTAGTATTAGATAGCACAATAGGCCAATGTGGGTACAGGGTCAATAATGTTGACTAAATCCATCATCTTACTGTGTTCTATTTGTTCTATCAGCTCTTTGTTTCCCTTCTCTAATATTTCTGTAACTTTTATATTAGTAAGTTTATGAGATTAATTTTACGATCCTATTGTATCTTTACTGTCAGCTACACCTCAGTTTTATTTCTCGTGGTTGCTCTAGGGTTTACCACATACTTCTTTAGCTTACCAGAGTCCAAGTTAAGATAATATTATTGTCACTTCAAATATAGTATAAGAACCTGATAAGAGTATGTCTCCATATCCACGTTTCCTCTTTGTGCTACATAGTATATTTTATTTCTACTAATGCTATAAATCCCACTGTGCATTATTTCTTAATAATTAAGTATATTTATTAATAATAAAAAGGAAATTTCAAGGTTCCTGGGTGGCTCAGTCAATTAAGTGTCCAACTTTGGCTCAGGTAATGATCTCACAGTTCGTGAGTTCAAGCCCTGTGTCGGGCTCTGTGCTGACAGCTCAGAGCCTGGAGCCTGTTTCAGATTCTGTGTCTCCCTCTCTCTTTGTCCTTCCCTTGTTTGCACTCTGTCTTTCTCTCTCTCTCTCTCTCTCAAAAATAAATAAACATTAAAAATTTTTTAAAGAATAAACAGGAATTTTTAAAACTCAGAATTTAAAATTTATTTTAAAATTTCTTCTAGAGAAAGTTTTAAAAATGGGAAAACATGTATTTATCCACATATTTACCATTTCCAACACACTTAAGCCTTTCGCAGATATAAATGTACATTCAGTACCAATTAATTTTGGTATGAAAATTTTCCTAAAACATGCCTTTTAGAATGAATCTTCTTGAATCTCACAAATATTGTTGGTCTGCAAATGGATATTGCCTTCAATTGTGAAAAATACTGTGATGTGTGTATAACTCTGGTCAAATAACATTGTGAGCATCAGTCAGTTCAGCTCAGTTCATGATCTCATGGTTCATGGGTTCGAGCTCCGCATCGGGCTCTGTGCTGATAGCTCAGAACCTGGAGCCTACTTCAGATTGTTTCTCCCTCTCTCTCTGCCCCTCCCGCGCTCCTGCTCTCTCTCTCAAAAATAAACATTATTTTTTTATTAAATTTTATTTAAGTTTTAAAATAAATTTTATTTAATTTTATTTATTTATTTTTTATTTTTAAAATTTATTTATTTTTTAAATAAATTTTATTTATTTAATTTTATTAATTTTTTTTTCATTTAGGATGTTAAAGGTATTATGCCATTGTCTTTTGGCTTTCGTAGTTTTGGGTCAGAAGTCTGTTTTAAGTTTGATCAATATTCTTTTTGGCATGTGTCCTTTTTCCTCTGCCTTCTAAGATTTTTTTTCATTATCACTCATAGTCAGTGATTTTTCTATATGTTTTGGTATTGCTTTCTTTATTTCTATTATGCTTGGTATTTTTTAAGCTTACCTGATTTGTGTGTACATTATGATCATCCTATTTAGAAACCTTTAATCATTATTTTATCACCTTTGTTTCCTGCTTCATTCTCTTCCTCCTCTTCTCCTAGGATTCCAATTATAAATATAATACTTGATAATGTCCCTCTCATCACTGGTCATTATGTTTTTGTCTTTTCCTATGATTTACTTAAGATTTTTTTTTTAATTTTTTTAATGTTTATTTATTTTTGACAGAGAGGGACAGAGCATAAGCGGGAGAGGGGCAGAGAGAGAGCGGGACACAGAATCTGAAGCAGTCTCCAGGCTCTGAGTTGTCAGCACAGAGGCTGACGCGGGCTGGAACCCACAGACCAAGAGATCATGACCTGGGCCGAAGTCGGATGCTCAACCGACTGAGCCACCCAGGTGCCCCAAGATATTTTTAATTAGTAGCCCTTTAAGTTCAATGATATCTCCTTTCCTGTGCCTAATTTGTTCTTAACATTCAGTATAGTTTTTCACTTCAAATATTGAATTTTAGATGTTTGGGTGTTCAACTTGAATTTTATTTACAACTTCATTAAGATCATTTGTGCTTAGGATCTCATCACATTCACATTTTCTTTTATATTCTTAAATATACTTCTAATATTTATCATAGCTATTCTTTGAAGTTAATAAACTTTATTTTTTAGAGCTGCCCTTATGTTTTCAGAATAAATCAGCAGAAAGTTCAAAGATTCCAAGATATACTCACTTTCCCTTAAGCCCCACATACAGTTTTCCCTGTTTAGTATCTCTGATTAGGGTGGGAAACTTGCTACAGCTGATGAACATACACTGATACGTTGTTAACAAAAGTCCAAGGGTAACCTTAGGCTAGGGCTTAACTCTTCTTTCCTTTGTATACATCTGTGGGTTTTGACAAATGCTTGAAGTCATGTACATTGCAGTATCATAGAGGCTAGTTTCCCTGCCCTAAAAAAATCTCTCTGCCCCACCTATTTATCCCTCCCACTACTCCAATCTCGGCCAATCACTGGTCTTTTTACTTTCTCTTTAGTGTAACCATTTTCAGAATATCACATACTTGGGATTATTCAGTGTGTATACAGCCTGTTCAGATTGGTTTCTTTTCCTTAGCAATATGCACTTAAAGCTCCTGCGTGTTTTGTTGTGGCCTGATAGCTCGTTTCTTTTTACTGCTGAATAACGTTCCACGGTCAGAATGTACCAGTTTATACATCCATTCACCTATTGAAGGACATTTTGGAGGCTTCCAGTTTTGGGCAATTATAAATAAAACTGCCCCCCCCCTTTTTTAGAGAGAGAGAGAAAGAGTGAGAGAGAGAGAGAGAAAGAATGCAAGTTGGGGAGAGGGGCAGAGAGAGAATGTTAAGCAGGCTCCACACTCAGTGGGGAGCCCAATGCAGGGGTTGATCCCAGGACCCTGGGATCATGACCTGAGCTGAAATCAAGAGCTGGTCACTCAGACAACTGAGCCACCCAGGAACCCCTGGAATAAAACCGCTTTAAACATCTGTGTACCACTTTTTGTGTGATAATAACTTTTGAATTCAATTGTGTAAATACCTAGGACTGTAACAGCTGGGTCACATGATAAAACCAGGTTTGCATCACACTGTCACACTTTCTTCCTTGGTGGCTATAACATTTGCCGCACCTACCAGCAATGAATGAGCCATCTTAATGCTCTACATACATCCTTACCAGCATTTCGATATTGTCAGTGTTTTGGATTTGAGCCATTCTCACATGTATGTAGTGGTGTCTTACTGTTTTCATTTTCAATTCCCTAGTGACATAATTTTGAGCATCTTTTCACATGGTTGTTTGTTATCTGTATCTTCTTTAGTTAGGTGTCTGCTCAGATTGCTCACTTTTTTTTTTTTTTTAAGATTTCATTTTTTAGAGCAGTTTTAGGTTCAGAGCTACATTGAGGGGAAGGTACAGAGATTCCCTCAATTATCCTCTGGCCCCACACATGTATATCCAACTCCATTATCAACATCCCCCACCAGAGTGGCACGTTTGTTACCAGTGATGAAACTACATCAGAATGACTCAAAGTCCATAGTTTGCATTAGGGTTCATTCTTGGTTCCATACATTCCATAAGTATGAACAAATGGACAATGAAATGGATCTACCATTACAGTATCACACAGAATATTCTCACTGTCTTAAAAATCCTGTGTGTGCCACTTATTCATCCTCTGCCAGTCCCTAGCAACACTGATCTTTTCGCGGTCTCCATGGTCTTGCCATTGTAGACTTTTCAGATTGGCTTCTTTATGTACTAATGTGTGTTTAAGGTTTATCCATGTCTTTTCATGGCTTGGTGGCTCATGTCCTTAAGTGATGAATAATATTCCATTTTCTAGATGGCACCATTTATCTGTTCAACTGCTGAAGGGCATCGTGGTTGCTTCCAAGTTTTGGCAATTATGAATAAAGTGGCCGTAAACATCTGTGTGAAGGTTTTTGTGTGGACGTAAGTTTTCAACGCCATTGGGAAGACACCAAGAAGTATGACTGCTGGATCATATAGTAAGAATATGTTAAGTTTTGTAAGAGACTGCCAAGCTGTCTTCCAAAGTACCAGTTTGCTTTCCCACCAGCAATGATGAAACTTCCTGCTGCTGCATATCCTTGCTAACATTTGGAGTTGTTAGTGCCATTCTGGTAGATGTGTAGTGGTATTTCACTGTTGCTTTAATTTGCATTCCCTGCGGACATATGATGTGAGGCATCTTTTCAAATGCATATTTGCCATCTATATATCTTCTTGGGTCAGGTGTCTGTTAAAGTCTTTGACCCACTTTTTTTTTTTAAACGTTTATTTATTTTTGAGACAGAGAGAGACAGAGCATGAATGGGGGAGGGTCAGAGCAAGGGAGACACAGAATCTGAAACAGGCTGCAGGCAGAGCCCAACGCGGGGCTCGAACTCATGGACCACGAGATCATGACCTGAGCCGAAGTCGGCCGCTTAACCGACTGAGCCACCCAGGCATCCCTATGACCCACTTTTAATCAAGATTGTTTTTCTGTTTTTCTGATTGATAATTTTAAGATTTCTTTGTATATTTTGGATAACAGCCCTTTTTCAAGTGTGTCTTTTGAAAATATTTTCTCCCAGTCTATGGCTTGTCTTTTCATTCTCTTGAGATGATCTTTTACGGAGCAGAATTTTAGAATTTTTGTGAAGTCCAGTTTATCAGTGTTTCTTTCATGGACAGTGCCTTTGACATTGTCTGTCATTGCCACACCCAAGGCCGTCTAAGTGTTCACCTATGTGGTCTTCCAGTAGTTTTGTACTTTGGCATTTTACATTTAGGTCTGTGATCCATCTTGAGTTAATTTCTGTGAAGGACTTAAGGTCCGTGTCTAGACTTCTCTTTTTTTTCTTTTTTTTTTTTTTTGCATGTGACTGTCCATTTGTTACAGCACCGTTTGTTGAAAAGACTATCTTTTCTCCATTGTATTATCTTTGTTCCTTTGTCAAAGATCAGTTAACTATACTTATGTGAGTCTGCTTCTGGGCTCTTTATTCTATTCCATTGGTCTACTTGTCTCTGCTTTTGCCTTTACCACACTGTCTTGATTACCTTATTTTTATAATAAGTTTTGAAGTCAGGTAGCTTCAGTCCTCCAGCTTTTTTCTCCTTCAATATTGTGTTGGCTATTCTGGGTCTTTTGCATTCCTATATGAGCTTTAGATCAGTTCGTCGATATCCACAAAATACTTCTCTGGGATTTTGACTGGGATTGCATGGAATCTATGGGTCAAGCTGGGAAGGAGTGATATCTTGACAATATGGAGTCTTCCTATTCATAAATAGGGAATATCTCTCCATTTTTTAGTTCTTCTTTGATTTCTTTCATCAGTTTGTAGTTTCCCTCGTATAGATCTTCTATTTATTTCATTAGATACATACCTAAGTGTTTCATTTTTTTAGTGCCAACTTAAATGGTATTTTGTTTTTAATTTCAGGTGCAGATCTACATAAGGCAACATTCTCTTAAAGAAAAGATAAGAAATAGATTAAAAAAACTCTCGTACTTGGGTAGATTCAAATAAGACTTGAAATGAGCTTTCTTCAATGTTTGGTTCTTTGAATCCTTCAGCCTCAAGAGTAGCTTTCTTTTTTTCAAGCTGAGTTTTTATCCATCATGTCCACAGAAAATAAAATAAATGTAATCACAACCATTTACCACCTACTATTCACTAATGTTGTCTGATTAAGTAAGGGTTATCATATTACATGTTATTTCTCTAGGAATTCTGTCCTTACCATGAGCCGTATCTTTGCTATTCACTTCTACTGTATCAAGAATGATTTAGGCAAATTGACATTTCTAATATAATAAAAGATAGAGAAATATAAGCAATTTATCAGAGTTCAGAGTCATAGCTATTAAACGCTATATTGCTAGGTTGTTTATTATTAATGCATTTATACTATCTCTTTGGCATATATAAAATAGAGAATGAGGATGAAAGAAAATGCATATATGAATAACCAAATATAGAGACAGAGTAGAATTATTACAGATCAAAATTGCCTCCTCCCCTCAGCCCTCCATAGCAGATAGAGTTCCTATAGAGAGGGCAGTTTTTATTGTTTATCTTATCTTAAATGTCTAATTCTTTATCTCTTCATAGAGGTGGGTTTGGCATTAAGAGTAATAACAACATTTTTTTCCCTAACTTCCAATATCTCTTCTCATCAATTACCTTAGTAAAGTTTGCCTTGCAATTGTATTCCCTTCACTCTCTAAATATCACTGGAAGTCTGTAATCTGGATCTTGTATCAAAGCTGGAAAGAAATATACTCCTGAAAACCTTTTCTCTATAATGTATAACATGTGAATTTCTTGGCTTACACAGAAAGTTTAAGAAGGCATGATTCTTTAATAATATACCATAGAGAATATGTTCCTTAAAGCATACTTTAAGATAAAAATAATCTAATTATGTAATTATGGATGGAGAAAGAGCTCCATGTGGTTAGCCTGGATCTAACTATAATAATATGATTTTCACAGAATTGGCATGGTTTACCAACTGAGACCACAAATATTGGATTGCTCATCATAGGTGGGCTTTCTGTAAAATTTTAATCATGAACACCCAATGACTGCATCAAATACCAATTAAGTTTGAAATCAAACATGGCTGTGCTTCCCTATATTAAATACAGCTTAAAAGGAGATCACGTTTGATTCATATGTAAATCTCTGGCAAAAATTCTAAAGCTACTTGTTGGCCCATTTTTCATCTTTGATAGGTGGAAATATATTTTCCAATGTGAGAAGTAACTCAATCTCGTTGGTTTGAGGATTGGATCCAAATCCAGAAGATACTTTAGTTTTTTATATTGTTTACATTTAGCAAAGCACAGTATTCAGTTTCTACCAAAAAAAAAAATATGGACTTAGAACACTCTCTCAACAAAGAAACATATAAATACTAGAAAGACTTGTGTAATCGAAAAAGAAAGAAAAATGCCCTGTAAAACTCATTTTGCTACATGAAGTCTATACAACTTTAAAATTCGGAGGCTTGGTTTCCCTTAATCATATGCCTAGATTTAAAGATCACAGAGAAAAAATATATTGGAAAAATAAATTTGAGATTTTATTTCAACCATATTATTTACAAAATAATTCACGAAGATTTATGGCTTCAAAACATAGAGTAATGCCATCCTTTTCTAATTCGTGTAAAACAAATGGCCATGTTTTAAGCGTGTCTGTCTTTCATAATATTATGCATGTTTTCCTTCCCTATAAAACTTCACCTCACGTATGACAGTGTTTTTAGCTAATGCAATTGCAGTCCTCTACACAAACTGAGACAACTACAAAGTAAAAACTATAAACTGTAACTGAATGGAGAAATTCTTTTCACTTAACATTATTTCACTAGGCTCGAACTGTTGTAGCCTGTGTTTATAAAGAAGGAGAATTCAAATGAAGAAATTCTTTCTTCTTGTTCAAAGATTTACAGTTGGAGAGTAGCTAAGGAATGATCAGTCATCTGGGGCCACTTTGAAAATTATCAATCTTTTTAGTGAAAAGTGGAGCCTTTCAGTATATACCTCTTTTTTTGTTTGTTTGCAAAATACCAACATACCACTTTTATGGCTAATAAAATGGAATTTATAACAACAATACCAGGTCTAATGTGAGCCACAGCAGGAGTATCCAAAGCAATAACGCTTCTTCTTTCTTATACACTTATTTTGTTCAATCCCATCTCAATAAATAAGCCTCATTGAAATTTCACCTTCTTTTAAATATTGCTTTCTACAGTTCATTTCCAGAGAGTTATACAGCTATTTTTCTATTGATTAGAAAAAGTGGGTGTACCTTCTCTACTGCTAACTTTTTATTTGCTTTGTAAGATTGCTCTTATAACCCAATAGGCCAAAGTAGCGTTTAATGCTGATCTGCTAAAAATCTAAATACACTTAAAGCTTGAGTGATATTTAAAATGAATAATTTTGTGAATTCCTTAGCTAGTGGGAAAAAATGAGGTGAAGGATTAGCATTTCAAATTTATATCAAACTGCCAATGAAAACCAAAAGGCCCTCTCAAAACTTTCCCTTCTTCTGCATGATTAAGGTAAAATAGTTGACCTGTTAGTTCAGTTCTGTTTTTACTTTTAGCATTGTCTTAATTGGTAAATTGCAAAACAATGTTATCATGCAAGACTTCCAGGAGTACATCTGTTTCTAATGTACGGTACATAATTTAATGACGAGACACTTCAATGGTCTACCCACTGCAAATCTCAGTTAAATATGTCTGGAGCAAGACGTCTTTAAATAGTAGGCACTTTTTTGGTACATTAATTTTCTCACACTCAGAAGCATAAAATGTAATTCTAACTGTCACTTTGTGTAAAGCTCTGTTTACTTTAAAATGCTATTTACAGCCTAACTGTCTTGTTCAAACTGATTAACTATAGTGGGATTTAAAACTTTTCTAAAACCTATTTATTATGGTTAATGTTTTCAGAATTTTTTTTCTTTCCCTTCAGACCATGGTTGAGGAAATCTATCTAATTGACAATAAAATGCAGGGCTCTCAAGGCAAATCTTGAGAAAGATAAACTAACAGTATTCCAGAAGACATTGAAATTTAAAATGCAAGCCACAAGTTGGTGTTGAGCTGGCACTATAATCATAGAATGTAAACACTCCTTCTCCAAGAGATCAGGAATGGAGAGCCAAAGCCAGAACAACCATCCCCAGACCACAATGTCCCAGTGGTTACCAAGCAGAATCTTCATTTATGATTCAACTTCGCTAACCACATGCTTGCTAAGTAGCTTGGTTTCCAACAAAGCTTTTACAGTGCGTAAGATCTAATTAGATATGGGTAAATGTGGTTATCCTATTTAGAATTTGTCTGACCAGTATTTCAAAGAGATAACAATGTTAATGATAATCCCATGTTTTACCAGGAGGGTAAGAGGAAAATACCCCACTAAAGAAACACAAGTAGAAGAACTTATATTCAAATTGTCAAAGTATTATTATCTGCCTCCATTTTTTAGTTATGGAGTGATGGGACCTCGAAACAATCAGCCTTTAATTTAGAATATCAAATAACTCCTTTTAGTTTAGTACTATCTTATTTGAAGTAAAATATGTATATATATTTTCCAGTGAGAGCTTATTCTTTTTGCAATAGGTGATCACAGCATAGATGGGCCTTTCCAGCACAATATGGTGTGAAGAGTTTGAAAAGAACTTTAAAATTCAATTAATGACTCTTTACAATTGTGACCTAATTTTACAAGAAAAGTTTTAGAATTTCTAATCCTTGAGTCCTTGAGGATTATTGCAATCAGAGGTTTCTTGAGAAAAATTAAGGAGATGGCAGATGAAATGACTTTAAAAATTCATTTTGTCTTGGGCCCCTGGATGGCCTAGTTGGTTAAGGGTCCAACTTTGGTTCAGGTCATGATCTCACTGTTCGTGAATTGGAGCCCCGCATCAGGCTCTGGGCCGACAGCTCAGAGCCTGGAGCACACTTCAGATTCTGTGTCTCCCTCTCTTTCTGTGCCCCTCCCTTGCTCATACTCTGTCTGTCTCTCTCTCTCTCTGTCAAAAATAAATAAACATTAAAAAAATTCATTTTGTCTTTGTTTCTCTAATTCCCTAATAATGGTCTCTAACCATTATTTTGAAGGGCATCATAAAGATATTTGCCATATATTGTTGCTTCCCAAATACTTGCAGCAAATAATTTTCCCCAGTCAGATCTTCCCCAACAACTTAACATTTTCCTATCTCCTCCCCCGACTCCCAACTACTGTGTATGCAGAAAATACAAATTTTTAATACAAAACTGTATTCCTATCTTAGAAACTTAATTTTGCTAAGAAAAGGCATAAGAAAGTTTTCAATGCAATATAGATTTTTCAAATTATCTTCTTATTTGGATAACTGCTATAAAAATGACTATATGATGATGAACACAACTATTGAATTTGGGTTGGCTATTTTTACTTTAAAACTCAATCCAACAGATGATTGTTGCTTATTTACTATATGAGGGGCACTTTCATAGGTTTTAGGGTAAATAAGCAAATAAAAAGTGGGGAGACAGAAAACAAATAATAAGCATAAAAAGAAACTATAGAATAGGCAAGAAAATGATAAGTTCCTTGTACCAAAAAGAAGGAGGAGGAGGAGGAAGAGGAGAAAGAAGTAGGGGATGGGGAGGAAAGAAGGAAGGAAGGAAGGAAGGAAGGAAGGAAGGAAGGAAGGAGAGAAGAGGAAAAAAGAAAGAAAAGAGAACAGAGAATGGAAGTCAAGAGTGTAGGTCTGGAAAAGCAGGATGCAGGTTGCAGTATAAAACAGGGAGCAAGCCAGAGGCCCCTGGGTGGTTCAACTGGTTAAGCGTTGGACTCTTGATTTCGGCTTAGGTCATGATCTCATTGTTCACGCTCATGGTTTGAGCTCACAGTTCGTGAGATCAAGCCCTGTGTCCAGCTCTGTGCTGACAGCACAGAGCCTGCGTGGGATGCTCTCTCTCTCTCTCTCTCTCTCTCTCTCCCTCTGCCCCTCCCCCCACTCTCTCTCTCAAATAAACATTTAAAAAAAACAGGGATCAAGCCAGACTTTACTGAGAAAAAGAAATTTTTGAAAAGATTTGAAAGAAATGCTAGTGTTATCCAAACGAATGTATTTAGGGAAAGACCTTTTCAGGTGGAGGGAAAACACAGTAATATACAAAAGAGGGGAGAAGAAAATAGCAATGACAAGGAGGTCATGGCATTCTGGGGATTGCTGAGTAAGTGAAAGACAAGCAGGACAGGAGGACAGGGTGGTTATTATGGGGTTTGCAGGCGTATCCCTGGGGTCATTAAACATATTTAAGATCTCTGAGTAAAATGGGGAGCCATTGCTGGTTGTATAGCAGAGGACTGGTATGATATGACTCACATTTTCCAAAGAGCCCTTGGGCTGTTGTGTAGAGAAGAGACTGTTGGTAACCAAGTATGAAGGCAGGGAGCCTAGTGGAGGCAGGGTGTTGCAGTAATTCAGGTGAGAAATAATAGTGGCTCAAATAAGAATGGCCATGGAAGTGTTGGGAAGTGGTCGTATCCAGGATATACATTAAAGGCAGACCCATCAGAATTTCCTAATGGATTAGACATGGGCTAAGATGCCATGCAAGGGTTTCAAGCTGAACGACTAGAACGTGGTTGGCATCAATTGAGTTGGAGAAGGCTGTGGGTGGTGGAGTCTGGAAGGCATAGGTAATGAGAGCTCATGCTTGAGCGTATTAAATTTGAGATAATCTGTTTGACATTCTAAAACGAATTTGAGGGAAACAGATAAAGTTTTCTGGAGTTTTGTACAGAGATTGGGCTGAAGGTATATTTGGGTGCTGTCAGCGTGCAGATGGTTATTTAGATCATGTATTTGGATGAGATTTTAAGGGAGAGAGTGTAAGGAAAGTAGACCATCAAGGATTAAGCCCGAGGGCACAGAAATGAGAATCTAAGAGATGACAAGCCAGCAGAGACTGGAAAAGAGTAACTAGTGGAGTGGAAGGAAAAAGCAGACCAGACGGTGTGCTTTTGACTTAGAAGCCAAATGACTTAGAAGCCAACCCAACAAGGAAGATGGAGTGATCCACACTGGCAAATGGTACTGTGAGGCCATACTGTAATACGAGAGGCAAAAACTAACCATTAGTCAAGCAGTGTGAAGGTTATGGGTAAGCTCAACATATCACTTTTTGCAGCGGAGCATGGGGACAAAAGCCCAACTTGACTAGATTTAAGATCTAGTTCCGTTTTTCCCAAAATGGAAATTGGAGACAGTGTATAGAAACCTATCTTCTGAAGATTTGTACTGTAGAATTTCAGCTGGCAGGAAGTATGGTTAAGAGAAATTCTGCTTAAGTTCAGAGGAATAATAGCACACAAAAAAGTTGAGAAGAGAAGGAGCATATTAAAGTAGGAGAGAAGGGGCACCTGGGTGGCTCAGTCAATCTTCCAACTTAGTTTTGGCTCAGGTCATGATATCATAATTCATGGGTTTGAGCCCCACAAACATGGGGCATCGGGTTCTGCATGGGATTCTCTCTCCCTCTCTCTGCCCCTCCCTGGCTCTCTGCTTCTCTCTCTCTCAAAATAAATAAGTAAACCTAAAAAAATAGGAGAGAAAAAAGAGAATTGATGGAGAAGTGTCTCTGAGTAGACATAGGTGGTTGATATGAAGTTCAGAAGTTGAAGGACTGTATCTAGATAGAAACGTGGGAGGAAGATTTGCGCAGATATAGGCTCTGTAGGTGGGGAATATAGTGGCAGATACCAACAGAAATTCTCTTCAGTTTGCTTTCAATATTATAAAGCGGAAAGTGAGCATAGGCAAGGAGGTTTTGAGGCAAAAGGATAAGATATTAAACAGTTTTTGAAGAATTAGAAGAATGAAGTAGGGATGTGTCTTCTGACTGCCTAACCACCTGGTTTGAACATAATTGAAAAAGTGATCACTAGTTTCAGAAAACCTGTCTTCAAGATCAGACAGCTGTAAGAAGCCTACCACTGCTATAGCATTAGAGTCCACATCCTGCTTATTTCTGCTTTATTATAGAACATTTCAAATACACAAGGTAGAGGAAATAGTATAATAAATGCTTATGCACCCATCATCCAGTTCTAATAGTTATCAACCCTTATTTAACTATACTTTCTTCTTTCCTTGAGTATTTTTAAAACCACACACACACACACGCACATATATATATATTTATATGCATATATAAACTATTACACGTTCTTTATAATTTTATTTAATATGTAAACATTTCAGAATGTGTCTCCAGATGTCAGGCATTTGTTTTTATAAACATGCCATTGTCACACCTTAAATATAATAGCATGATTTTTCATCATTGGATATTCACTCATTGTTCACATTTCCCCAATTTGTTTGCTTGAATTGGGATCCAGCTAAGATTATAACTTTGCAATCAGATGATTTCTTTTTCAAATATCTTCAATTTTGTAGTTTTCCAACCATCTAATTATATCTTTGCAATATTTTTGTTTGTTTATTATTGTTTAAGAACCTGGATTATTCAGCCCATAACGCTTGCCACACTCTGGATTCTCCTAATTGCATAACCATGGTGGATTTAATATGTTCTTCTGTGCCTTTTATTTTTTATGAATTGATAGTTAGACCTAGTGGTGTGATCATATTCAGGTTTGACTGTTTGGGTAATTTATTTTTATAGACCGTATTATATAATCAAACCAGGGGTTATATCGTATCAATTGTCTCTCTCTTGGTTATGTTTTCAGCTATTTAAGATAATTGCTTAGATCCATTAATTTAATAGGAGTTACAAAATCTTGACATTCTACCATTTCTTCATTTATTAGCTGAAATAATCCCATTGAGTAAAATGTCACCTTACAAACTAATTTCTCACTCTTAAGTATAGTTCATATAGAAAAGATTCCCAAAAGAATATTGATTATTTTCCATTATATGGAAGTTTTCAAAATAACCAGATCACCTGCCAGTGTTTATTTTAATACTGTTATAAACTCATGGAAGTAAACAAATCTGATGCATTTTACTTCATTGCATTACTTCTAATGATTCTCAAATTTCCCCTTCTTTGTCTAGAGTCAATTTCACTTTGCTTCAGTCTTTTACACCTATGTCTTTGCTGAATTCTTTCAAGTAATGAAAGAAAAATTTCATAAAATTTTATTCAATTCACTATGTAATGGCCACAAATATGTACACTTTCAAGTTCAGTCTGCACAATTAACATTTGTCTGTTACTCTCTCTGGTCTAGAACAAACTATGGCCAGTGGGCTGATTGCCTGGTTTTATAAATACAGTTTTATTGGGGCACAGCCATGCTAGCTCATTTATGTATTATCTGTGCCTGCAAAGCAGTTTGCAACAAAAACCAACTGTATGGTCAACAAGCAAGCCTTAAATTTTTATTGCCTGACCTTTCACGGAAAAGTTTGTCAATCCACGATCTAGACAATCCACATAATAAATCATGCCCTTATTTTAGTGTTTGCTAATTTCTGTGACGTATATGCCCCCCACCGTGCAAATTCCAGGCCACCAAGAAGGCACTGAAGGCAGAGTGGAGAAGAAATTGCATATTAACACACCATTGTGCATGGTGTGTTATTATATGTATATGTTGTTCCAACTGTTTATATATATACATATTGTGTGTGTGTGTATATACATATATATAATGTATGTATTCCAATAAATTTTGGAATAAATAACCTGAAAAACATATAGAAGAGCAAAATGTAGTGAAATAGGAATTGATAAATTCCGAGTATATATACCTTTTACTTTTAGGACTATTCAGTTAGTTGTATGTTTATATAATTTAATTTTTAACAACAGCTTTGTTTAACAAACTGCTCACAAGAGCACCGAGAATTTAACAATCAGCTCTAACAAACTGGTATAAGCCAGCTCCAATTCACCACCTCTTATATCCCACGAACCATCTCTATAGGTAAAGCATATGAATTTTTATTTTTGAGCCCCAGGTAGAGACACATCCACCACCCTACTGGGAGTATATTATATTGACTGGCAAGTTAGCTACAAACTCATAGCCTCAAACATTAAACCTTACATAGAAAGATTTAAAAACTCCAATACTTTAGTATGATTACATTTTAAAACTATAAATATAATCATAAAGGTGCATACCAGAGAATAAAAACAACTTGACTACATCTAAAGGGTCTTTGGGACTTAAGAAGACTTGTTTGAAAGGAGCTCTTGATGAATTTAAGAAAAGCCAATATGCATTTAAACTCTGGAAGACTGTTTTTACCAGCTGGTTACCACATGCACTTCATAGGTTTAATCACAAAGTGGAGGTCACGGGGCCGAAGTGTGATATTCCCACCTTCTACCCAAATGACAAACATCAATGATTTATCAAACAGCTTACACCTTCAGAGGTTGGTCACAGCCTCTCTATCCTTCTCGACATGGAGCTCCAGGCAAATCATTAGTATTTGATTATAACTGAATCTGAGATTAAGCCCTCAGGCCATCTCTCGTGTAATATCTCACAAACTTCTACTTATACATTTTTTTTCTCGTTTTCAATATGCTTCAGGGTTTCTAAAGAATAACTCCCGGAATAACTTCGGAAAAATCTTTAGCTTCTCTTGATAGAAATAGAATAATGCTCAGAGTTCACGAATTTCAATATCAGGCAGGAATAGACTGTGAGAACAAGGAGGCAGTGCACTAATATTATGGAAATGCTGAGTATAATTGGAGTTTGCGAGGGGAGATGTCATTCAAGCTTATCATAGGCTTCACTTGTGGTAGGCAACTTTGAGTCTACCCAAATATTCTTCCACTTGTGAAATCTATTAAACCAATGATTTGGGCTGAACGAGAGAATTAGGGAGTTCATATCCTGGCTATATTGTGAGTCATATTCCTCAGACAAAATGGGAGCAACCTTTCCACATTATGGCCTGTGATCCAGGAAAATCAAGGGACAGCACCTTCATCCTGAAGACCTGACAAACTGGTTTTCTTTGATCAAAAAATGAACCAGACACTAAAATACAGTCATGGAAGAACTTAAGGCAGGGAGATGCTCAAATCCTCCCAGAGTCTGGCATTTGGTTCAGCACCTGAAAAGAAATTATTCAAATACAAAGGAATTACCATGTGAATGGTGTTTCTGCACAGTTTCTGCATATGCTGCCTTGCATTTTTATCAAGACGACAAACATACACCAGCGTGAGAAAGCAGGTGCCTGTTCCCCCGTATCTTTTGAACATCAGTATTTCCCAGCAGTTAACTGCATGCGATAATGGCCAGAGCACAGAAACGTTTTGATTTGGATCCAAACTCTTCACCCAGAAGCAGCTTTTTGTTGTATATTTTAAGCTTGGAGCTTTTGATCCAGATTTCATTATATGGCAGATCATTTAAATAAGAAGGCAAGGAGGCTGATTGAGGCGGGGGGAGCTTCGTAAGCTGTTGAAGTCTCAAAGAATATTTCAGCTCAGAGGGATTTCTATTTTGGAGCCAAATTCAGATCCCACCTACTGAGTTAAAGCAATTAATTATTAACCACAGACATATTAAAATTACAAGATAGTGGGTTAACAGCACATTGCAACGAGCCTTCAAATTGTGATTTCCCAGCTTAATGACGATGATAAGATAGGACTGAATGGCAAATTGCTATTGCTTTCAGCTGAAAATGTGAAAGTGCTGTGGCCTGATCACTTGTTACGGAGAACCGCTATTCATTCAGCAGCACTCCTTGCGGAAATAAACCCAGGGTCTGGTGTGGTGGCAGCTGAGATGTTAATTCACAAGACAGCAAGCGGAGAGGAGCTGCTAAGTGGCACAGTGGGTTAATGATGCACTACAGTGCTTCACCATGGGAGACATATGGGTTGCATTCTGGCATTGTTCACAAGTGGAAATTGGTTTACCAATCTTAGCTTGGTCCCTAGTGGACAGTTGTCCACGTCCTAGACCTCCTCAGATATTGTCCTAATTTTCTGCACAGGAGAGGCTCAAGTCTGGAAGAGCAGGAGAGTGACTTATAACAGTGCAATTGGCTTGGCAGAATCAGAGGAGGAAATGGGCCCGATATCCTCCCTCTTTTAATCCCAGTTCCTGCCAGTATCTCATTTTCAGAAGCATGAAAATCCACTCAGGGCAGCAGAAGAAAGAAAGGCAATAAACAAGGCCAGTCTCCTTTCCAGTAAAACTACATCCCCAAAGAGCTAAGGGGGGTTAATATTCATTTATTAAAAAGAGGATACTTGTTTGCAACAGGCTGTGCCCTCAGCTTGAGGATCATGGGACTAAAAGCTTTAGATAAGAGTGGAATAGTTTAGCCCAAAACACATGCATTTGCTGGAATAATTGTACAAGATATCACCGTGTAACTATTCTCATTATAATCCTCATGGTCTTAGTATCAAGAGAATGTGCACAATAATATGTATAATTTTCTAATGTATTTTTGTATTTTAAAAGACAATATTTTTTCACCTTAAGTAAAAGCCTTTTCTTTAAGAAAAAGATATTGACTTAATTTACTCCTCCATGGGAAAAAAATCACCAGGAATAAAAAATTTTTAATTGCAAATAAAATAAAATGATGAGAGAAAAAGAAGTTTAATAAAAATTTTATACATGAGGGCCTCAAAGCGGAAACAGGAGGTAATTATGGAAGTAGAAAATATTAATTCTTTTTCTAATGTAGAAAAATAACAAAAGCTATGGTAATAGAAGCTGAAGCATTAAGATAGGAATGAAATGAAACACAAAACAAGAGTAGGGAGAAAAATCTATGACAAAAAGGAAGATTCACCATCTTCTACAAAAGACTTTTGAAACAAAAAATGAAAAAATACTGAAAATAGTCTGTAAATTTCAGACTGTTCAGATATTTTAAAACAATCATTGTTTTCTGGGATTATTTAACATACTCTTGTCATAATTCTGCCTTCAACCAATCATTCCTCCTCAATCCTTTTTTTTTTTTTTTTAATTTTAACTGGGTTGTGAAGTGGTTTATTGATTCAGTATTTAAAGAATATACTCGGGGTGCCTGGGTGGCTTGGTTGGTTAATCGTCCGACTTCGGCTCAGGTCACGATCTCATGGTCTGTGAGTTCGAGTCCCGCGTCGGGCTCTGTGCTGACCGCTCAGAGCCTGGAGCCTGTTTCCGATTCTGTGTCTCCCTCTCTCTCTGCCCCTCCCCTGTTCACGCTCTGTCTCTCTCTGTCTCAAAAATAAATAAATGTTAAAAAAAAAAAAGAATATACTCAGTAGGCAAACACTTGAGACAGAAGAATCAAAAGATGAGAGATTTATAAACATCACATTACAGTAGAAAATGGAGGAAAGTTTCAAATGCAAAATTATTTGAACAAATCGCTTTTTCCAGCAATCATAATCCCAAAAGGTGATAAATGCATCCAGTCCCACATTTTCCTTTCCTTAGAACCTGGGCTCATCCTCTCTAAAAACAGAGTCAGCTTCCTGAAGCAAATCACCTGTTACTTCTAACAAGACCCATTCATAGTGTGTCCCCGCTTCACGCTCTTACTCCTCTACCAACAGTGAGTTTCCAAAATCCTGTTCTCACATCAGTCTTACTCCCCTTTGGGATCTCCTCCCTCATTCAAATCAAACCCATTTTGTTTCCCTCCCTGGAAAGTCTTCATCAACACCTTGGTCCACAAAGTCTCTTCTTTCCATAACACTTAATTTATAAGGTATTCTAGAGCAGCCAAAATCCTGCTTTGGAATTTCCTACTTGGCTTTATATACAGTTATGAATTATTTGTGTGTCTTTGTGGAGTCTCCTCAAGTAAACTTTAGGATTAAGAAAAAGATGTTGTATGCACAAAGTAGATTTTCCAGAAACATTTTAAGATAGATTTCTCTTTTGGGTTTACATATTTATTCTTATATACCATGATACCTAGCACACTGCCTTGCTTAATAAACATGTTGGAAGGAACGCTTACCATAAAATAATTACAACTTCTTTTACTCTGTTAATAGAGATCATCCTCCCCAATTTTAATAAGATATTTAAGACCTTCATAAAATTTAAATGGAACACAGCAGAATCATTTAACTCTCTACTATTAATCTGATAGTGTCAGATTTTAAAAGTAATGAGACTGCATTTCGATTTTTAAATACTCCATTTCATTCTTGGAAAATTATGATGTAATTCAAGTGCAATTTTGTATTCTTTCAAAATAAATTGTGACAAATTTGAAATTCATTAAAACCCTTCAATTCATTAAAATTCATACTTTCCTATACACAATATAAGAGCAGCTTTTATTGAATTTTAGGCAAAGTAGAATGTCCAGTTAGGAATATTTATGCATCAAGTACTTGGATGGACACTATGGCTTAAATATACCCACAATTAGATTATCTGAAACACTGAGATGTTAAGAAACTGTAGCTCTGGATTGGTGGGATCTTGGTCCATCCACATTTTGCTGGTACCGAATTTTTAATAGAACACAGTCATAAATAGGGCAGTTACTTATAGAGGGTTAGTTCTGCTGGAACCAAATGTTTGAATAACTATATATACATCTCTTTGTGTTTTTGTCATCTACTAATGTTGAAAAACTGAATGAAAGCAGGCAAATTACTATGTGTCTCCTCACTTTCTCTTACCTAGTTTAGAACCATTCAGTCTACTTCATCTAAAATACAGGAGCATCATCCTTTCAGAAGATGCTCAGATTTTGAGGGAGATACAGTGCTATCCTTGCCTGTCTCAAACTTTCGACTCTCCTTCAACACCCAGTCTTACAAAGTTCAGCTTTGTATGTCCCCACAAGAAACAAGAAAGGAAGAGAGAAAAGGAGACAGAGAGAGAGACAGAGGAAGGAAGGAAGGAAGGAAGGAAGGAAGGAAGGAAGGAAGGAAGGAAAAGAAAGAAAGAAGAAAGAAGAAAGAGAAAAGAGAAAGAGAGAAAGAAGCAGAAATAACAGATGGAAGAAAGGAAGAAACTCAAGGGAAAGGGTGACCACTAGCGATCACACATTCCAGGAGATATATCCACAAGTACAGTGTTATTGCCGGGGATAGTAGACAGTAGACTGGGACCATATAATTCTGTACAGGGGCACGCACATGGTCTGGATGGATCTCTTCAAGAACCTATTGTCATAGACAAAAACAGCAATGACAACGATGAAGTGGGTTATACAATTTCTGCCAAACAAGGAAAAACAAATATTATCTGAAATGATTTCCAACAGCCAAGATTACCAACCAGTGTACTATGGCCCATCTGGATGCTTCAAACAAACTCCAGGTGGCTGAAATGTACTCGTCTCAGCCATCAAGGTAACCCGGCAGAGCCTGAGGTAGGTGGAACCCATGCAACATCCCAATCAGGTCGCCCTGGTATGCCTTCAAATGTCCCTTTTCTACAAGTGTTAAGAATGATGCCAGGGGTGGGGGGAAGTAACTTTAAGAAAATGATTTACCATCCTCAATATAGTATCCAAGTAGACATGAAAAAGAAACAGAAAGTTGGTACATTTTTAATGTCGATATTTGTTTATATTATCCTGAATTCGAATATGGGGTTTCTAGATCAAGGCAGATAACTATTACTTGCAGTAATAAGTGCATCAGTTCCTTCACCCCATTTTCTTTCCCCTTTCTGGGGTAATGTAACGAGACCCATTCGGACAGGCTGGCTTGTATGGGTGTCATCCAACAGGAGGGAAGCCCTAAAATTAAGAATTAGGGAGTTACTGTGAAATAAATTCGTTGTGGTTGAATTTCAGCTTTTAATCAAGTAGGTTCAAAATGGAAAGTTAGAGACATAAGTGTAGTCAAGATCCTGCAAATGCTTATATGGTAGGTAGGGAATTTGTGTTTTTTTTAATGTTTATTTTTGAGAGAGAGAGAGAGAGAGAGAGAAAGAGAGAGACATAGCACAAGTGGGGGAGGGGCAGAGGGAGAGGGAGACAAAGAATCTAAAGCAGTCTCCAGGCTCTGAGCTCTGGCACAGAGCCCAAAGCGGGGCTCGAACTCGTGAACCACAAAATCATGACCTGAGCTGAAGTCGGACGCTTAACTGACTGAGCCACCCAGGCACCCCAAGGAATTTGTATTTTATCTTTAGAGCAAACATGGTTGTGTCTTTTGTTGTTCATTGAAGTATTTTAAGTAGAAGGGTAATCAGTGAACATTTTTCATTTCAGTCCTTCTAAGTCTACCGGTTGGCCTTGGGCATAATATAGGTTTCCAGTATGTCTCAGTTTCTTTATCTGAAAATAAAGATAATATTAATACTTCACTAATAAAGGTGTTGAGAAGATTAAAAGTCTTCAAAAATGCCCAAGACACAGTAAATACTCCACAAATTGCTGTTATTAGTATTACAGGATTTTAAACAAAGGGATGGCATGATGGCATTTTAGAGAGCTCTTTCTGACCACATTGGGAGGTGGATTCAGAGGACTGTAAAACTGGACGTGGAAGCTGCACAATACCCCAGGGAAGAGATGAACATTACCTGGAATATTATTAGCAAAGCAGGTAGAAACAGAATGTTCAAGCCATATTTAGGGAGAAGAATCAATAGAATAAATATAAGGACTGAGTGGGTGCACCCATATGTCTGTGCTGTATTGAAAAAGTATAATTAACTAAACATAGGATAATATTTTTAATTGTTTCTGATTTACTTGATTGTCTCTTCCTCCATTAGACCTATTAGGTGTCTTTTTCAAATTTATTTGTCCCTGTTATATTTCCAGTGCCTAACAGCGCATGAAAAATAGAGACACTTTTCTAAATACATTGAGCACTGTTTGCGTAGGAAGATGATTAGTTCAGGGCATATAAGTGTAAGTTGATTTTGAAGGCAAGATGGTGGTCTGGCAAGCAGATTTACATGAAATTTAAGCTGTTGGAGTGGGCGTGGTTACCAAGGAGATGATTTGCAGTGAGAACAGAGCAGAGTTGGGGACAGAATTCTGACGAAGATGAACACATAAAGGAAAAAGAGACTTGCAAGTATTCGAAGAAAGAATGTCCAGAGAATTGGAAGAAAAACAAGGAAATCTGTAGTGTCGAAAAAAAGCAGAAAATGGTATTTTAAGAAGGAGCAGGAATATGAAACACTCTTTTAAGCAATTTAACAGTAACAAAATATTGTTAAGAGGCCAAGTATAACAAATAAGATATTGGCTAAAGAAGTTCATTTGAAGTAGCTTGAGGTACAAGCTGGATTAGGGCTTTTGAGGAATGATTGGGTGATATTTAAGTGGTGATAGAATTTAATTTTTCAAAAGTAATTAAGCTATTAAAAAAACAGGTAGAAATAGGTAAATATGGAAGTGTCTGTGTCATTCAGAGATGTTTGAAACCGCCCTGAATGTTGTTGACAGGGTAATTCATAGAGTGAGGGAGCCGAGAAGGTCAGGGTTGATATGGTATCCTCAGGCTTGTAGTGAGTGAGGGGGACCGTGACAACACGGAACATTCAGATGCATCTTTTATGGAGCCAACTGGGTATGAAAACTCAATGGTATCTCAAAGGATTCACCTGAATGGCAATATGGTAAAATAATAATTCTTCCAACTCCAACGCAACTAGTGATGTGGGATCATTTGCTACCTTTACATCCACCAAAACTTTATAAACACATACTTTAGAAATGATGTATAATCAGTGATTAAGGCTATATTAACAAAGAAGGGAGGGGTTTTATGCATGTCAAGGGCAATGTAGATGTGTATTTTTTTATTCTTGTGTTTGCCTTTTAGCCATAAACGAGGATATTAGCAAGAGTTGTCTTTTGAAAGAAATAGTTCACTAGAATCTTCCTCATCTCTTCCTTTGTTATTCCATATAACATTACACATAGGCTTTCTTGTGTGTGAAGTTTAAAAAGAATATGTATGTAAATTATGTAAGTGAATGCTATTCTGTACTAACTAATGGGATGTCACTTTCTATGGAAAGAAGACTAAAAAGTAAATGTTAAAAATGTGAGAATCAAACTCCATACATTGCAAAGCAACAAGTTAGTAATAGTATTACTAACTAGTATCTGGGCACCTTTGTATTTAGTAACTAGTATTTTTTCTTAGCACATTACTGATACATAGTCAGGGCTTAGTATATGCTTATTAGAGCAGATTAATTGTGGACATTTCAGGTCAAGCCATGATATAAGCAACTGAAAATAATTAGAGCCATCTGATTCATTATCACATATTGTATTTTAATAGCAGATATATTTTTAAAGAACTCTAGATCTTTGCAGGAATCATTTATCAGGAGTGTTCTTTCCTCAAAGAGGTAATTAGGTGAAGAGCTGGTGTCACTTTGTAGTATAGAAATGATCCTTGAGGGGCACTTGGGTGGCTCAGTCAGCTGAGCGCCTGACTTCGGCTCAGGTCATGATCTCGCAGTTTGTGAATTCGACCCCTGCGTCAGGCTCTGTGCTGACAGCTCAGAGCCTGGAGCCTGCTTCAGATTCTGTGTCTCCCTCTCTCTCTGCCCCTTCCCCACTCATGCTCTGTCTCTCTCTGTCTCTCAAAGGTGAATAAACATTAAAAATAAAATGAAAAATAATAAAGAAATGATCCTTGAGTGAAGGAAAGGTAGAGAATGAGAGTGGATAGCTTTGCAAAATTGGGGATTGTATAAGTTCTCACAAATGTTCTGAAATGAATGCCTCTTTATGTTGTGGGAAATTAAGATCTCTTAAATCTTTTTTGATCTCCACATTGGAGATAGGAGAATATATCAGAGACTCTAAGATCCCAAGATTTCAGAAGTTCTCTTTCCATTATACACTATAACAGGGAAGACAGTAAGCTTAAAGCAGATGTAATGAAGATCATCCTTAATACGATTTTAGGGAAAGATAAACTATTGATGGTATGAAGTAATTGGTACATATTGCTTGTATTGGCTACAGAAATGGTGTTATTTAAAATTTGAGTCCTCATTTTGCTTTAGTTTAAAAAAATGCGGCTACTGATGACAGAAGTGCCACAGGCTGGGATGTCCCCATCCAACTTCAGGCTTGCCATCACATTCAAAAGGAGTTCCTTAGCTGAAAGAGATACTGGACCTTCAAAAATCAGTCAGTTAATCAGGTAGTTAAAGAATTAAGAAATATGAGTTCACTTATAGGTATGATTTTCCTACTCTCTGAACCTGTCTCTTCTAATTATGCTTTTTGTAGAAAGACTCACACTTCTATATACAGTGGAGTATTTTTATGCATTTTTTTGTAGCATCAGAGCCCACAATTTTCTGTTGATTTTGCAGATAAAAAGTTACAGATCATTTCTGTTGGATGAATCTCTTTGTTATACCATCTGAAGCGTTCTGAAAAAAAAACAATGTCATATTCATTTGAAGACAGAAAAAGAAACAACATTACTTGATTCAATGTGATAGCTATTTCTAAGGCAGAATTAAAATAGCATAATTTCAGCAATTTACTTTTTTACACTAATACCACAGTTCATTATTTTATACATTGAGGCACTTTAGAACCTCTCATATGCTTTTAATCTATCACTTACTAGTTGGCAATTACTACTTCATCTTCGGTCTCTATGCTCTTAAGAATTTGAACTCATAAAACAACATTGTTCTTATAATAGTGTAAAAACCACAGGAAAAGAAAAATTCCCTGTCTTTATTGAGCCCCACGTGTGAACATTTTTATATTCATCATACTTATACTTTAACATGTTTTAAAATTAAGGTGGATTTGCATGCTTTTTTGAAAAAGGGGGAGAAGTCAAGAAGTCACTCTTACTGGACTACATGTGGAAAGTAAATTACAAAGGTTTCAAGGAAATTGAGGCAACTGGCCATGTTGAAACAGCTAATATCACCTGGGGCCCATGCCCAGATGGAATAGAGTAATACTACCCAGGCCTGCCTGGGGTGTCCAAGGAGCCAATTCATGTGGGAAGAACCAAGGGACGTGACAAAAAGTGGAAGAGATGTCACTTGGAAAAGCCTCTGGATTGTGGTTAAGTCAGGGTTAAGCTATGAAGAGCCCCTTAGCCACACCATTGGACAGTTTAAACAAAGCTGACAGAAGGGAGGAAAAAGCCCTACGATTATGAGACAATACACAGTGAAATAAGTATCAATGAGTAAAAAACTAGGACAGGTTAAAGAGTACTGAATACTGAACATGTTGAAGTAAGAGCATCAGCGAGAGTCTTCACAAAAGCCATCTAGTCATCAGTCAAAGTGGAGGTTTTATAAGATGTACCTGATGAATGCTGACTTTCTGCAAAGGGAGTTAAGATTATGTAGGCAGAGCACACTACTGAGAAGGGCAAATTTGATCCCTATAATTAACTAATTTTTGTAACATAATCTTTAAAGACTATATTTATTCTTAGCACTATGGAATTTTGCCTAAAAAGTTTGAAAAATTCAACATTCATCCATGTAACAGTCAAGAGATACTTGTTGATTTTCTCTTTGATTGACATTATGTTAAGTCCTAGAAAATATAAAGATGAAATGGACATGATCATGTCTTAATCTTACTAATAAGTGAGAGAAACAGATTAAACAAATAGCAACACAGGTAACTCTTACATTACAGGTATATTCAATGTTATGAGGAAAAAACAGTTTATTTCCCCGAACTTAGATTATAAACATGATGTCCATTATATGTGACTCTATACCCATTCTCACATTGTGAGTTTCTTAATTTCCTCAATAAATTCTGTGATTCCAAACAATGATACTACTGGACCAGGGCAACAACCTCTTTTTCGGAAGATGTTATGTTTCAAACAATAAATAGTTTGAAGTTTTAGAAGCATATTAAAAATCAGAAAAAAATGTGTGAGAATATCTTTTGCCTTTGGTTTCCCCCATAAAAAAGAAGAAGAATATAAATATATTTCAAGAAAGTAATGACAGTGGAAAGCATATGTTGGCAGTCTTAAACTCAGAGGAAGTTTACAGAATATGGTCTTGACTTTATGGTTTATTATCTTATTTGAAATGAAATATAGAAAGGTCCAACAATAATCAGGCAGCTTGCCATTGAGCCTGGAGCATTTCAAGAACCACAAAGGAAGAATGAATCATTCCCACACACCCTTAAACCACGGTTTCATATCTACCAATGATTTTTATAGCACTTGGGATTTGTTAATAGCTCATTATGATGATTTCAACATTTGAATCTCCTATTTTACAATTGTTGATATTTCATTGCCCCAAAATGATCAGTTAGCCAAGCCAAATCTTGATTCATGTCCTACCACAAAGAATGTCCATTTCCAGTAACTTTTGATGGTTTTCATTATTCTTAGTGATTGATTACTGCATTAACAGGTCAAATTTTTATCTTTACCTTTCCTGATTTAGTCAACAAAGATACGTATTTAAGCTGGTGAATTTGACAAAAGAGTTATCTTCCAGGATATGGACAACATGGAAAGATCTCAGGGATGTGTTAAATCACACACAAGACTCTGAAGAGCCATGGCTGTCTGTCTGTCTGCTGTCTGAAATTTAGACTGTTAGGAAAATTAAGACCCAACTCTAGTAGGGCTGCATTTCAAATGAAACTTCAAGTCATGCTAATGTCTGGCATCAATTTGAAATTCCTTAAATGTAACCACATAATTTCAGTTTTAAAAAGGGTCTGTCACTTTTAATGATCGAAAAGAAACTTTTGATTGCCATAGGGCAATTTAGTGAAAGTCTTACAGCATCTTTTTTTTGTTTGTTTTTTTGTTTTTTTTTTTTTGTCTAAAACCAATACTTAGGAAGCAATTAATGATAATCAAGTGTGGATGCTATTAATTACCTATGTATCAATTTGTTATCAAAAACTTTTTTAATTACATACTCATCAGAAGGCCTCAGTAAGAGTGGAAAGTCCCAAAAACAAAATTAGATTAAGATTTATCCTTCTAATGTGGAAAAGAAGAAAACAAATATATATGTAGATACATGAAATTGGAATTATTTATTATATGCAGTATCTGGGCCACGCATTACTTTTAATAATAATATCATCTTGGATTTATATGGTGATGTGTCTCCAGAGAGCCAGAAATTCTCTTTTATATTAAGGAGTAAATTACTACCAATATTAGCAATCATGTTTATAGATAAAGATTTTAATTCACAAAAATACATGATTTATCTGAGGTCACACAGTTCATCAGTATTAAAGTCAGGTAAGAATCCTAAGTTTGCTGATTTATAATCAAATATCTGTTCATTTGATTAAGAGTTCTTAACCTGGGGCCAAGAGCTTCAGGGACCTTTGAACATCTTGAAATTAAATGCAAAATGTCATCTATATGTATGTTTTTCTCCCCTGGCAAGAGGATCAGATTTTCAAAAGGGGTCATGACATAAAACATATTAAATACTATCTCATTTGACTAACCCACTTCTTTACTAGATTTCTCTAAAAAGGGATCGCATTCATTTCCATAATAAATTTAAAGTTCAGCCAAAGTTTCTAAATGGTATGCTAGAGTTGGAATACATTAATGTAGCTTAGTAAACAACTTTGCAGAGAACAACTTAGATGACAGGGACTTGAATCCCTAGTTAACTTTTACATGCCTTGACATTTATTCTTAGCGCATCACAGAATTCACATAGGAAAATGCTACACTTAAACAGTTAAATGTACTTCAATTATCACTCCTGATTTGTAACTTTTGGTACGTAATGAAAAATTCATCTTTTGAACTAAAATTGCTCAGAGCAGAAGGCAATATATTTCCCATAAATGTATAACATCAGATCAGCTGGGCTTTACTTACGAGAACAAAACTGAATTTGCTTTCTCTCCCATTTTACCTTTTGGAAATTTTGCACTCACAGAAAAAAATACTCTAATTCAGAACACAATAAAGTATCAAATTCATTTCATCTAATTTTCAGTGTGGAAATGTCATAGTCTATATTTTCATTTTTAATGCTAAGAAGTAAAAGTTAGAAGCAATTTAAATATTGATTTTCATACGTACATATAAGCAGTTTGGATTTGGTTCTACATTGAATATATTTATTGTTGCTCCATTAGAAATAAAAAGGTGCGGACTTCACCTGAAATCTTCATATCCCTTCACATGGGGGGCCATACCAATATGGAGCATCCAAACTGAGAGCTTTGACCGTGTCAATTAATTCAACAAAACAGCCTCTTCAGCCATCTCTCCACAGACTTAATCAAATCTTTAGGTTCATTGTGAAGAGTATGAGACCCTTGCTATGTTATTCAAGGAAAGAAAGAAAATCACCAGCACTCGGTTGTACTTGATTTGGCCTAGGAATCACATGTCAGGCCTCTCAGGCTTAGGTATAATCTCAGCACCAAATGATTTACAAGTCAACAGCCTAGAATCCACAGGGTCTCCACATCAGCTTGCATGTCAGAGACAGATGTCTAATATGTTTCTTGTCAAGATATAGGAAGTGTTTTGATGGCTGTCATCATGAGGCTTATCCAGGTTCCCAGGGGAAGGGCAGAGTAGGTCTCTACTGGTATATATACACCTTGTCCAATAAAATGCATCGAAGGTATGAAGCAAGAGTTTCTTGTCCAGTGGACCACGGGGTTTGTGTCTCTGTAGCTGCTGACAGGTTAACTTTTATTTCTATCCCCAACTCATGACTAAGGCAAAACATTCCCCAAGGCGCACAGGTCTTTGGCACGGACACTAGCTTACAGTTGGAGAGGCATTGGCTTACAGTTGACAGAGAAGAGGTTATTCCCCTCCAACCCAAAAGGGTGTGGATCAGTTTTGTCTCACTGAAGATTTATGAAAATTAAAACAATTTCCTCAGTCTTCTTTTTCTAAGTGGCAGGATGGGGAGGACCAGTTATGAGCCTAACCAGAAAGTTGAATTTCAACACCAAATCAATTCATAAATGTAAAGATAATCAAGGTTAGGCTTCCTTTTTTGAGTCTTCTAAGTCATGTTAGTTCTGCTGCAAAGCTTTCTCTGCTTTGACAAAGAAAGACATGGGGCCAGCTTTCCATTTCTAGGCATTTCCATTTCAATTGCTGATGTCTATCACTGACTGAGTAGCACACAGGCCAATATTTCCTGACTATGAGATCAATGGCTGGACCAGAGACATCAATAGAGAGGATAAAGATTGCTAATTTCTGTGGTCGATGTCAGGAGCAGGGGAAAAATACAAATGGCATAGTGATAAACCAGGTTTATCTGTTGTTTGACCAAGGAATGCCTCACACAAAACAAGGAAGCAGAGAAACCCAGAACAGAGGCAGATAAACTGTTTATCGGTCAGCTGGACTTGTTCTGTTATATCTTTATTTTGGAGATGGCAGAATGGGCTTCTTTGCTTAAAGACCGTCTTCCTGGAACTAAAAAGAAAAATATGTCTGCTTTTGGGCAGGTGGCTGCAGAAAAGGCGAACTCTCCTTCAATATGGGAATATTTATTTATAAAGCAAGTAGTCCCAGAAGTCCAAATGCTGCTAAACCAATATAAGACACAGATGTGTATCCTGGTACAGATGACTTCACTAGGACTCCTAGTCTATTAATGGCAGCATGGATAAATTGTGGCAGGTGTATTTGAACGATTACAGTCAAACTGAATACTTAAGCTACGCGTTTGCTATAATTAGGCTCATCCTTGAAAGGCAATGCAATTTTCGTTCCAATTAATGATCATAATCTCTACTACATTTCTCACCTTTATCCTTGTAAAAACTTCATCAAATGTGTGTACTTACTGTCTCCTAAAGAGAGCTAGTGAGTTTGTGACTCCTTGTTTATGTCATTCTTCGTTTGTGGAATACCCTTCACCATTTCCCTATTGATCTCAATCCTGCCCATCCCTATTCCAAAGCACGTCTGCCTTCAATTTCTTCCTTGCTCTACACTCTTCTAAGTCCGATGTCTGCATTTGGCATTAATATACATCCTACTTAGTTATAAATTTATTAATTTCTTCCTGCGCTGTTATGAGAAGAGCCTGGTATTAGAGTCACATGATTGTGATTCTAGTCTCTAATTTGCTACACAGTATTTTTTTTCTATTCAGTAAGTAGTTTCACCTCTCCAAGATTAACCTCTCTTTGCTAGTAAAATGAAAAGAAAAATTCTTTCCTTTCCTAGGAGAACTGTTAAAAGTAACAAATTAAGCTTGAAATGAATGAAATGTCATCATCACCAACAACACTGCGTTGTGGTGTTTTAATTCATTTCCATCTGGATTATCAGCATTTGGGGAATAAGTCTGGACTACCTAACATCCCCTTGTACTTTTCAACACACTTATCAAAGCCTATCCTTATACTTATAACAATGTAAACGATGTTTTATGTATGTATCTCTTTGACTAAACTAAAAGCTGCCCAAACTGAACTTACGTCGCATTTACCCTTGAATCTCTAGCACCTAGCACCTGGCAACAAATTTCCTCCCAAAACACGTGATAAACTGAACCAAATTACTATATATATTTTCATCATATGGCACAATGCTTTGTGTGTAGTCAGTGTAAGTTGTTTTTTTGTTAAGTGATTAAGCTAGATATCAGTCATTACCTACAGTTTATCTTAGAACTTCTCGTTCAGATCGGTTCATCAATATATGTGACAAATGGCAAAACAACTATTTCTACAACAAAGCAAGTACTTGAGAACCATGAGAAAGTCTTTGCCTATGTAAACACAGCACACAATTAAACATAATTATAAAATACCCCACGTAGTGTGCAAATTCAAATCATCAATATATAAGAGAACCAATATATAAAGTAGTTTGAACTCATTGGCAATGCTGAAGTCATTCCAGAAATATAAAAGTTGGGTCAGGGCCTCTCGGTTGAGAATTTACATCCTAGAATAATGCAAAAACAGTCCATTATAGAACATAACCAAAGTTTTTTACATAAACATGGTTAAGGGTGCAAGATTAAAGGGTACAGTCCAACAAATCTGTTGCTGGTAAAATATTATGATATCCAATAGGAACTTAGGGAACACTTTGGCCATTTGAAACTTAAACTTTCCATATTTCCATCTTTTTTTTCTAGTAACCAGTCTCAAATTCTGAGGGAAAATGTACTCCTTTTTATTTACATAAAGGCCATGAACAAATGTCTCCCATATTTACCCTTTCTATGAAACTCTTTCCACTTTAAGAAGGATGTGATCATTTCTTCTTTAACTGGTTCCACAGCTCTAATTTCTCCCTTTACTTACAACTGTACTTCATTTTTCATGCATGGTCTCCCAATCGAACTAAATGTGAAGTGAGGTAGGATAAGACACATGACTATTTTGGTGGTCAAAAGGTAGATACAGGTAACAGGAAGAGAGTCCCATTCTCCAGTTCCTTTCTTATCACTCTGGGCACCTTCACAAATCACCCTCACACTTTAGTTTAAAAAGTAAAAAGGAGCAATTTCTGGATTCTCATGTGGCATTTATGGAGTTTATGCATTGTCACTCCCATCCCTACAACAAGAAAAAAGTTGAACAAACCGAAAATCAACTTTTCTTTAGATTCGTCAGAGAAGTGAAATAAAGCAAATTCTGCTCCCAAATTTGGAGAGATAGACAGGCAGAAACAGAGAATCACAGTTTACCAAGGCAGAAACTCAAGAGGAGGAACCTCCAGGACCAGGACCAGAGTAGGCAGCCCTAAACTGTAAAAGACAAGTTGCCAGAGACTCAGTGTGGACTGAGTTAAAGTTTGAGGTGAAGACTCTAGGGGGCCCAGTCTTAGGGAGGCTACCACACTTTCGTGAGTTGTACTTCCAGGAGTCATGCCAGGCTCTCATGGTGAAGGACAAAGAAAAATCCCCTGGTGCATCTGGAAGGGGGAAGGGGGAAAGTAGCTATTCTGAAATGCAGCCAGAGCATTTTATTCTGTTTAACCAGACCTACTCTCAAAAGGAACTACTTCACCACAGCCTAACAGACTAGAGTTTGCCAGAGCTTAACCCACCTTGGGAAAAGGAAATACTCAAATCAGCTCCCCCTAGACTTTAATATGTAAGAAGGCAAATACTCAACCTCAGTCTGATCTAGCCTTCCACGTGGAGGCTCTCCTCCAGCCTTCCATGTGGGATAGGGAAGTCCTTACCTCTAGCCCCCTCTAGCCTTCTTATCTTACTTGAGTGGGGTGTGAGGATTGAGGGATGGGGGACCCTAAGAACCATGTGTAAAGATCACAGCCTGGGGAAGCAGGTGCACTAAAAGACTGAGACCAAATAAAAAAACTGTAGAACGCTTCCCTTCCCCCAGCTTCAACAACACATCACTAAAGATCTACTTAACTCAGTTCCTTTTACCCAGCACATCATGTCTGGCTTTCAACAAGAAAACTGTAAGGCATACTAAAAGGCAGAAAGCACAGTTTGAGGAGACAGAGCAAACATCAGAAGTAGACTCCGATGTGACAGGGATGTTAGGAATTATCAGGCTGGGATAATATAACTATGAATAATATGCTAAGGACTCTTATAGAAAAAGTAGACAACATGCAAGAACAAATGAGTAATTTGAGCAGAGAAATAGGGAGCCTAAGAATCAAAAAGCAATACTAGAAATAAGAAACACTGTAACACAAAGAATGCTTTTGATGGGCTCATTGGGAGACTGGACAGGTTGAGGAAAGGATCAGTGAGCTTAAGAATAAGTCAATAGAGGGGCGCCTGGGTGACTCAGTCTGTTAAGCATCCGACTTCGGCTCAGGTGGTGATCTCACAGTTAGTGGGTTTGAGCCCCATGTCGGGCTCTGTGCTGACAGCTCAGAGCCTGGAGCCTGCTTCAGATTCTGTGTCTCCCTCTCTCTCTGTCCCTCCCCCACTTGCACTCTGTCTCTCCCTCTCAAAAATAAACATTAAAAAATTAAAAACAAAAAAATAAGTCAACAGAGATTCTTCAAAAGCACAGAGGAAAAAAAGACTAAAATATCTTTTAGTCAGATATCAGAACAGAATATCCAAGGGTTATCTAGGATAATTATAAAAAAGATGATATATGTGTAATAGGAATACACTGAAAGGAGAAGAGAGAAAAAAACTAGAAGATAAAACGTAATAATGACTGAGAATTTCCCAAAATTAATGTCAGACATCAAAACACACATACTGGAAGCCCAGAAAGCACTATGCAGGAATATGGCAAAAATCTAGGCATGTCATATTCAAATTAAAGAAATGAAAAAATACTGAAAGAAATCAGAGGAAAATAAACCAATAGTAAAGAAATACAAGAATTACATCAGACTTCTCTTCAGAAACCGTGCAAACAAGAAAAGAGTGGGGTGAATTATTTATAGTGTTGAGTAAACACACACACACACACACACACACCCCAAAGTAGAATTCTGTATTCAGAAACATTATCTATCAAAATAAAGGAGAAATACTTTCTCAGGCAAATAAAGAATTGAGGGAATTTGTCACTGGTAGATCTGCCTAGAAGAAATATCAAAAAAAGTTCTTCACAGAGGAAGGAAATAAAACCCATTTCTACATTAAAAAAAAGGCATAATATTAAAAAGAGGAATATGTGAAGGTAAAATAAAAACTTTTATTTTTTCTTATTCTTAATTGCTATAGAAGATAAGTTTGTTTAAAAAAATAATAGCAACAATGTATTCAGTAATTACAGCTTATGCATAAATGTAATAACTAACAGCAATGTTATAAGGTACAGGAGAGAGGAATTAGAAATACTTTGTTACCAGACACTTATACTACCCATGTAGTGGTGTAATGTTATTTGAAAATGGAATTGGATTCCCTGTAAGTGTATACAGCAAACTTTATGGCAACCACAAAAAAATAAAAAATAAAAAGAGAAGTATAATTGATATGCCGAAAAAAGGAGAGAAAGTGGAATCATATAAAATGCTCAATTATTCAAAATTCAAAAAAATAAAATGTTCAATTAAAATCACCACGACAAAAACATAGACAAAAACAGAAACAAAGAACAAAGGCAATGAAGAGAAAATAGCAACAAGTATGATAAATATAAATCCAATATTCACTTCAAATGTCAATGGCTAAACACATCCAGACAGAGACTGGACACATACACAAATGAGACACAATTCTATGTTGTTTATTTAAACTTACTTTAAATATAAAGACACATACAGATTCAAAGAAAGAGACAGAGAAAGATATATCATGTTTGTCAACATTAATCAAAAGAAATCTAAAATTTTTGACCAAGAAAATTATCAAGAAAATTATCAAGGATCTAGAGGGTTTTTACACAGTGATGTCAATTCATTAAGACAACAATCCTTAATGTGTATGCACCTAACAACAGAGCTTTAAAATATGTAAGACAAAATTGATAGACTTGCATGAGGAAATAGATGAATACACTATTGTAACTGAAGACTTCAACCTGGCTCTATCAATAAGTGACAGATTGAGCAGGCAAAACAGTAGTAAGGACATAGTTGAACTCAACAGCACCATCAACTGAATGTAATTGACATATACTCCTTCATTCAACAATAGAATACACATTCTTCCAAGCTTATATGGAAGATTCACCCATATAGACCACACTCTGGGCTATGAAATATATCTTCACAAATGTGAAAGCATAGAAATTATGCCATACCTGCTCTCAGACCACAATGGAATTAAACTAGAAATAAAGAAAGAAATAAAATTAATAATCTAAGCTTTCACTTTAAAAAACTAAGAAGAGTGGGGCACCTGGGTGGTTTGGTTGGTTAAGCATCCAACTTCAGCTCAGGTCAGATCTCGAGGCTGGAGTTTGAGCCCCACTTGGGACTCTGTAATGACAGCCCAGAGCCTGGATCCTGCTTCGGATTCTGTGTCTCCCTCTCTGTCTCCCCCTCCCCTGCTCATGCTCTGTCACTCTCTCTCTAAATAAATAAATAAACATTAAAAAAATTAAATAGAAACTAAGAAGAACAAGTTAAATCTAAAGTGAGCAGAAGCGCACAGCAAAGGAAACAACCAACAAAACTAAAAGGCAACCAACGGAATGGGAAAAGATATTTGCAAATGACATATCGGACAAAGGGCTAGTATCCAAAATCTATAAAGAGCTCACCAAACTCCACACTCGAAAAACAAATAACCCAGTGAAGAAATGGGCAGAAAACATGAATAGACACTTCTCTAAAGAAGACATCCAGATGGCCAACAGGCACATGAAAAGATGCTCAACGTCGCTCCTTATCAGGGAAATACAAATCAAAACCACACTCAGATATCACCTCACGCCAGTCAGAGTGGCCAAAATGAACAAATCAGGAGACTATAGATGCTGGCGAGGATGTGGAGAAACGGGAACCCTCTTGCACTGTTGGTGGGAATGCAAACTGGTGCAGCCACTCTGGAAAACAGTGTGGAGGTTCCTCAGAAAATTAAAAATAGACCTACCCTATGACCCAGCAATAGCACTGCTAGGAATTTACCCAAGGGATACAGGAGTACTGATGCATAGGGGCACTTGTACCCCAATGTTTATAGCAGCACTCTCAACAATAGCCAAATTATGGAAAGAGCCTAAATGTCCATCAACTGATGAATGGATAAAGAAATTGTGGTTTATATACACAATGGAGTACTACAGGGCAATGAGAAAGAACGAAATATGGCCCCTTGTAGCAACGTGGATGGAACTGGAGAGTGTGATGCTAAGTGAAATAAGCCATACAGAGAAAGACAGATACCATATGGTTTCACTCTTATGTGGATCCTGAGAAACTTAACAGAAACCCATGGGGGAGGGGAAGGAAAAAAAAAAAAGAGGTTAGAGTGGGAGAGAGCCAAAGCATAAGAGACTCTTAAAAACTGAGAACAAACTGAGGGTTGATGGGGGGTGGGAGGGAGGGGAGGGTGGGTGATGGGTATTGAGGAGGGCACCTTTTGGGATGAGCACTGGGTGTTGTATGGAAACCAATTTCACAATAAATTTCATATATTGAAAAAAAAATAAATATGTTTGGCAATAATATAAAATCAATTGAAATTAGAGAACAAATACTGTATCATAAGATAAATATTAGTTGAAGACTTTTCTCTCCAAAAGAAATGAAACATTGCTCAGGATAAACATATATTTATTACTTTAAAAAAATAAAATAGGGGCGCCTGGGTGGCGCAGTCGGTTAAGCGTCCGACTTCAGCCAGGTCACGATCTCGCGGTCCGGGAGTTCGAGCCCCGCGTCGGGCTCTGGGCTGATGGCTCAGAGCCTGGAGCCTGTTTCCCATTCTGTGTCTCCCTCTCTCTCTGCCCCTCCCCCATTCATGCTCTGTCTCTCTCTGTCCCAAAAATAAATAAACGTTGAAAAAAAAAATTTAAAAAAAATAAAATAAAATAAAATAAAGTGAGCAGAAGCAAGGAAATAAAAATTACATCAGAAATCAATAAAATTGAAAAAGGAAGTTAATAGAGAAAAAAATAATAAAACCAAAAGCTGGTTGTTGGAAAAGAATAATAAAATTGAAAAACATCTAGATTAACTAAGAAAAAAAGAGAGAAGATACCAATAACTTTCTAAAACCAAAACATCACATGTACAATAAACAGATAACAAAGTAATATTATGAACAACTTACTGTTCACTAATTTGATGATTTAGATAAAATGGATTAGTTTTTTTAAAGGCACAATCTATAAAACTTCACACAAAGAGAAATAGATCATATGAATAGGATGATATTTATTACAGAAATTGAATAAATTATTAATAACCAAAAACAGAAAACACCAGGCCCAGATTGGTTCATCAGTAAATTCTACCAAACATTTAAGAAAGAAATTTGACCAATTCTCTGCAATCTCTTTGAGAAAACAGAAACTGAGGGAATATTTCTTAACTTCTCCTATGAGGCCAGCGACATCCTAATACCAAAATTGGACAAATATGACAAGAATGGGAAACAACAGACTGGTATCTCTCATGAACACAGATGCAAAAATCCTCAAAAAAATCATAACACATCAAACCAACAACATATAAAAAGAACTATACACCAAGACTAAATGGGATTTATTCCAGGTATGCAAGACTTGTTTAACTTTTGATAATCAATATAATCCATCACATCAACAGGCCAAAGAAGAAATGATGATATCATGAAATTTGATGGGAGCACCTGGGTGGCTCAGTTGGTTAAACATCTGACTTTGGCTCAGGTCCTGCAGTTCATGGGTTCAAGCCCTGCATTGGGCTCTGGGCTGACAGCTCAGAGCCTGCTTTGGATTCTGTGTCTCCCTCTCTCTCTGCCTCTCCCCCACTTGTACTCTTTCTCTCCCTCTCTCTGTCTCAAAAAATAAATAAAATAAAATAAAATAAAATAAAATAAAATAAAATAAAACACTTAAAAAATTAATAAATGTGATAAAACATTTGGCAATATCTAAAACTCACTCTTGATAAAAACTTTCAGGAAACCAGTAATAGAGTACATCTTCCTCACCTTGAGAGAGAACATTCTCTATATAAAAAATCTATAGGTAACAACATACTCAATGGTGATAAACTAGATTTCCCTCTCAGATCAGGAACATGACAAGGATGTCCCTTCTCACTCCTCCTCTTCAACATATTCTTGAACTCTTAGACAAAGCAATAAGAAAAGAAAAGAAAAGAAAAGAAAAGGAAAGCAAAGGTATACCATTTGGGAAGGACAAAATTAAACTGTCTTTATCTGCAGATGATGTGATTGTCTATACAGAAAATAACAAAGAATCAATGCAAGAGCTCCTGGAATTAATATGTGACTATAATAAGGTTTTAAGATACAAAGTTAACACACAAAATCGATTGTTTTTCTGTATACAAGCAATGAACTATTGGATTTTGAAATTAAAAACACTTTTGCATTAGCACCTCTGAAAATGAAATACTTAAATATAAATCTTACAAAATATGTACAAGCTTGATATGAGGAAAACTAGGAAACTCTGATGAAAGAAATCAAAAGAAGTAAGTAGAGAGATATTCCATGTGCATGGATATAAAGACTCAATACTGATCAAATGTCAGGTCTTCCCAACTTGGTCTATTGATTCAGTGCAATCAATACTGGAATCATACTCTGTATAATTTCAATTTCTATAGATTGAGCTATTTTTATGGTTAAGAATATAGTCTGCCTTGCTTAATGTTCCATGTATACTTCAAATGAATGTGTATTTTGCTGGTCTTGTGTTCTGGAAATGTCAGTTTGGTCAGCTTGGTTGACAGTTTGTTAACATTGATAGTTACATTATATGTTAAGGTCTTCCACATTCTCACTGCTTTTTTTTTCTACTTCATTGATTAGTAAAGAGAGGGATTTTAAAGTCTCTAACTAGAATTTACAATTATTTTTAAACAGTGGATTTATCTGTTTTTCTTTTCAGTTTTATCAAGTTTTGCTTTGTGAAGAAGTCCTCTTCTTAGGTACAAACTCATTTACTATTGTCATGTTTTTAGTATCAATTATATGACTACTTTTCAGAATTTAATACCTTTCTTCATTCCTGGTAGTATTCCTTGTTATGAACTGTAGTTTGTACTATATTAATATAACCACTACATCTTTCTTTTGATTAATCTTTGCATAGTACATCTTTTATCACATACTTTTAACATGTGTATATTTTTATATTTAAAGTAGTTCTCTTTTAGGCATCCCATAGCTGGGTCTTACACTTTATCCAATTTGACAAGCTCTGTCTTTTTTAACTGTGTAAATTAAATAATTTATATTTGGGGCGCCTGGGTGGCGCAGTCGGTTAAGCGTCCGACTTCAGCCAGGTCACGATCTCGCGGTCCGTGAGTTCGAGCCCCGCATCAGGCTCTGGGCTGATGGCTCGGAGCCTGGAGCCTGTTTCCGATTCTGTGTCTCCCTCTCTCTCTGCCCCTCCCCCGTTCATGCTCTGTCTCTCTCTGTCCCAAAAATAAATACACGTTGAAGAAAAAAAAAATAAAATAAAAAATAATTTATATTTATTGATACAGTTCGATGTACACCTACCACTTTTTCATTGTTTTCTATTGGTTCTAGCTGCCCTTTGTTTCTTTCGTATCTCCTCTTCGATCTTCTTTTTTAATTAAGCACTTTTTATTATCCCACTTTATGTCTACTCTTGGCTCATTATTTATAGTTATTTAAATCAATAGTTGCTATATGGTTTACAATATACATCATCTGCAGTCTTTCTTCACATCTGGTAAAAAAAAAATACATCCTTAAAATTCCCAGTTGACCAACTACCATTTCTGATTTAATGTTTTCATATTTTTCTAGAGTGGAGTCATTTCCATTATATCTATTAAGTAGCAAAAACAATAATTAATTTACTAATATTTATTAAACATCTATTATGTGTCAGATAGTTTGCTAACTTACATGGAGCATGCCATTTTATATATATAACTCTACAAGGTAAATATTATTGTTATCTCCATTTGATAGCTCACAGAATTGAGGCATAAAGTGACTTACCCAAAATTATACATCCTTGTGATATTTGAAGTCAGTCAGTCTAACCCAGAGTTTGTGATCTCAATCAATACAATACAGTTGCTGACACATAGTCAATTTATTAATTGTAAAAACTAATAGTATTTTTGGTTTGTTTTCTAAAATTCCCTATGGGGAAAAAACTGTCACAAATGGCAACTTGTTCATTTCCTTCTTACTAACTAACTAATATTTTTGTCTCATATCTTACCACATTTGCCAGTACTCTCAGAAAAATAAAAACAGAGGGCACCTGGGTGGTTCAGTTGGTTAAGTGTCTGACTTCAGCTCAGGTCATGATTTCATGGTTCATGGGTTTGAGCCCCACATCAGGCTCTGCGCTGATAGCTCAGAGTCTGGAACCTGCTTCAGATTCTGTGTGTGTGTGTGTGTGTGTGTGTGTGTGTGTCTGCCCCTCCTCCACTCATACTTTGTCTCTCTCTGTCTCTCAAAAATGAAAGAAGTTTTTACCCAAGGGATACAAGAGTGCTGAAGCATAGGGGCCCTTGTACCCCAATGTTTATAGCAGCACTTTCAATAATAGCCAACTTATGGAAAGACCCTAAATGTCCATCGACTAACAAATGGATAAAAAAGATGTGGTTTATATATACAGTGGAATACTATTTGGCATGAGAAAGAGTGAAATATGGACTTTTGTAGCAACGTGGATGGAACTGGAGGGTATTAAGCTAAGTGAAATAAGTCAGGCAGAGAAACATAGATACCATATGATTTTACTCGTATGTGGATCCTGAGAAATTTAATGGAGGACCATGGGGTAAGGGAAGTGGGGGAAAAAGTTACAGAGAGGGAGGGAGGCAAACCATAAGAGACTCTTAAATACTAAGAACAAACTGAGGGTTGATGGGGGGTGGGGGAGAGAGGAAAGTGGGGGGTGAGCATTGAGGAGGGCACCTGTTGGGATGAGCACTGGGTGTTGTATGGAAACCAATTTGACAATAAATTATATTTAATATAAAAAATGAATAAAATGTAAAAAAAAGGAAAATGGTATTAAAAAGAAATGTGTCTTTTATTCTTGGTATTAAAGTGAATGTTTTTATGTTCTTCAGTTTATTAAGATTTTTAATGGTGACAAATGAGTATAAGTTATTGAATGTTTGATAAACTTTTCTTATTTCTCCCTTTTTCTGTTTTATAAATCTATTACAATCACATTATTAAGTATACTGACAAAAATTTCTAAAGAGAAGGAAAATTATTAGGAACAAGTAAAATAAACATTCTCTAACTGAATGCAAAAAAATATATTCACCTATCAATATCATGGCATGTAACTTGAGCATTCTTTCCAGTAGAGAATTCAATCAATAATAACATTCAATAAATTTTTACTAACTACCTAAATGGGCTAGAGAATTTGCACAGTTCATAATGACTAACATTATCTTCCATATGTCAAGTGCCGAAAAGACAGAATTTTACCCAATGTTCAAATGGTGGCATTATATTGCTGCAATCTGTTCTATAACCAAATCCAAAAGTTGATTTGATAATTTTAGTGAAGTAGAGCTGAGTCCAGAACATAATCTCATGAAACAGATTTTAAATTCTTGTTTGTAATGCAGCCATTGTATGTGACACCTAATACATCAGAAAGGTTAAATGGCAGATTCTTAGAATATTAGTATCTGCAAGTTGCCAGGAGCTCTATGGGTTAGGGATGCTTGGGTGGAACTTCTTACATAGTAAAGGAATATCCATGATCTTTGTCATATTGCTGCCTTCTTCTTCTTTTTTGAGAGAGAGAGAGACAGAGACAGAGACAGAGGGCAAGGGAGGAGCAGAGGGAGAGGGAGAGAGACAATCCCAAGCAAGCTCTATGCCCAGCTGGGGCCTGATGTGGGGCTCGATCTCACAACCCTGGGATTGTGAAATCAAGAGTCGGACATTCAACCGACTGAACCAACCAGGTGCCTCTCCATGATCTTGTCTTCTAAATATTTATTCCCATGAGGAGGTCTTTTATATAGTACCAATAAGAACGAGTGGATGTGAGAATACACTTAGATTAAAAACTAAAATAATAACACTTCATTAATTTCTTCTTCCTCCAACTGACTCAGGGAAGATCAAAAGAATTGGGCATGTTGAACACATATGATTACACAGACATTCTATAACTGTATCACATGTTCATCTCTCTATCAAGACTGATGGCTCCCTGAAGGTGATACAGATATCTATATCTGTATCTACACACACATACATGCATGCACACACACACACACACACACACACACAGATATACTTCTAAGTACACATATGTGTATTTTTTATTTGAATAATTAGATGGTTGAAAATCAATGGTGGAACCCCAGATATACAACAGAGCTACACAGATAGATCCCAAAACAAATTTCTGAGCAAATTTTCCAGTTATCCTCTAACTGGATATCCTGTAACTGGGCTGCATTATCCTTATACTGTAGCTACCAGTGGCCACAAGTGGCCATTTAAATTATACTTCAGTTAGTTAAAATTAAATAAAATGTAAGGGGCACCTGAATGGCTCAGTCAGTTGGGCATCTGACTCCCATTTAGGCTCAGGTCATGATCTCACGGTTCACGAATGCCAGCCCTGCATCGGGCTCTGGGCTGACAGTGCAGCACCTGCTTGGGATTCTCTCTCCTTCTCTCTCTGCCCCTGCCCTGCTTGTTCTGGCTCTCTCTCTCAAAATAAATAAACTTTAATAAATACATACATAAATAAATAAATAAGTAAAATTTAAAATTCATTTCCTTACCCACACTAGCCACATTTCAAGTGCTCAACAGCAGACGTAACTAGTAGCCAACGTACTGGGCAGTACAGATACAGAATGCTTCTATCTTCACAGAAAGCTTTATCGGATGCACTGCCCTAAGGATAACAGATAGTCCTCCTTCAGCACTCAGTGAGAAGAAATCCTACAAAAGTGTTACAACATTTCAAATTCTTCTTCACACAGATTTGACCATGAAGACTCAAGTCTTAACATAGAGGGCTTTCAGCCACAGAACAATTGATTTTTTCACAATATTAGCTGGAGAGTGTTAAAGCAATAATGCCCCTGGGCCACTTCTGAATTATGACCACCAAAGGAATGTTTAATGATGCTAAAGTGGAAAATTCATGGTGCTGCAAAAATGGACGATCATTTTTTTTTTTGCTTGCATCTCAAATGGGCAGCAACTCTTCATATGAAAAGGAGTTCAAAGCTCTATACAATCGCCAAAGCAAAGGTAACACATATTAGGCAGAAGTAATGCAGTTGTTGGGGCGCCTGTGTGGCTTAGTCTGTTAGGCATCAGACTCTTGATTTCAGGGCAGGTTATGATCTCATGGTTCGTGAGTTCAAGCCCTGCATCGAGCTCTGTGCTGACAGCACAGAGCCTGCTTGGGACTCTCTCTCTCGCTCTCTCTCTCTCTCTCTCTCTCTTTCTCTCTGCCTCTCCCCTGCTTGAGTATTCTCTCTCTAAATAAATTAACTTGAAAGGAAGGAAGGAAGGAAGGAAGGAAGGAAGGAAGGAAGGAAGGAAGGAAGAAAAAACAGTTGTTAAAGACAACAAGAGTTGAAACATTACTCAACAATAGCCTGCACATAGAGCTTACTGGAGAAAAGCAAAACCATGCATAAACATAAACTAATTGAGACTCCTTAGTTGAAAACAAGACTTTTAGCAAGTACATAAGCAATACACACATGTATATGTACATACATATATACATACACACATGTGATTTAGTAATAGAGCCCTAAAGAAAGACATGGCCACAAAAAAGCAGTTTGCATCTCTTGGAACAAACAGTACATAGGATACAATAAAAATATCCAACAGTATTTTTTAACCTGTGTGGCTTCAGGTTATCATCTTTTCCTTAATGAGCAAAATCAGCAAGTTGATATTAAACACAAATATATATATATGATTTTGTGTACTGGGTTCTATCATTTTCAAAATACCTCTTTTTTTTAATCTTCAAACACTTCTTCATTGAAGAACATTTAGTTTTTATTCTAAAAAAAGACTGGATTGAATACAATCTATCTGTTGATAAGAATCAAAATTCTTCTTTCTAGAGGAGAAAAAGCCAACACCTTTCCTCCCTTTACAGAATTCCGGTGAGATTTATTTCTGTGTGTTTGTGTATGTACATGTGTGTATGCACTACAATCACATAGATTTCCCTACATATTGTGAAGACACTACCCATTTTTGCTTTGGTTGAAGTAGGAAGGAGGACAAACTTTCAGGAAGTGACTATAAATATACCGAGGGTTTTTTTAGCAGCAATGAGAATTACCATTATATATAGGTTCTATCTCAAGATGTAAATCATTAAAAAGTATGTCAGACGATGTCATCCCTTATTATACTCATGAAAATGTTGAGATCCCCTTGCTTACTTCTTGCATGTGATCATGCCACAGTAGAATACAGGTGAGAGAGAACAAAAACATCAAAGAAGGCAAACCAAATTCACCTCCATTAGCCGAAGAACCATTTGAAATAAGTTTTTTTTTTGAATTATGTATGATGATAGCAACATCAATTCCAAAAGAATGGTAACTTAAAGATATAAGTAGAGTAAGAGTTAAATGTTAGGTTTATGAATTTGTAAAATATTTCACTCACACACAACTTTCCGACAGTATAGTGTCATTCAATGTCCTTTCAGATGGGTGAGATTTAATAGCAGTGCAAATTTTATTCCTTCTCGTTCACTACCCTCTGCAGCTGTGTTCTTGGCACTGAAGTTCCTTCTTCTGAGGTTGGACAGTATGATTTAAAGCATGGCTCTCTCCTTATTCCCTATATTAATTAGTCTGCCTGGCTCAAGAAAGTTGCTTGCCAAGGAACATTTTAATTGGGCGTGAGTTTCTGTTAACTAACTAAGTCGATGTTGGTGGCCCTAAAGTTTGGTGCTGATATATACAGATGACCCAATATCACGGAACCTAGGTCTGGCTGGAAATTTTAGTTTCCTTCAATGGCTGTTGAATGAACATATTTCTCTATAATGAGAAGCATTATATATTATCGTAGAGTTGTTAAAGTCTATACCCAGTGTCCACATAAACCTCCCAGTACTTATGAAAACCTACACAGTGATCCTAGATCCCAGACTCTTGGCTACATTAGGGTTTTACAGAGTATAGTTACCTGCTCGGACAGGGTGTTGGGTTTTTTTTAAACACTGAGCTATTGCACCAGAAGCTTACCAAAGTGAATGGGCCTTTATACGAAGGAATATAATTTATTAATAGTAGCAGCAACACTTTCAAAGCATCTATATACATATATTGTATTAGGTGTCATGAATGTAGGGTATTTGATGTGCAATAATTACAATTAAAAAATTGTGGCAATTCACACCCTAAGAAAATATACTGTATGTACTATTAAGGAAATGCAAATTTTTGTCTACACTCAGCTATACTTGATTCCCTTTTTGAGGTCCTTTTGCATTTAAAACGTCAAAAACAGACTGCAACCTGGAATGTTTGAAAATGGTGGAGAAAATGCATTGACTTTGAAGCTAAATAGAACTAGGTTTCAATTATGGCTCTGCCACTTAGTGACTGCATGACACTGAGGAAGTGTTGCAACTTTGCTGAGCCCTTTACCTTATATATAAAATACTGTTGTAAAATTCTACATCACATAGTTTGTAAAGACAAAGGAGGCCCTATGTACATCATAACTGAAACAGATTGTGGCTTTGAGCAAACATGCAGCATATGGTTGCCCTGTTATTCTTTTAAAGTTACAATGAACACATACACACAACATACACACATCCTTCTCCAAAAGGTCTGGACACACTACTGAAGTCTTCTGGACACAGCAGCTGGCCACGCTTGTACTGAGTGGTACACACAAAGTGTATTTAACAAATATTTGCAAAGATCTGCTTGCCAACCTAAATATGGATCTCCCTTTTGAAGTCAAAAAGGACTCTTCAGGTGAGCAAGATTAAAAATTACACATTTCGTGATTATTTTCTACAAGCCTCCCATTTCTGTGCTTACATTTCATGTAAACAACAGGATCCACAGTATGTGATAATATATCCTTTTAATGTGGCCTTATCACAGTTACCTAAATCTAGCAGATTCATTATTTTGTAAAGGATACAAAATACACATGCAAGCATGCACACACACACACACACACACACACACACACACACACATTCATGGATCAAACTTCCCAATGGTTTTATCGTTAATTTATGGTAGAGAATTTTGTCCTGCTTTTCTCATTTCTCATTATATACATAAGAGGGCTTGCAAAACAAGGCCTATCTCATTCTTTTAAATGCGTTGAAATTACTATCTGTATTCCTTTGCACTTTTTTTTTTATGTTAGATAAATCCTCCCACATCAGAACTCAGTACAGAGGAATCCTCCTATAATGCATCTGGAATCGTATCACATCACAGAATGAATTCAACCTAAGCACAAAGCTCATTTTTCTCTGAACCATCTCCTTTGCAAGCAGAATGGGACCATCGAATGAGATAAGGAATGTTAGTTCGTTATCACTCATGTAACAAATCTCTTAATAATACAGAATAGCACGTTGGTTATTTCTAGTGCCAATATTAGGACAGTAATGAGAAAAGAAAAGCATTATATATTCATTCTCCTGACAGGTATTACAATAAGATTGGGGACAGACAGAAAAATTAATCAATTCCACTTGGCCAAAAGGGAAATAGAAATGGTAAGAACGGGTTTGGAAAGAGGAACATAAAAAAAAAATCCACTGTGCTGGAACAAGTTCAATTCCTGTCCACTTCTGAAGCCTCTTACCAGGCTCTTCTTGGAATCTATTTAAATTCCTGCTCCTTACTCTCAGGGTCTTCTATTGATTGGCACCTCGTTGAAAAGAACCTCTGCTAGTTACCCTTCCCGAGCCAGCCCTGTAGCAGGACCACAGGGCACAGATTCCCTCTACCTCCTGGACCAACTCTTGTACCAGCAGCCCCAGAATGGAAGCAGAGGAAACGGCAGCGTGTGGTGGTGGGAAGGGAAGGATTCTTAAGTGTGGATCCAAAGCCCTGGTGTCAAGAAGCTTACTAACCATCATCGCAGGGACTTCATCACATGATGTTTCTAATTACAATGGGAGAAGATATCTTGGTGAATCTGATTACCTTTAGTGGAGACTAGATTTTATCCTTCACTGTAATGGTGCAGTTATCAAAGAATTAAAAAGTAAAGCTATAGGCTTATGTTTATGTTTATGCTTCAAAAACTGAGCTAGTGGCTTATTTGGGTGGGTTTTAGGAATTCTGAGAGTATTACATTATCCAGACCAACAGAAAGTCTTTCTTTGTGTTTTGAAACTATTCTTTTGAATTTTACAATGTTTAATGTATGTTCCTCTATTTTTTTAAGTTTACTTATTTATTTTGATAGTGTGTGTGTGTGTGTGTGTGTGTGTGCACGGGGGGAGGGGCAGAGAGAGGGAGACAGAGAATCTCAAGCAGTCTGCGTGGAGCCAGCAGCAGGACTTGAACTCCAAAACCATGAGATCACGACTGAGCTGAAAACAAGAGTCATAGGCTTAACTGATTGAGCCACCCAGGCACTCCTTTGTTCCTCTATGTTTAGCATAATTTTTGCTTTTTGTCCTTTTTAACTGGCCTTTGTAAATTCAGGGATAGTGGAAGAGTAACATAATTAAAAAATAATTCTGTGAATATAGCCCAGGACTCTCAGCACTGTTCAAAATTAAACTTATTAAAAAAAATTAATGACATCACCAAAAAAGAGAGAAAGAGAGAAGAAAGAGAAAGAAAGAAAGAAAGAAAGAAAGAAAGAAAGAAAGAAAGAAAGAAAGAAAGAAAGAAAGAAAGAAAGAAAGAAAGATGTACGGCACATTTCAGCTTGGGAACGCAAGGTCTTTATTTTGGCCAGAAACAAAAACAGAAAAAGAATGGAGAGATTTTATTCAAAACCTGCATTTGTCTGGATTGTTTTTTTTTTTATTGCTATTGTCCACTAAGAGTAAGTTGCTTTTGTGATACCAACTGCCATCAAATCTCCCAGTGCGACTCCGGGTGGTGGTGGTATTTCCTTCCCTTTTGATGCAGGCGGTGCTGGGTTGAGAAGATACTGACAGGGAAGACCACAGGAACTGGAGCTTATGAAAGGGAGGCCCCAGGGAACTTGTCAGAAATGCTACTGAATCAGAGGCTCTGGGGTGGGTCCCGGCAGCCAAGTTGGGCGAGCCCTCTGGCTGATTCTGATGCCTGCCACAGTTTGCGAGCCACTGATCTAAACCACTCTCAAACATTCACGACGAGGATCGGGAAAGAGGGAAAATCACGAGTCCCTCACAGCCATGTCAGCTGCACCTCTGAATTCTTGTCTAAACACAGATTGTGACATCATAGAATGACTGCACCATGAGGGCTGAGTTTTGTTATTTTTGAAAGAAACCTGAGCCTACCAAAGGAAACAAAAACACGTTAAGTTTGATCATTCAGTAATTGTGATTCACACAGTCTGATGTAAAAATACAGAATATTGATAAATGGGTATTGCATGAAGAAAATACACTTAGCAGGTTAATTTTTTTTAATGCTTATAAATTGGGATTCTTCTACCTCGAAGCAAGATATAAATCTATACAATTGAGTTAGAATTAGTTTTAAAATATGTCTGATGTGTTTAAAATAACATGTCACTATGAGGTCTCGTGACATGCCATCAAAATAGCACATACCACTTCTGTAGTAACCTTGCATACAATTGTCAAGGAGTGAATGAACCGGGCATCCCATCTTTGCACTTTATTCCATACGAAGGACTCCCTGCTTTCTGGGATAACTGGAAGCATACTGCGGGGCTCAATAAAAGCAGTTGTGGACCTGGAGCTTCTCGTGGTTAAAGTGAGGATGCTTTCAGAAGTAAGTATCAAAGAGTTCACCTCAAAGTCCACTTCAAAGCCCAGTCACAGTACGTCCCCAAATGCTTAAATAAATAGGGGATGTTGTGGTCCATTGGAACACGGTAAATTCAAAGAGCCATTAGTCTGGGATCTGTACCAAAAAGGGCATAGATAGCATTGTGTCCATGAGTTTCCACTAGTGTTTACAGGAAAAGGTTACATATTTATAAGTTTCAAGTATTTACTTTTCAAATTGGATAAAACCCAAATGACAGTTATAATCAACACCTGAGTTATTCAGCACAAAATGTAGAGAGGTCTAGAGAAGATACATTTAGAATAACTGTCTCAGTCCCTTCGGGCTACTACAACACAATGTCATGCGCAGCGGCTTACAAACAACAGAAGACTATTTATCATGGTTCTGGAAGCTGGGAAGTTCAAGATCATGGCACTGGCAGATTCAGTGCCTGCTGACAGCCTTCCTCCTCAGAGATGGCATGTTCTCCCACGGTGTCCTTACATGGTAGAGGGAGCAAGGGAGCCTCCATTGGACTCTTTCACAAAGGCACTAATTCCATTCGCTAGGGCTCTGTCCTCATGGCCTACTCACCCTCCAAAGACCACGTTTCTAATACCATCATCTTCAAGGTTAGGATTTCATCACAGAAATTTTGGCGGGGGTGGGGGGGGGGAGGGGACACAACCATTCAGACCATAGCAATTATGCTTTAGGAAATCTATTGTTTGTGTCATTTTCAGGTGTAACAGTGTTAACGAATTGATAAGAGTGATAGTATATTGCGTTAAAATAGAGAAGATAGGTTAGATAATACGTATATTACATATATCTTATGATTCATTACATAAAAGATAAAACTATGTAGTTCTGTATGCTTGGGATTATTTTGTTTGTTATATTTTACTGGGGAATGGAACACTATCAACTCGATATAACTAGACTAAACATGACAGGGGCAGGAGGAACATGTTTTAGGCTGAAAGGTACTGGGTCACACAGGTGTGACACAGAGGAAGAAAAAATATTGCCACACTTGTAACCATTAGAGAGAATGAGAGACTGCAGGGGAGTTTTAAAACATGTACAGAACACAAGACTGAAGCCATATGGGAAAGCATTTGTGGATAAAAGCATGCAAAATCAACAAGTTCTCAGTTATATTCCTCACCAGTTACATCTTCACCATAAACATATCGTCTGCCTTACAACTGCTCTCTTCATTGCACTCACGTTCCTTTTCAATAGCGGCAAGATTTGACCCCAGGAGTATAAGATAAGGGGATGAGAGACTCAACCGAGTCATTAGTTTAGGTACAGGTGGATATGAAGTCCTTTCTCTCAGGACATTTTCTGAGAAAGAATGCATTCATTAAAATTGAACAGCAAGTAATTTCAGAGCCCCATCTTCACTCAGAAGACTACTCGTTTATGAATGGTTTACCAGAACTGCTTTAATTTGCATTACCCTGCTCTATTTCCAGTGGATTGAGAAAATGATGGACATAGTCCAGCAGAGTTTTCCCAAACAATTTTTTTAAGAATTTTCTAGATGTGTTAAGATGATTGGGAAAAAAGAAAAGTGTAGACTCCTATCTTCTGGGGAAACTAGTAATCGAATGACCAGCAAGACTTGGCAGTCCGAACAGGATGCTGTTCTTTGAAGTTCTATTTGGCAAAGCTTCAAAACTGGTGAGTGGCTAATAGAGAGGTCTACTCTCCTTTACCGAAATCTTAGGGCCAGATGTACTTGAGAATTCAGATAATTTTTCAGATATAAGAAAGTTTATAGCACATTTGCTTTATAGCATATAACTATTCACAGATGGGTCTGAGGGAGCAGTCTGTAATCAAACAGATTAACATTTCTGCAAGGATATATGTGTGTGTGTGTGTGTGTGTGTGTGTGTGTGTGTGTATAAAGTCACACTAAGTTGTATAAATATAGACTCTTCATGTGACCTCAAGGTAGGTGTTGCCTCCAAATGAGGTGTCTCAAACTTCTGAAAAAAGATTCAATTTTTAGAGATTTTTGGACTTTGGAAAACAGCTAAGGAATATTCAACCTGAAGAACAAAAAATGATTGTTATTTACTACAAGTACTATTACCACTGTTCATGTCACTACTACCACTGTTTATTAAATGACAAATGTTTTCAAAATCCTCACCATAATCTTTTAGATGCATCATAAAACCTCATTTTAAGAAATTAAGAGTCAGATACCCAGTAAGGAGCTGAGTCGAGATGTTATTCTATGAATGTCCAATTCAAAAATCTGTGGGGGCACCTGAGTGGCTCAGTCGGTTAAGGCACCTGAATCTTGATTTCAGCTTAGGTCATGATCTCATGGTTTGTGGGATGGAGCAAGCCCTCGTTTGGCTCAGCCTGCACTCACAGAGCATGCTTGGGAATCTCTTTCTGCCGCTCTCTCTCTCTCTCAAAATAAATAAACTTAAATATATATCATATATATATATGAGACATATATGATATATATATGTATACATATGATATATATATCACTTCCACTATCTATCTTCCCCTTTTCATTGAACACATATTTATTGAATGCCTACTATATGTCAGGCATTTCTCCTGACACTGGAGAGACAATAGGGAACAAAACAAATGTTCTATGGTCAGGGAGGCTATATTGTAATGAGGGTGGCAGAATTAGACACATAAAAATAGATTTTAAACAACTGCAAAGTAGTGATAAAAATCATGTAGAATAAGGAAATAATTAGTAATGATGAGGAGACATGGACATATTTGCTATAGGGTCCCAAGTAAAGGCCTCCGAAAGCCTGTGAGCTAAGACATGAATGAGCAAAGAAGTGTGGTAACTGGGGAAGAGCATTCCAGGCCGAAGGAAGAGGAAATGCAAATGGTCTGAGGTGTAGGGCAGCCAGATAAAATACCAGTACGTTCCATGTGATGCCAGTGTGTTCCTGTGTGTTGTCAGTGTTCCCCATGTACTATGTAGAACATATTTCTACTGAAAAGTTATTTGCTATTTATCTGAAATGCAAACTTAAAGGGTTGTCCTGTATTTTTAATTTTTCCATCTGGCAACGTCACTGAAGTGAAAATGTGTTTATCCTATTACAGGGATAGCAAAGAGGCTGAGCAAAGAGGTCAAAGCAGCTAGAACAGAGTGACCTGGAAGAAAGAAGTTGAGAAAGATACCAACTGGTATGGAAGTCACCAGCCACATGTGGCCAGTGAGCACTTCAAACGTGGTAGGTCAGCACTGAGATGGGCTTTGAGTCTAAAATGCACCTGAATGCGAAAGACTCGGTATGAAGTTAAAGAAGAAATACCTCAGTAATAATTCACACTGATTACATGATGAATTGATAATATCTAGGATATACTGGGTTAAAGTACTTTATTGAAATTAACATCACTTTCTTCGTTTTATTATTTAATGTTTCTACTACAAACTTCAAAATGACATATCGTTATTGGACAGTGCTAATGAGAAAGGGAATGGCTAGGCAAGGAAGGAGACCATGCTGAACCTTAAAGACCATGGTAAGGACTTTGGAATTTACTTGAGTGGGATGGAAAGGCATTGGGGGGTTTTAAACAGAGAGTGATATGATCTGACATATATTTTTTTAATGTTTATTATTTTTGAGAGAGAGAGAAAGAGAACGGGCAGGGGAGGGACAAAGAAAGGAGACAGAGGATCTGAAGTGGTCTCTGCCCTGACAGCCTGATGTGGGGCTTGAACTCACGACATGTAAGATCATAAGCCGAAGTTGGGACTCTCAACCGACTGAGCCACCGAGATGCCCCGATTGGACGTATTTTAAAAGAATTACTGGAATTGCAGTCTTCAGTCCCCTCCAACAACCCCTTAACTAAGGTGTCTTAAATACAAATGCTTCTTCTTAGGCATTGCCTACTGTTACAATCTGCAGAAATCAACTTTACTCTCATCTTGCCTCCCAGGTCCCAGCTAAGTCATCACATATTGCTTGCAGTCTACCAGCCCAGTGGACATTTGGCCTGGGTTCTAAATCCTGCTTTTCAGAGTCACTGATTCAAAAATATTCTTGGAGAAACTACGTGGGCCAGGCACTACTCTAGATGCTAGAGATAGAGTAGAAAAGGAAAAAAGCAATGAAAATTACGTCTCATGGGGTTTATATTTTAATGGAGACAGTCTGTAAACAAAATAAAAATGAAATAAAAAATGAACAAATATTTACAGTATGTTATATTTAAAGTGGTATAGTAAAAAGTTAAAACAATGGTTAGGGAGTTCCAGAGTGAGTTATTTTCAGTTTAAATAGAGTAATGAATTGGAAGGCGGCACATGAAGGAAGGGAGGGAGGCACCCACATGGATACGGGGAGAAAGAGAGTTTCAGGCCTAGAAAGCAACTAGCACTGAGGCTCTGAGACTGGATTGTGCTTGGTGTGTTGGAAAAACAGCAGGGGGGACAGGCTGTCTAGGTGGTGAGCAGGTGGGACAGTAAGAAACACAGTATGCTGTGACAAAACAACCTACTTCACGGTTCCCTCTTGGATGGCAAAGTCTGTTTAAGAAGGTTTAGTACAATTTGAATCAGGACAGAACTTTCGAGACACATATGTTCCCAATGAACGTAGCCTTCATGATTGATCTTTGCAGCTCCAGAATGCCCCTCGGATGCACCACCACAGGAGGTCAGATGTTTCTATCATCACTGTCCATGTCAGAACTTTTATTTTATTATTTAAGTTTTATTGTATTTATTTTGAGAGGGGGAGAGAGAGATTGTGTGTGAGAGCAAGGCAGGGCAGAGAGAGAGGGAGAGAGAGAGAATCCCAAGCAGGCTCTGCACCATCAGAGCAGAGCCCCATGTGGGGCTTGAACTCACCAACCAAGAGATCATGACCTAAGCTGAAGTCGGATGCTAAATTGACTGAGCCACCCAGGTGCCCCCATATCAGAACTTTTAAAATGAGTGCGCTGTGAGCTTTCCTGACCCTCTGGGAAGATGGGCAAGAAGCAAGCAGGGGGCATGACTTTTCAGAGAAAGTTCCATTTGAGAGGCAAAATGAGACTGTGATTTTTGTTGAGGGAAGCAGATTGGAAACACAAAGGGAATTTCAAAAAAATTTGCATTCATCAAACAAGAATAGGCTAATAGGAAAAAAGAACCAATTAGAGAATTGAGAAATTATACATGCCATTGTCAAAATAAGAAGTTTGTTAAATAGACTGATTAGGATAGGACATTGCATGGTATGTTTTAGATGCCAGTAAGTGGTAACCAAAAAAGAATAATAGAGCAGGATAAGTGGGATCAGGAGGGCCATGTGTGGGAGGGAAGGGGCAGGAGGGAACAGCTAGACAAAGGCCCTCATGCAGGAACAGGATAAGGAGGCCAATGTGGCTGTAATTTTGCCCTGTACCTAGTATTTCACAATCAAAAAGGTTATAGGGAAGCAGAGGACCTCTGTGGGACCCCTGGGTAATCAAGGACCCCTTAATGTGCATCTGTGTGCAACAGGAGGATGGAACAAGGAATAAGGAGACATTATGCAAAAGAAGAACCATTTAAAAGGGACAGAAGACTGTTTGGGGGAAGAAATATGAAAGCAAAGAAGGTATGTGAACTGTCCCAGTACATGCTGGCCCAATGACCCATCCGATACCCACTAAGTGTCACTGTGGCCTGCTCTCAGGAATTCCCAAGCTAACCCTGCAGAAGGATATGCATGCTGGTGGTGAAAGTGAGACTCCACTGGTGTAGAATCATGGAGATAACTGAAATCAGCATGTTGCAGATGTGTTCTGGGGACATGTCCCTTTATACGTTTTGTGATAAAATGATCCATTTTATCAGTATTTTCCATTTGGAAAACACTGCCGACTATACCCCTATCTTAGAAATTCCTAATTCAGGGGCACCTGGGTGGTTCAGTCGGGTAAGCAATTGACTCTTGATTTTAGCTTAGGTCATGCTCTCATGTTTTGTGAGATTGAGCCCCACATCAGGCTCCACGCTGTTAACCAGGGATTCTGTCTTACTCTCCCTCTCTCTCTCTGCCCCTCCTGTCCAAGCTCTCTCTCTCTCTCTCTCTTTCTTTCTCTGCCCCTCCCTTGCTCTTGTGCTCTCTCTCTCTCTCTCTCAAAAATAAATAAATAAACTTAAAAAAAAATCCTAATTCACATTGGCACATTAAATGTTTTGAAATGTCCCCAAGTAAGAAACCTGTAGAACCTTGTTTAATCCACCATTTCCCAAATTTATTTGGAAAATAAACCCTTGTATTCATGTAACACATGTTCATATGTATCAGAATTAAGGATACGTAGTCTGTGTGAGAGAACAGCCTTTGGGTGGACTTGCCGGGCACAGGGACAGGCACAGGGACAGGAGAAGCACCCGTGCGCACTTTCCAGGCACCCCTTCACCCAGCACACTTGGGGTTTTCATAAAGTGTTAGCCCCACCGAAAATAATCTTGAACAAGAGCCCATCCAAACAGAGTGACCCTACCCCAGCCCCATGTATTCCCTTCACCCACTTCTTAACCCTCTTTGCCCTGATGGAGAGGAGAGTGATTAGTGATGTCTCCATCTCTCTCTCTCTCTCTCTCTCTCTCTCTCTCTCAATCCATCCTTGAAAATATTTACTTTCTCTTTTTTTTTCTCCTCTCACTGCCTAATTCTCCTCTATTAACCATTACCAAAAATTACCAAAAATGTAAATAAAATAAACCAGGCTATGACATCATCAGGGACTACCACCAAAGGAAAAATGTAAAATAAATTCTGTGGCAGGTGAGGTCACTGGCTTCACAAAACACAGAGGCCTCACAGAGAAGCTTGAAGAGCTGGTCAAACTAGAACAGACAGAGAACGGGAGTGGGGATTCAGGATGTCACAGAGAAAACAGGCCATCAGTACCCAATCCTTTTGCCATTTCCCTGTTAGTAATGATTTCCCCCCATGACTTTAAGTAACAGATTCTGTATTTAATATGCACACATATGTTTTCCACAAACATGTTCATATCTGTCTATTCCATTGCAGATACCTTTTCTACATTAAATGTTCCAACAACAGTAGCATTCTCAGGTTCAGACGTTTAGTTTAGCTGAAGAAATGTCAAAACAGAGAAGAGAGAGTTGTCTATTTCTTCTTAAGGCTTCTGAGTCAACAGGGGGATTGTTTTTATGAGTAGGAAAAAAAAACACGTTAAAAAAAAATAAAAGAACCTAGCACGGGCTTTTGATGTGTTGTGTCCTGCCACTACCTGGCCTGTGATAGTGACAAATTCTTTTAACCTCTGGGGTTTTGGTTTCCTCTTATGGGAAAAGGAAGCGATGATCTAAACCAGAGGTCGGCAAACAGCAAACAATTTGCCAAATCCAGCCACCGCCTGTTTTTATAAATAACATTTTACTGGAACGGAGCCACGCCCACTCGTTTATGTATTGCCTATGGCTGGTTTCATTCCACAATGACAGAATTGACTAGAACTGAGTAGTTGTGACAGAGACGGCATGGTCTGTAAAGCCTAAAATATTTAGTCTCTGGCCCTGTAATACAGAAAAAAGTTTGCTCAGTAAGTTTCTGCCAGCTCTGACATCCTGTGATACAGCTTATTACCCCACAAGAGGCTTAATTGTTGTCATTGGAATACAGGTGTTAGGAGAGGAGTAAATGGCCTGAGCAAAGCCACCTCAATTTAAATATTTCATGCACCTTTAGCTGACTGCATTTGCCACCCACAGCATTTTGACAATGAACCACACACCAAATTGCTGTAGCCAGTGCCAAGGAAACACATTTGGAAAACAAAGCTTGCTTTCTGGTCCATGCCTTATGAAAATGTATGATGTGAATCGCTCTCAAATAAGGTGTGTGTTGTGCTGTGTCTCCAGCTTTGAATCCCAGAAACCACAACATTCTTCAACTCAGCCTCCTCCACAGAAGAGGGAGAGTTTGCCTTGCCAACCAGATGAACAAACTCTGACATTTTATTTATTTTGCTTTCTGGAAACACTCACTCAAAGGGAAAAGGGTCCCCAAATTTTCTGCAGCTGCTGTCTGGATCTTTACTTTTTATTTTTTATTTTTTAAATATACCCTAGGAAGCTGCCTGGGTGGCCGTGGAGAACAGTTGAATCAGCCTGAATTTCACATATTGGGTGCTTTGCACAGTTTACAGTGATCGGATTATCCACAGGGTCCTGGCCAGGTCTGGCAGCCCATTCACAGTTGCCTACTGCCTAGGATTTGCGACACCAACGGGATTTTCTGGGATGACGTTCTCCCCTTAACATTGAACTCAATACAATGAAAGACAAGCTACTATTCCAGGTTTGACATCAGAGAAGAATTCATTTAGAAAAATGTCAAAAACATAAAAACTCAATCACCAAACGATTACAGACCCTGAGCCTCAGAATCACAGAGAGATTCTAAATTGCCTAAGAGATCATTTTCCCATCATGTACATGTGCTTGAGGTGTGCATGTTCTGTTAAACAAGATACCAATTTCGCCGAAGTGCCAATTTTGGCTAATTAATAATTACACATAAAATGAAAAAAAAAAGAAAAAAAGAATGACAAGAAAAGTCAGTTACGCTGGGATTTCACGGCAGTTGAATAGAATATGTTACTGATGGATGCTGAGAGATGTTGATGATTTCTTTGTGACCCAAAGTTGCCCCATTCATTCTCTTGTTTCATAGAGGGCACTGGCCAATGGGACAGACCCTTGCAGGGATTGAAACAGGGCTATTCACATGTATACCACATCCCTACCCATTTTCTATATCGGGGTAATAATCTTGGGAGGAAAAAGAAGCATTTTGATAAGAACATAGTTTGGAAGTTTAGGGCAACTTAGCTGACTGGATCATGCCTCTCACCCCAAGAGACTGAGCACTTTGTACATCTGTGACCAGGGAGCCAGTCCCTGCCATTCTGTCCCTAAGAGGAAAAGGAGAGAAGCAATGTGAGGGGGGAAGTCAAGAAAACAGATCCCACACCATCTCCAAACTCTACTTCCCCCAGCAACATCCCCAGACTCTGAAGCGGCCCTTGCAGTGAGGAGGGGAGCAGGTCAGGGCAGGGCCCCACATTTTCTGCAAGCTGGTGCCTCACCTCCGACGCAGGTGATTGGAAACTGACATCCACTGAGTGCCAACTCCACACCAAGTACTCTGAATACTCTAAATACTGAATATTATTTCATGTAATTATTATAATGCTGCAAAGTTGGCATTTCTATGTGATGATTATCCCTGTTTCATGGGTGAGGGGATTTAGATTCAAATGAAGGAAACTCTAAAGTAATAGATTTAGTAGTGGCAAAGAAGAGATTTGGACCTAATTCAGTTTGGCTCCAAAATGTTTGCTAGTCCCACTACATTCCTCTGTGGGGAGAAGCCCTCTTCCTTTGGAGCCAGGCTTTCAAGAGAAACCCTTCCCTTTCTCTGTTTTCACGGAGGATGAGAGAACTCTCTAACGTGGAGTGGACAGGACCTGGTGTCATCTCCAGAAGTATCTTGGCTTTTGCCTCCAAACCCCCCCAACTCTGACTTAGAAGCTGCTGTGGCCTTGCTGGCCGTGCCCTGGAACCACTCAGTGGATCAAGACCAGTGACAGTTTTAGCAGTTTATGGCATGCCAGTCTATAGTGATTCCTTGGAAGTCTTGCCATGTAGTCTTGCCAACTGCTATGCAGATGTGTATGTGTGGTTCTGTGATACAGGCGACGGCTCTGTGGGAGGGTCACTTTGCCCAGGGTGCAGCTACGAGACCCTGGCCACCCTAAAGAATAAAGAGGGGTCATCTCTTTATTTTCACTCTCCTGTCTCCCCGTAAGGCTATGGTTAACACTCCACTGCTCCCAGGGAGGAGCTGTCTCTCCTGCCTCTATCATCGCATGGAGATGATGCTACAGCGGTCAGAAATCTCAGCAAGGCGGACACACAGGAGACAAGGGGAGTCTGTGAGTGAAAAGTTCAAGTTCTGTAGTCTTCAGAGAATTATTATTTCAAAGAATATGACACATGCACACACATGTGCATATGTGTATACATGTAGGCAAAGAAAGCAAGAGGAAGTAGGCGGTAGGGAATTTGCGATCCTTCAGGAGGCCATTTTGATAACAAACTAAGAATGATTCACATAACTTGGTTCTTCTAAAGTGCTTGAGTTGAAAGCAATTTCTTTGCAATGGCAGGTGAGAAATCTGCCCCCCCCAACCCACCACCTTGTTTAAACTTTTTCTCCTTAGAAAATTTTATATAGAATGTACAAAGTACTTGATCTAAAGTGGTTCATCATGAATATCAAATGTGTGAGACTTGATTAATTAGATATGATAAAGACTAAGGCTTATCCGAGGAAGGGTTTGTCCACAGCCACTATTTCTCCATTCCAAAATTGGTGTCTTAAAGGACTCTCTGATCACCTTAAGCTAGAAAAAATAAATTTTGCAGACATAAATACAAGGATACCTGTGAAAATGGTGAAGCAGTTGTCTCTGTACATAGAAACTGAGGGGACAAGTAGGGTTGGAGGGGGATTTACCTACACATTTCTGTGTCTATTGGATTTCGAATCAGGTGCTTTGCTTATTCAAGTTAATTGAAATGAAATTTTAAAATTAATATTCGGTGTCACTATTTTTATTTACTATCTCTTTAAAAGGAAGCCATTTGTCTTATATTTATTCTCCTCATGTACTTGCTATGACCTTCAAGATCTTCAGAGCATCTCATTATTCGTTTCTTATCTCTGTCCACTTCCACTCACTGGCATGCTGCACCTGGAATGTTCTTTAGCACTTTTTACATGTTTATGCCATATGTCTGTATCTGGATCATGGGTCTCTAAGGGAGATTGCCAAGGAAGGTTGTATGAGTGTTGGTCTGCCTCTTACCAATTGTATACCCTTGTCCAAGTTACTAAAACCCTGTATAGGCTCAGTGGCCTCCTTTGTGAAAAGAAGACAATATAGTAATAAAATACTTTGTTGCATTACCAAAATGTTAAATAATAATATCTTGTTGATCTGTCAAAACATCAAAAAATTCCAGTGCTCCATACATAGTATTGACTCGGTAAATAATAATTAATATGCCTTTGTGTTTAGAACAATATATAATTCTCACACTTTACATTCTTAAATTTTACTGAATCGTGTTAATGTAAAAAAAAAAGTCTGTGAATGAAGCAAATAGGAAATATGGAGAAGCATACAGACGGTGATAAGAATTGGAATAGATGGGCAAATGGCAGGTGTCATCTAGAAATCACATTTCTTCTACTGCCTCTCTCAACTCCAGACAAAGTGGGAACCATGCATAAAAACTACAGACGACTGGAGTGCCTGGGTGGCTCAGTTGGTTGAGCACCTGACTTCAGCTCAGGTCACGATCTCACGGTTTGTGAGTTTGAGCCCTGCGTTGGGCTCACTGCTGTCAGCATGGAGCCTGCTTTAGATCTTCTGTCCCCTTCTCTCTCTGATCCTTCCCCACTCACATTCTGTCTCAAAAATAAGTAAACATAAAAAACAAAACAACAACAACAACAAAAACTACAGAAGACCATCTCCTTCCACCTTGTTTTTTCCTGGGTTGCTTTCTTGGTAAGTTGCCAAGCAGAATATGGAATCCAGGTTCTGTCATTTAAGATGCACTTTTCACCCTGGGTTTTCCTCACAGTCCTTCGGTTTTGATCTTTGGATTCCAGTATTCCTAATTACTTGGAAGTGATTCCCAGCCCTAGCAGAGCCCAGCCTCCATCATTAGCCACTTGCCTGTCTGGCAAGACTTGATCCAGAGAGGAAGTGAGTGGAAAGGCGTTCATGGTTGGGGTCAGTAAACTTTATTGGCTATCCAACGCATGCTGAGTAGTGTCCTCAGGCGGTGTGGGGTACACGCCTATGTCCCAGACATAAAAGAAATAATATGTTTGGCTCCATTCCCCTGGAGTCTTGTGCAAAGTCAAAATGAAACACAGAAAGGCAGACTCTAGGTTATACATGGATGCACTCGGTCTTGTGCAAGGTTGGGTTGAAACATACAATCTGGGCTCTGCTTCCTTCTCTCTTTCTCCTGTCCTCAGCAAATGCTTGACCCATCATTTCTAATTAAAATGTATTTTCTGGCGGGAAGATCATCTGGCACACATATTTTAACCAATTTTAAACAAATAAATAAATGGGTCTGTCCCCAAACTCCTGTGTGGACCAGACTGTGGGTGGTCATTCCGAGGTTAGACTCCAGGGCAGGAAACACCCCGGTCACACTTTTCAAAGTACCAGGCAGCCAAGTAACTAATTACACTCAGAAATTCTTTTAATCCCAGGTGGCAGGACCATTCAGCATCACCACATATAGACTATATTCCACACAGATTGGGAAGAGTGTAAAATGGCCATATGTCAGGAACAAAAGAGAATTTAACCATATGCCAGCAATGCAGCATAATTTTGCCTTTTGTCACAGATCCTGACCCTTATATTATATCCAGTTTATAGTCTTAGTGGTAACATTAAATGCAATCAAGACAACGCAAATATGTCACATCCCCCTATAGGAAGCAAAGGGACACCTTCTCTTGTTCCTGACACTTGGCTGTTAAACCCAGCAGTAAAATGTTCACATGTAAACCGTGAAGGAAGAACACCTGGAATCTGGGAGAAAGGCATCATTCGTCACTTTTGTCTTTAAATATGCAGAAATATTTTTCCTATCATCTTATGCCTTTTTATAGGCTGTTAATGATGGGAGAACCTGATCAAATGCAGGCGGACTTTCACACTTAGAATGGATGAGAGGAAGGCAGCAAATGCTCAACACGTGTTGCCCACCACTAGCCAGGGAACAGTTTTGCATTACATTGTATAAACTTTCAGACTGACACAGACTTGGGAGCGCATTCACGTTCCCACAAGCACGCCTTAACTCTACACACCCCTGCTCCCGATCAAGAACAGTGAATGGCTCGACTAATTCCTCCACTCCTGCCATTTGTTTCCTTTTTGCTGGAAACTGGGAATTCCTAAGGTCATCATATACAATTTGCAGATATTCAAAGTCCAGATTCCTATTAAGGAATGCAGGAGGCTTCTAGTTCTGACATGGTCTTGCACGAAGGATGCTTTGAGCGCGCTGGGTTTGACACCGTTTTAGCCAGTCAGGTGTCTGCACAGTTCCCAACGGAGCACCCAGACATCAAACTCACATTGGTGCTGCAAAATATTTTAAATTTTAAAGGGTGAACCCATCCGTCCAACACTACACAGACCATTATTATTAAGCAGTTTAGACCTAACTAGTTAAAACACAGAATAGATAGGTATTTCTTATGGGTTAGGAGGGCCAAAAAAAAAAAAATTACTTTGAAAGCAAAGGAGTCCAGAATCCAGAAATTTTGGGAATCTCTAACATATTCCCATTTATATGAACCCCAAATTCAAGAACATGAACTTCTACACGGCATCTGACACATTCTATATCCGGGAAAGCATACTACGGAGAACAGAGGAACCCCCACTTATGTAATACTTACGGGGAAAAGCAAACTTGCAGAGCAGTGTCTCAACCGTCTTTTGGTTTCTACTCGATGCTAATGGCTGTTTCCAAAATCCTAAAGACTTTCCCTGGAGGGAATCAATCAACAATTCCCAGCAAGGATGAAACAGGGACCCGATCTTTGTGCTGTATGCTGTGCAGCAGAGGGGGCTTTGAAAACAGAAGTGAGATGGCATCTGTTGCTTCTCATTCCATCTGTGTTCTCTAATGTAACTCTAGAGGACCTTGAGCAGTCCCTTTGAAACCACTTGGTCTTGTGCAAGAACACAGATGCCAACAGTTTAACAAGGATGATACTCAGTGCAGCCTTTCAGAAGAAATGAGAAGGCTGGTATGAGCTATTAAGCTCTGCAGGAAACTGTGATCTGTTTAAAGAAGCAAGAGATATTTAGGGTCCAGAAACGTATGGAAGTAAATTTGACCCAAGGTATTGCACGCAGTGACTGAAAGATAAAATACTATGGCCATAATCCTATAAGGAATCGGAGACTGAATTAGGACATTACGAAGTACAAAAACATTGTCAGTTCGGCCATAAAGCCTTGGCAGGGGAAACAAACCTAAAGGCAGAGGCGAGCAAATCTCTTGATTCTACTATGCTGGAGCCATCTGGAGTCAGAAGATTAATCTCTTTTGTTTGACAATGACTACTTAATGATCCATTCATTTCTTTAAAGTCAGCTCTACAACATTTTTGGAAGAAAAAACAAATTGTAACTCACTTCAATCCCAATTGCACGCTTATAGCTCTCTCCTAAAGAAAATAACTGATTAATAACATTGCAACATCCAAACTAAAAGGGAGAGTAATGCCAGAAATTGCCCATGGATCATGAATCTCTTCCTTTGGGTTTTTCTCTACTGAGCATCAAACTGTGCCTCAGGCTATGACTCTCTTTGCTCCTAGGACAATTTCTCTCTAGAAACCTCATTCAGTCTCATGGCTTTGAAGGCCACCCATCTGCTGCTAAATCACAAATTTATTTCTCCAACCCAGACCCCGTCCCGGAACTCCAGATTCATATATCCAATCATCTATTTACTGTTTCTACCTGGATATCTAATAGATGTTTCAAACTTAACACGTAAAAACAGACATCTTGGTTTTCAGATCCCAAACCTATCCTCTACCAGTCATTATAAACGGCACTGCCATCCACCCAAGTGCCTCAGCCAGAAACTACTGATTCCTCTCACTTTCCTACGCCCTATTGCCAATCAACCTGCTTTGATTCTACTGCCAAAGGCTGTAATAATTTCTCTGCATCTCTCCATTTCATTTGCCAGCCACTGTCTCTTGCCTTGAAACTCGTCTCTCTCTTCCATTCCTGTCCTCCTCCATCCAATTTTCCACACATAGTCTTTAAAACATAATTAAGATTACTTCATCTGTCTGTGGAAACCCTCCACTGGTTTTCAAATGCACTAGATTACAGTTTGAACCCCTTAGTCACATCTGAGGTTCCTACATGATCTATCCCTACCAAACTTAACAAAATTCAGGTTTTCCTAATCTCCCCTTCAATCTCTCCATTCATGCCATACTTCTCTCTTTTCTTTGAAGATACCAAGCTCATTCCCACCTTAAGGTTTTGTAGGACCTGTATTATCTTCCTGGAATCTTCTGTTCTTCACATGCCTGCCTTTTTACCATGCAGGTCTCATTTAATTAATTAATTAATTAATTAATTTATTTATTTATTTATTGCAGGGAAAGTACGAGGGGGGAAGAGAAAATCCTGAGCAGTCCAGTACATGTCCAGTGTGGAGCCTGTTGTGGGGCTTGATTTCATGACTGCGAGATCATGATCTGAGCCAAAACCAAAAACCGGGTGCTTAACCGAATGAGCCACCCAGGCACACCAATTCAGGTCTCATTTTATTTTTTTAAAAAATTTTTTTTTTCAACGTTTATTTATTTTTGGGACAGAGAGAGACAGAGCATGAATGGGGGAGGGGCAGAGAGAGAGGGAGACACAGAATCGGAAGCAGGCTCCAGGCTCTGAGCCATCAGCCCAGAGCCTGACGCGGGGCTCGAACTCACGGACCGCGAGATCGTGACCTGGCTGAAGTCGGACGCTTAACCGACTGCGCCACCCAGGCGCCCCTTAAATGACACCTGTTTGGAGATACATTTTGTGTCCGGTTCCACATGTCTTCCAGTTACTTCCTATTATCTGGCCAGAGCAATAAGCAATATGCAAAAAATTGCATATCTATCTGTTTCCTTACTTGTGTGTATTTCTTATCTCTTACCTCACTGAGATATAAGTTCCAGCAGCGTAGGGAGCTGTCTCCCCATTCAACACTGGATGACCAAGTGCGCACTCAGCACACGTCACGTGCTCGGTATGTGTTCACTAAAAGTCACTGAACTAAAAATGGGTACCTCAGGCTATCTCTTCTGTCCTGCTAGTTATATACATAGATATACATATACGTGTTCTGTGATGGTCATTTGTGGACATCGCTAAAGCTCACTTCTCTTCAGACTTAACAAAGAAGAAAAAATAAACAATGGAGGATGAGAAAAGGAAATAGGAAATAGTGCTGCAATTCTCATCCTATAATTAAATTGATGGCTAGATTATGATATGAAAGAATACCTCCTTTGTATATCTGGAAAATGAATGACAGACATACTCCATTAAAAATGTGTGTTCCTTGAGTTAGGGAACAGTTTCCACATCCTTACAGAAATTTCTCTAAACTAATTTCACAGGCCTTGATATAATATACAGAACTGGTTGTTTATTTTTATGTATATTTTAAAAGATCAGCATAATCACCTTAAATGAATTTAAATAGCTTCAATTATGTTCCCATCCTCAGCGGGGGGTAAATGGTAGCACAGGGTTGTGTTAAGTCAAATTAAACTCCTGCATTTCTCAGAGATTTTAAGGATGCCTATTGGCATGTTTATCCTTCTACTTAAATACAGTGTTATTTAATTTTTTCAGAAAAAAAATCTTAACATTTATTTACTTTTGAGACACAAAGAAAGGCAGAGCATGAGTTTGGAGGGCAGGGGAAGAGAGAGGGAGACACAGAATCTGAAGCAGGCTCCAGGCTCTGAGCTGTCAGCATAGAGCCTGACACGGGGCTCAAACCCACAAACTGTGAAATCATGACCTGAGCCAAAGTCAGACGCTTAACTGACTGAGCCACCCAGGCGTGCCTACTGTTATTTGATTTTTTACAAATTATAGCAGAGCTATTACTAGAGCATGTACCTAAGTTAATATACATACTACATTATAATTTGATGAAACTTTCTTTAGGATGAGCAAGACATTTCCTTCTTGTGAGAATCTTTCATCCTGTGAGAACACGCTGCTTACATGCCATGCTTTCTCTAGGTGTCTTTTCTGTCTGCAACGTAAGTTCTGTTCTGTAGGTGAAGAAGGAAGTGATGTTAATTTTCCCAAAAATAGATGTGAGAAAGTGAAAACCCAAGAATTGAAGGGAAGAGCATTTTTTACCACTAGAAAAATAAAATCAGTACCTCATGCAGACTTCTGAGTGTTGTAATCCACCTCTTTAACCATAGCAAGTTTTCCAACTTTTAAGTATCCTTTCAAACAAGGGGGAAATAAGATGTTTAAGCATATTATGGAGAGCTTTCAACAGTAGCTGAGATGTAGACTTATTTAACTTTTACTAATTAAAGGAAAATTTGATATGATGAGGATAGTTAGGAGCCTTAAATATTGGAGGTTGTAGGGGGTGTCTGGGTGGTTCAGTCAGTTAAGCCTCTGACTTTGGCTCAGGCCATGATCTCACAGTTCGTGGGTTCAAGCCCCACATCGGGCTCTGGGCTGACAGCATGGAGCCTGGAGCCTGCTTTGGATTCTGTGTCTCTCTCACTCTCTGCCCCTCCCCCACTCCTCTCTCTCTCTCTCTCTCTCTCTCTCTCTCTCTCTCTCTCTCTCTTAAGAAAGAAATAAACATTAAAAAATTTTTAAAAACATATCGGAAGTCTAAAAATTAAATCAAGTTACATAAATTTAAGAGATCCATTTTTATTTTGTTATATCACTTAAGCTTAGCATTGTATGTATATCATGGTTCTTATTTTATACACACACACACCCCATACAGTTTTATATAAATAATTATCTATAGTTATAAATTTCCAGAAATTTTGAGAGATCCTTCCCTCAAAAGGTCATTTGAATGCCACGTAATTTGCCACCACATCCAGTCACTTTCCCCCCAGAACCTTCATCTCACACTTTAGCTTCCAGCAGCATTCACAAGCCCCAAATTTCATACAGCTGCAAACACTATTAGGACTAAGTATCATGGGTGACATCACCAAGATGGTGGCATAGGACACCCCAGCCTCTGTTTCCCTATAAGATCAACAATTTGACAGTTATCCATGAATAAAAACAGCTCCAGGAGAGGTCAGAACTCCACATAGAAAACTACAGTAACACAGTTGAACAGCAACAATAAAACTTGAGAATAAACAACCTAACATTACAACTCAAGGAGAAAGAAGAACTATCCCAAAGTTAAAGGAGAAAGGAAATAACAAAAATCAGAGCAGAAATAAATGAAATGGGGACCAGAAAAACAACAGAAAAAAAATCAACAAAGAGATGCTTTTTAAAAAAACAAAATTGATACAGGGCACCTGGGTGGCTCAGTCAGTTAAGCATTTGACTTTAGCTCAGGTCGTGATCTCACAGTTCGTGGGTTCGAGCCCCAGTTGGGCTCTCTGCTGTCAGCATGGAGCCCGCTTTGGATCCTCTGTCCCCCTCTCCGCCCCTTCTCTGCTTATGCTCCCTCTCTCTCAAAAATAAACATTTTTTTAATTGACAAACTTTTACCTAGATTAACTTTAAAAAGGAGAGCGAAGACTTAATACATATAATCAAATCAAATATGACTGATATCAGAGAAATATCAGTTCTGAAGAAACTATTATGAGCAATTAGACACTAGCAAATTGAATAACCTAGTAGATATGGATATATTCTTGGAAACGTACAAACTACCAAGACTAAAACATGAGTAAGTAGAAAACATAAAGAGACTAATAATGAGAAGGGAGATTGAATCAGTAATCAAAACTCACCAACAAAGTAACCCCAGGACCAGATGGCTTCACTGGTGAAATCTACCAAACATTTAAAGTAGAATTAACTCCAATCCTTCTCAAACTTTTCAAAAAAAACTGAATAGGAGGGAATACTCCTATTCAAACTCATTTTACAAGAACAGCATTACCTTGATACAAATGCCAGATAAAGATACCAAAAGAAAATAAAACTATAGGCCAATACCACTGACAAACACATGTGCAAAAATTCCCAACAACGTATTAGCAAACCAAGTTAAACAGCACATTTAAAAAAATTATACACTGTGACCAAGTGGGATTTATTCCTGGAGTGCAAAGATGGTCCAACATATGCAAATCAATAAATGTGATATTCCACATGAATGAAATGAAACATAAAAATCATATGGTCATCTCAACAGATGCAGAATAAGCATTTGATAAAATCCAATATGCTTTCATGATAAACATACTCAACACAATAAAGGCCATATATGACAAGCCCACAGCTAACATTACGCTCAACAGTGAAAGATTGAAAAATTTTCCTCTAAGATCAGAACCTAACGAGGATGGAAAACAATATGGAGTTTCTTCAAAAAATTAAAAATAGAACAAAAATTAAAAACAGATCATGATCCAGCAATACCACTTATGGATATATCCCAAGGAAATAAAAACAGGATTTCAATGCAATTTCTGCAATCCCATGCCCACTGTGGCTTTATTCACAATAGTCAAGAAATGAAAACAAGGGATGAATAGATAAAGAAGATGTGGTGTATCTATACAATAGGGTATTATTCAGTCATGAGAAAGAAGGAAATCCTGCCATCCACAACAACATGGATGGAATTTCGGGTATTATGCTAAGTGAAATAAATCAGACAGAGAAAGACACAACTGAACTCACAGAAACAGAAAGCAGAATAGTGGTTACAGGGGTGATGGGCAAAAAGTACAAACTTCCACTTATAGGATGAATAAGTTCTGGGATGTAATGTACAGCACAGTGATTATCGTTAACAATACTGCATCACATACTTGAAAGTTGCTAAGCGAGCAGTTATTAAATGTTCCCCCCATGCCCCCCCCAACACACACAAGAAAATAAAATAGTAATGTGACATGATGAAGGTGTTAGCTAACACTATGATGGTAGGCATTTTTCAATATATAAGTATATGAAATCAACATGCTGTACATCTTAAACTTAATTCAATGTTACATATCAATTATATCCCAATAAAGCTGGGGAAAAAACTAATAATCAGTTCTACTTACCAATTCACTTAATATACCTCCAAAAACTGTCGCTTTTACGAACTCATTGAGAAAGAGTTTTTCAGAAAATTCTCATGTACCTTTATATTAATTTACTTGGGCTGTCATAATAAAGTATCACAGACTGAATGGCTAAAACAACAGAAATCTATTTTCTCACATTTCAGAGGCTAGAAGTCTGAGATCAAGATCTTGGCAGGGCTGGTTTGTTCTGAGGCCTCTCTGCTTGGTATGCAGATGGCCATCTTCTCCTCATGTCTTCACATGGCCCTTCCTTCTGTGTAATTGTCTGTTATGTATTCCTCTTCTTATATGAAAGCCAATCATATTGGGGTAGGGCCTTTCCTAATAAACTTTACTGTAACTTAATTACCTATGTAAATATCCTATCCCTAAATGCAGTCCATTATCTGAATGCTTGAGGAACACACAATTCAGCCCATAACAATGTTCAGTGAATTTTTTCAAAATATAACTAGAAACAGAAGTCAACAAAATAATCAAGTTTCAAATTAATAAAGAACAGATAATAAAAATATACTTTAAAATATCTGTGAAATACACTAAATTCAGAATCGTTTTCAACCTTTTTTAAAGTTTATTTATTTATTTTGAGAGAGAGAGAGAGAGCACACACAAGTAGGGGAGGGGCAGAGAGAGAGAGAGAGAGGGAGAGACAAAAATCCCAAGCAGGCTCCACACTGTCAGTGCAGGCCCTGACGTGGGGCTCAACCTCACAAACCATGAGATCATGACCTGAGCCAAAATCGAGAGTCAGACACTTAACTGACTGAGACACCCAAGTGCCCCAAATTTAGAGTAGTTTTATTTGAAGAACATTAGAGCCTGGGTTCTCTACCACCTTGCTGCCTATCATACACATCTGAAGGGAGTTATGTACTTCTAACATTCATTCATTAAATGATATGCCCAAATCACATGGCTAATTGATGAGGAAACCAAAATTAGATAAAGACTATATGATTTACTTTTACAAACAACAACATAAAAATATTTTGCCAATATTGAGTTGATCACATCCAGAATACTCTGGATTTGAAATGGTAATATATAAGAATAATTTTAAAGGATTTATTTCCTTAAATGCAATTTGGCACATAAAGGCAGTTAAATACAGAATATAATGAGCTAAAGAATGTTGAGGTATACATGTTAATATGTAATTGAAGACTCATTTAAAAAATTAACGGGGTGCCTGGGTGGCTCAGTCGGGTAAGCGTCCGACTTCGGCTCAGGTCATGATCTCACGGTCTGTGAGTTTGAGCCCCGCGTCGGGCTCTGTGCTGACAGCTCGGAGCCTGGAGCCTGCTTCAGATTCTGTGTCTCCCTCTCTCTCTGACCCTCCCCCGTTCATGCTCTGTCTCTCTCTGTCTCAAAAATAAATAAACATTAAAAGAAAATTAAAAAATTAACATGTCTTGAACATAAGGGAAGGGAAACAAAAATAATATAAAAACAGGGAGAGGAACAAAACATAAGAGATTCTTAAATATGGAGAACAAACAAAGGGTTACTGGAGGGGTTGTGGGAAGGGGGAATGGGCTAAATGGGTAAGGGGCATTAAGGAATCTACTCCTGAAATCATTGTTGCACTATATGCTAATTTGGATGTAAATTAAAAAATAATAAATTAAATTAAAAAATAAATAAACAAAATTAACATGTCTTCAAAATTTTTACAAACAATGTATTTCAAGTGCATAACTAAAAGCTTATGAAGTTTTTAGTTTTGTTTATGATAAAGGAACAACATTTGATGATCCCTAGATTCCCAGAAAAAAAGAGCTTATACCAATTAGCTTCAAGGGTCTCAGGCAATCATAAATTCCTCCTTGCTTTCTTTTTACTAGGTATTTGCTGCCTAAATAAGTGATTTTCCAGCCAACTGAAGCTTATTCCTTTAAGTATTTCATTTTATAATTTCACTAATTGGGATATAAAAAATTACGAAATGCTCTAATACTTTCCTTCTTTCTTCACTCTTAAGGAAAGAACACAGATTCCCCATTTTTTGAGTTTTTACAGCTAGGCATTTCCTAGATACTTCCAGCATCTTGCCCAATCTCTTACTCTTCCCTGTGGGTTTGGAATGGGTTATCTGTTTATAGGTGTCAATGCTTTTCTATTGAATTGAGCTAATATTTGAAAAGTACTTAAGAATGAGAAATTTGGCTTTTTCTGTCCTCTCGACTACAAAATAGGGTAAAGTGGTGGTTCTGGGTAACTATATCTGCTACTTCCCATAGGTAGGCTGTAACCATGTATAAATCGAGTAGCAGTTCGAAAAGTAGCAACCCCACATACCAATCAGACTTTCCCTGTCCTCCAATATAGCTATATCAGCTATGTAAGTGATATTTACATTTTCACCTATTTAACTACTTTGCCAGTCTCTCCATTGTTTCTAACTCCAGGCAAGGTAGAGGAGTATTAGTGGTTTGACCCTATCAAAACCCATCACCCAGTTCCTTGGCCAGGAATATTAAGAAACAAACAAGTATGAGAAGCCGGGGAGACAAAATAATGCTCACTGTTTGAGTCTTGTCATGTGATGAAGCTAGGATACATGGCTTTATACCTTGGGCTTTTGCAAGTAGAAATCATGACAGTTTTTGATCTTGGCATCTGGAGTAGTTCATACTGTGCCATGCAGCCAGTCGTTAAGAAGGTGTAGTTAACCATTTAACTGGCATGGTTTGAAAGGACAGCTTAGGATTGGTTTTGCAAGCACTGGTAATATAACTTTTACTTTCATGGAATGCTGTGGCTTATCATGACTTTGTCCACATCAATGGCTGTTTGTGGGCAGAAAAAAGGCTACTCTGCTGTAGAACTAGGCTCTTGAGGAAGCATACACTGCTAATGGGCATATATCATTATAGGGGGGAAAAAGTGTAATCTAAACATTTTTTAAGTGTTAAAATTGTTTGTGCACCTCACGATGTTTCTCAGCCATTTCTGCAGGGTAGGAAGACCAGGAGCTTTAATCTGGAGACAGTTGAGTGCTCTGGTCTTTAGAAGGCACCAGCGATATTGCAGTTTTAATGATCGGATTTCTGGTTTCATTTGCAAACACCTCTAGTTTCAATTCTGAAATATAAAGAGCTTTGAAGTTGTCACTTCCATCTTCACAACAAGAGGAAAAGCTCAACAAGCTGAAAAGTGATGACTTTTCTTGGACCCATTAGAAAATAGTAGATAGAAGTTGCAGGGCCAAGCGTCACAGTGAAATCTGGAGAGATGGGCAAGATGTACAGATAGTCCCAGCCAAGATCCGCTTACCCAGAGTAAAAGCTGCTAAAGCCATAAACTGGTGAGAACACTGAAATGGTAGTTTTCACGAATTGCTGGGGGCTGAGTGTAGACTGGCACGAGAATGAGAACATTCTGGTGTGGTCTCAGGGGAGCTCTCATACTGTTGTGGGTTTTGCCTCCAGGAACCTCACCAGATTCTCACAGTGAAGGGCCATAAAAAGAATCCCCCTCCCGCCCAGGTCTTACAACAGAGGGGGAAAGTAACACCACAAGCATACTACAGAGGAAAAGAAAAAGAAAAGGCCCACTGTATTAACTATGTCTTTATTTTCTATATTCTGATGCTTGGAACCTTGATGATCCTAGAGGGGCCGTCAATTCCTAGAGATAGTAAATAGCTCTCCCGAGAGAACACTTTGCAAATGGAAACCAACCAATCCAGAACCCACACTCAAACCACCTCCTTCATTGGGCTCTCATAATTCTTGGCCAGTACCCACCTGCCCTTATCACCCCAGAGCCCTGTACAAGACAAGGAGGGACAGTCCCATAGCCCATGAAAGCTATTAAAACGAGTCAATCCTGAGACTGTTTGTCATGCTTCAACCATTCCTTCCCAGAGGAACCACAATAAAGACTCTTGCCCACAGTTTCTCCTTCCCCCTCTGCATCATGACAGACCCTGGTGATTCCCCATGTGGCCCAACATGTTGTGGCAAGTCCCTTGCTTTGAAATCTGTGAGTAATAAACTGCCTCTTTGATGGCAATCTCCAGGTTTGTTAGTCTAACTATACCTTAATTTTTTTATTAATATACTGTATTTCAGGACACTAATTCTATACAGGAAAGACTTTATTAGAGCCTTATCTGACCCACCTGTAAAAGCAATCACCTTACTCCAGTTCTGGCTAGCCGTCCTGTCCCACATAATGGAGGGGTGAGAGGGGTGCATCAACTAGGAAACATTTGTGAAGCACGTGCCTTGGAAACAATTATTATTTTTTTTATTTTTTAGGTTTACTATTTATTTAGAGACAGAGACAGAGAGCGCTAGAGGGGGAGGGGCAGAGAGAGAGAATCCCAAGCATTGACGTGGAGCTCAAACTCACAAACCACAAGTTCATGACCTGAGCCAAAACCAAGAGTCAGACGCTTAACTGACTGGGCCACACAGGCGCCCCTATGGAAACATTTCTGAAAGTCACAGCCCTAGAACACAGACGAACTGAAAGACTGAGATTTAGTCATAAGATAATAAAACATAGTCACATTGGGGGCTATGGCTTTAGTAAATGAATTTTAGGGGGAACACAATTCAGTCCACAGTAGAAGTATAATTTATATGCTAAGGAAAGAAATAAAATGAAATTATAAAGTCCTCGATTAAAACCACAGAAGACAGAAGAGGTAAGATTAAAAAAACAAAACAAACAAAAACAAAAACAAAACAAAACCACAAAGAACAAGTACAATTAATAGAAAAGTGTTGCAACCATGGTTATATTAATCCAGCTATATTAATAACCACCTTAAATGTGAATGATATAAATACACAAAGACACATTTCATCAGGATGGATAGAAAAAACAAGACCCAACTGCATGTTGTCTACAAGAAAACCATTTCAATATAAAGACTCAGATAGTGTAAAAGTATAGGGATAGAGAAAGATAGTCCATGCTAATAATAATCAAAAGAAAGCTGGAGTAGCTTTATTAATTTTAAACAAAACAGAAGTCATAACAAAGAAGTGATAAAGTGGGATAGAGCAAATGATTTTTAAAAAAAAGAAGTCAATTCTTGGGGCACCTGGGTGGCTCAGTTGGTTAATCTTGATGTCGGCTCAGGTCATGATCTCACAGTTCCAGGAATTGAGCCCCATGTGGGGCTCTGCCCCTGACAGCATGGAGCCTGCTTGGGCTTTTCTCTCTCCCTCTCTTTCTGATCCTCCTGCACTCATGTGCACGGCTCTTCCTCTCTCAAAATAAATAAATAAACTTAAAAAAAAAAGTCATCATTCAAGAACATAAACAAGGCTTAATGTGCATGGACCCAGCAACAGAGTATCAAGCTATAGAGGCAAAACTGATAGAACAGCAAGGAGAAATAGAGAAAGGCACTATTCCAATTGTTCCTTTAATACTCCTCTTTCAGTAATTGATACATCAAGCAGTTAGAAAAGTCAGTAAGAATGGAGTTGTAATTCTGTTCTGATTTGATCCACTTCAGGTCTTTCTTGGGATAAACTGGAAATGCCCACCACTGGACCCAAGAAAATCCCCAAAAGGAAAAGCCATTTGTATTAAGCATCATAAAGGCAAAAGTAGGCGAGACTTCCCTGAGAGACAGCGGCTCCTTGCTGACTGTGGAGTCTGGAAGTAAAACTAAACACTCATCCCTCAGTCCGCTCCTCTCCTTCCTTTGGGGACTTCTTTTGTATCCTTGTGAAGAAGGCATATTCTGAACTCTCCCGCAGTGCAAGTGCTACACGTCGAGGCCAGATACTGCCCAGCTACCTGGATTCAAGTAGGTAAATCTATGTAATTTGGGGGTACTTATTAGCAATAACATTTTCCTCCAGCCCAAAACCACACCCTCCAACAACAGCAAAAAAAATGTAATAATGTTAATATTTTGGTTTCTGTATGAATGCCGACTCTCAATTGGTTTCAAACTCAGGGAGTGGTGGTTGTTACTTATTAGCTTCTGAAAACTCCAATAACAGAGAACATAATTTACCATTTTCTGATGATTCCAGGGAAATGATTTTGTGATGCTGATGAGTAATATTTTTTTGCCCATAAGTAGAGATATGCGACAAGTGGCAAGGATTCAGCAGCTCAAAGATGTGGGGGGTGACGTCTCAGGGATCCACTTGTACCTTCCCTGAAAAGTCTCAAGACGTTACACCAGCTCCAAACATCACAGTCACATTCAAGCATAAAAAAATGAAAGAAGGAAGACACAGCATATATTTTTTATCGGGAATGCAAATTTCTTTCCAGAAATTCCCCCAACAGATCCTTATGTTTCATTAGCTGAACCGTGCCACATGGTCACTTCTTGCCTGGGATAAGAAGCCTGGGAAAATGAGTAATTAGCTTTTCCAGCCTTTATGGTGGAAGGTGACAAATGTGACAGGGGCTGATAATGCCAGGGTGGACAGCCAACTAGTAGTGTCAACCACAATATGGACGGTGATGCTTTTAGGGGCTTTTGGACGGTAAGGTTTTGTGCTTCATTTGGTGAGGATTTATTGTGGAGGGTGGTTTCCTCCTGTGCTCTTTTTTTTTCTTTTGTTTGTGTATTCCCATGTGTTTTTTATGTACTGTTTTGCTTCCAACAACTATATAGCTCAGAAATAACACTTTCCTGGAGAACAAAAAGTCCATGAGCTTTGTGATAGCTTTCTCTCACTTTGAGGCTACTTTTTTTCTCCCCCATCTGATTTCGTATGTGTGTCTAGGGTCATTAATGTTACTAGTTTCTGACTTACAATAAACAGTAGTATTATTTTTAAAGTAAATAAATTCACATTACTTTTCTTACAGTTGCTCGGTTGTGTTTGGGTTTTACAAAAAGAAGATTCTTGGGATGTTCAAGAGTAGTAGATTCTTTTAAGTTCTGCTAATACCGATGGAGGTTATCCAAATCAATCGCCTCCATTTTTCTTTGGTGTTAGCCTTGTTGTGACATTGTCTCTGCTTTCTTCTCATGTCTTGAAGCTTCGCCAGGGAGCAGTGGACGGTACGACTCCTACAAATTTCATTCAAGTGTTTTCCCAAGTTTGAACTTCATTCAGACACCACAGATTCAACTCCTGCTTTTCATGAGAACTTAAAAGCATATGGGTAAGATCGTTTTTCTCCTTTCAACTTTGAAACATTTTATTCATAGAACAGTATTACATTATGATGTAATGTTTGTTGACTTTGCAGAGATTTTTCTAAAACGTCTTGCTCTGGATTAGCATTGGCAAAACATGTTAAATCTGAGGGGATTTGTTTGTAGTATTAAACTGTTACAAATGTAACTCCACTTTTTGAAAGTTTCCTATTTTGTTTGGTTTAAAAGAAAAGTATAATCTGCCATGTGTGGCATTTAATTAAAAAATCGCACACATAAAGACTTTGGGTCAATCTTTCCAGAAAAAGGGGGAATATTTAGAGGAACTGGCCTTTAAACTGAAAGTCAAATAAACCTAGGATAAATAAAGACGTTGCTTTCCAGGTAAGGCAATTTATCACTTCACCGTTCATTTTCGTATTTTCCACATGCTCTTTTCAAATCGGAGCAGGAGCATACCAGTAACAAACAGACCCGGACAAAGATGCTCTCCCTCACTCTTGCACAAGCCTGCTGCCACAGAGTAATTGGTGCACAACCCGCCTCTCATTACGGGCATCAGACTGGCCTTTCGCCGTGCGTGTGCGTGTAGTGTCGCCTGCGTCTCAAGGCCAGGCTGGGCGAGCACACAGAACAGAGCCTGCAAATCACACGCAGGCGCGAGCTGTCTCAACTTGCTGCTTGGAACCGAGGCTGCCAGACCACTGCTAAAATTGATTGGCGTTCACACTTCATTTGAGTGGGTTTGCATTTGGACAAGGTCTTCATTTTCGCCTTTCTTGCTATTTCCTGAGGAAAATGAGCAATTCTGTGAAGCTGGTGTGCTTTTCAATTCCAGGATTGTTCGGTTACCTTCCCCCCACCAACTGCCCTTTATAAAAGAAAGGTCTGCATATTTAAGCTTGTAGGTAAAAGGGTGTTATATTCAACTGCACTTTTCAAGTAGATTTCTCTCATGATTTTTTCTTTCTTTACTTGGCCCGGATGCTTCGCTGACTGAGAACATTACATACATAAATTCATCATTTATCTACAGAACAAGGGCAAAATTAAACTGGAGGAAATGACCTTATATCACCTTTTGGGGAGTTTGAAGCAGACTTAAAAGGGTTAAGAGTTGTTGACCTACCTTTCCCCCCTGATACATTCTTTCCACTGCAAGGGAACAATCTGTTTCACAAGGATCTGGCATTGGTCAAGTGGATTTTAGAAATGTTACTCTGTACTCAACTCATTGAAAGCTGTGAAGCATCTTTCAAACATTAACATGAGAGTGCTATTCATTTGATTTTTTAAAAAAGCTAAAACCAATGTTCATAATGCCAGCCTGGATCAGAATTCAGATCCCTCTAAACTAACCTTACACAATATAAACAACGTGTGTGTGTGTGTGTGTGTGTGTGTGTGTGTGTGTGTATACCTACACACATATATAATATTTACAGATAATATATTATAATATTTATATATTATAATATTTATATATGTTATGATATATAATATATATACACTTAAATTTATATTTTTCATGGAAAGGACCTGGGGAGAATGAAGCTGAAAAAAAACTTGACCTGAATTTTCCAGATCAATTAACTGTCGGGCACAAACTATCTTAACAATTCTATACTTTATTTCTGCAACATTTTCCTCTAATATTGTGTCTGATCAAAATATATGAGCAAGCTCAATGGATCATTTCAATTTTGAAATGAAACCAGATCTGTGATTACAGCAAAAGACATACTCTATTGAAATAAACCCCAGATCTCAGGGTTTTTTGCATCCTCTTCTTTCTGCCTGATGACATTTTTCTTTTTCCCATTTGTACCTCCTTTGCTCCCAGGTAGGCCCCAACAAGCCCCTCAAGACTTGACTTAAATGTCTCAGTGATTATCTTTATGACTCTGCCTCTGCTCTTTCATTTTCAAAAGAGTGAATGTATTAAAAGTATATCTGTATTGAGTACCTAAATGCTGTTATGGGCACTGGAATACAAGATATCATCCTTGTTCTAAGAATCATGTCACTAAACTTAACTTTGTCCTTCCCAATGTACTTGGATCATAGACCTTCTCACTTTTCATATAGTTTCACCTTCGTTTCTATCTTTCTCCAGACCTGCTCAGTCCACTAGGGTAACCACATATGCTTATTCATAGTGTGTGGCTAGTCCAAATTGACATGAACTATAACCATAATATACACACCGAACTTTAAAGGCTTAGAACATAAAAACAACATATAAAATATCTAATGTTTTATATTATATTGATGTAATACAGTGATAATATTTGGATATGTTGAATAAACTAAATTATTAACATTTATTTTACCTGTTTCTTCCCATTTGTTTAATGTTGCTATTAGAAAATTTAAAAATGACAGGGGTGCCTGGGTGGCTCAGTCGGTTAGCAGCTGACTCTTGGTTTCAGCTCAGGTCATGAGCTCATGGTTTGTGTGAGTTTCAGCCCCACATTGGGCTCTGCTCTGTCAGTGCAGAGCCTGCTTGGTATTCTCTCTCTCCTTCTCTCTGCCCCTCCCCTGTTCATGCATTCTCTCTCTCTCTCAAAATAAATAAATAAATAAACATTTTAAAAAAACAAAATTTAAAATGACAAATATGGCTAGTATTATATTTCTATTCAACAGCACTACCCTACACTATGAGCATCATGAGAATAAGGATCATATTTTACTAATTTCTGTATTTAAATATCAATTACATACAGAATGAAGGTGTTTGATAAACATATGGTAACTGAATGCATATTTGAATAGCTACTGTTACCCTATAAGAATAAGATGCTAGTCTGAGGAGTCAAGAGTTTAGGTTTTGTTTCTTAAGGTATAACAATTTGGAAACAATTCCAATGTCTTCTCCTTACAGATGATTTTATTTAGTTACCCCTATGTCCTGTGTCTTTGTGTCCATTTATCCTTTCTCAGCTATTTGACCTGGCACATTATACAGACATGATTTTCCTCAAATGCTGCCTGACTGTTGAGCAGAGGAGCATATGTTATACCCTGATTCTTTGTTTGGCAGGATCACTAGCTAGAGTTGTAATGAAAAAGATGGCAGGTAATAGCACCACGCTCCAGCAAATCTGTTCATTTACTGCTGGTGTTCCAGTTAGATGTCTGGGAAGCCTCGGGAGATCCACAATCCATTTTTCATGAGTTGCATAAAGGAAAGCAAAATCTCTGGGAAATTCAGTGTTGCTTTGGGAAGTCCAAGATTTAGGTAAGACATTATTTCCTATTAGCTTCTAGAGTCTAAGTTTAGCCTCTTAAGACTTCAGTCGTTTGGGGAGTTTTTTGTTTTTTTTGGTTTTTTTTTTGGTAAGGGGGTGGGAGGCATAAGGGCTGTTAGAGTCTTATTTGCTATTGTCCCCAAATAAGTGACAGATAGAGTAAAACCTACTAAAGAGACATGTCAACTAAATGCAGCATGTAATCCTAGGTTTAGATCCTGGACCAAAAAAGGAGTATTTATGGAACAATTGACAAGATTTAAACAAAGTATATAAAATAATAATATCACATTAATGTTAATTTCCTAATTTTGATCATTGCATTGTGGTTATGTATGTTCACTAGCTTTCATATTACTCACTTCCTTTTTTTAAATGTTTGTTTATTTTTGAGAGAGAGAAAGCAAGTAGGGGAGGGGCAGAGCGAGTGGGGGACAGGTTCTGAAGCAGGCTCTGCTCTGACTGCAGAGAGCCCAATGTGTGGCTCCAACTCACAAACCATGAGACCATGACCTGAGCTGTAGTTAGATGCTTCCCTGACTGAGCCACCCAGGCGCTCCATATTACTAAATTTTTTAAAGTGATTTTTCATATTTTATAAAATTCTGTAGCCTGGACCACTTGAAGAAGTTTTCCCATTTTTTAAAGTCTGTAATTATAAATATAACTATACAATATTTATAATATACTCATATTGAATTTTCTGGATAACATAGACTTCTTCTGGTGAGCAAATAATATTCTCTGTCAATTACTTCAGATAATTAAAATATATTTAATCTGTTGGATAAAGTTATTAGTATATAATCAGATGAAATTAAACCAAATATGTATGGATTTTTTCATTATGTTTGTTCTGCATATCGACTTAAAATATGCATGTTCAGCCTAAATTACCTCTTTAAATCTGCTTTAAAAAAATCCACCTTACTCTCAGAATTTTCAGGGGATCTCACATTGCATGTTGTATGAATTAACTTTTATTCCTGACTTGGGTACTGGAAGTTATTCACTGGTAAGGAACAAAAGTGAGATAATCCAACTGAAGTTTTATAAAGATATCTGTGGTGACCCTTTAAAACAGAGATGGCAAAGAGGAGAGACTGGGAGTATTTCAAATGTATCTGCCATGACAGGGACTGTAACTAGAGCAGGGGTAGTAAATACAATGGAGGGTCCAGTTCTAAGAGGCATTTCAGAGGCACCATCACAGCACTGGAATGCCCATATGCAGGCAGGAAGAACTCATGCTTACACCAGAGTTACCAAGATGGGTGACCCAGCAGGGGATGAACCTGAAAGAGGGTGCCCCACAAAGAGTAGGTACAGAAGATATTTTTGCATCGTTTTGGCATTGCTCATCATTGGAAAAGTCCTTTTCTGTACTATATTCTGAAGATATGTTTTCCATAAAATTTCAGGTATGAGTCTATTATTGCCAAGGTCTGGGGAATCTGCTTGAAGAAATCTGTGAATCAATTAAGAGGGTCCTTCCCAATGTACTTGGATCATAGACCTTCGCACTTGTCATGTAGTTTCACCTTCGTTTCTATTTTTCTCCAGACCTGAGCTGTCCACTAGGGTAGCCACACGTGCTTATTCATCGTGTATGGCTAGTCCAAACTGTGATGGCTAGACTCACCCATGTAGATCTGCAAGACTGAAAATGCTTTACAGAGACAGGACTCAGCATGGGCCACTGTGTTCTTTAAACTTTCAGATTTTCCACGGGAAGTATATACTCAGCGTTAGAACATTGGGCACCTGATATTTTCCCAACCGGTCATAATTTATTTTCCCCTAATTAAGGTATTACATGGTAGGAAAATCTCTTGAGAGAGAAAAGATTTTTTTTAAAAAGGAAGAAACAAAGAATCATCTATTCCAATATAGGCCACATGTAAAACAACCCAGAAAATAACTGATTGAGTCAAAGGCAGATGTGCGAGCTTAAAATGCTAGTCACAATCAAAAATCTTCTTTTCATCAAAAGCTGACGGCAACTGGCCAACACCTTCACTAAGTGATGTGCTAAAGAATCTCCAGCCAAGAGGCAGAAATGAATAAAGTGAAAATTACTGCTATTACCCTGAGCTGAAGATGACCAATCAGGCCAAGCCGACCTTGAGGACTGAAAGTCAGTAAAGCTGAAAGTCATGCCACAGACCTGGCCCGCTCTGATTCCCAGGGATCCTACCTCACCCATCAGCAATAATCATTGCTAACGGCCTGTCATCGCCCACTTTGCACCACTGCAAAGAGCAGCCCCGCGAGTGCCACAGCCACACAGTGTCATACCTTCCTTCGTCAGGACTTGAAATCTGCTATCATCCTTTCAAATCTGTTCCTTAAAGAGGTTGGTTTTCTTCAGTTTCCAAATTCCCTTCACTATGTGTTTCTTTTTTTTTTTTTGGTTCTATTTTATTTTATTTTGTAATAGGAAATTTATTGTCAAGTTGGTTTCCATACAATACCCAGTGCTCATCCCAACAGGTGCCCTCCTCAGTGCCCATCACCCACTTGCCGCTCCCTCCCCCAGCCCCATCAACCCTCAGATTGTTCTCAGTTTTTAAGAGTCTTTTATGGTTTGGCTCACTCCCTCTCTAACTTCTTTTTCCTTCCCCTCCCCCATGGTCTTCTGTTAAGTTTCTCAGGATCCACATAAGAGTGAAAATATATGGTATCTGTCTTTCTCTATATGACTTATTTCACTTAGCATAACACTCTCCAGTCCCATCCATGTTGCTACAAAAGGCCATATTTCATTCTTTCTTATTGCCAAGTAGTATTCCATATGTGTTTCTAATCTCCAACAACAACAGCAACAAAAATCTTTGACTCTGAATTAGCTAATTTATCTAAGTATTGCTTAAATGTACCCTTAATCTAAATTATCTTTAAACACCATGTGATAATCTCTCAATAGCTTAATTTTGCCACACTCCTATTTGGTTTTTAACTAATGGTGGTACAGTGGTTTTGTTGTTTGTATCCACTAAGCAGTTTGCTATTTTCCCAAGAATCATCCACCCCTTCATCACCTCCCTCAACACACACACACACACACACACACACGTAATCTAAATGGAAACATTTTGCCATATCTTCTACAATGAGTAAGTTTTCTTTGGCAAATACATGCTGAGCAAAAACCCTACTAGAGGGGGTTTGAAGTAGTTGGTGCTGAGGATAATGCCAAGGATTCAAGGACTAGTAATTAACAGGGTGGTTTAATTCTTTGAAAATGCATCCATTCTCGTTATGTGCTCTGCCACCATTCTGCCCTGCAAACGGTAACTGACAGGCACTGGCTGGCTCTCTTGTGCTACCACATCACATTCTCCATTAATCCTCCAGATAAAAAGAGTTGCCGAACAAGCTCCAGGTCCAAATATGCCTCTCCCTGCCAGCTCCTGTCCTGCCCAGATGCAAGTGCCAAAGTTCTGCCATTAAGAGGTCTATCCTGGTTAGGTCCTACACCCATGAGAATCCAGCTTGGCAGTGGGTGAGTGCATCTGACCCACAAACATTCTACACCTAGAAGCAACTTCCTGTGTCTACGGTGCATTTAGTCCTCTGAGCCTCTCATGGCAGCTCACAGGCCTGCCACTATACCCACTACCCATGTGTGTGGCTGGTGTGTCTGATGAGCCCCATGCCTGGGGCTTTAAGTCCAGATTCCCAATATGGCTCCCTCAAACTGAAGCCTAACTTTGATGAACCTTGATGACCTTGAGTGCGTCTGCCAACAGGATTAGATCCTGCTCTTCAAATCAATCCAAACTCTTGACACTGAGAATTTCCACCAAATCCTTTAGCGTTGGCCACCCTGGAGTAGTGGCTCTTAACCCTGGGTATACATCAGAGTCAGCTTGGAGTTCAATTTCATCCCCTGGGAATGACAGATATTGCCTTGGATATCAAGACCAGCCTGGGCTGATATGGCAACAAACATATACATGATTCTAGTTGGAATCTGCTTCAAACTATTTTAGAAGTGGTCATGCTATAAATCATAAAGTAATTCTAAAAATCACAGTAAGGAAATGATTGCTGTGATAATTATTGACACGTTAATCATGGCATGATAAAATCACTGCCTCAATAGTTTCTTCCCATTAGAGAATCTTCCTCCAACTCTCCTGTGAGTCATCCCCCCTTACTCTCATGCTATCTGGTACCTTCCAGTTCCCCTGACCCATCAGGTCTGTAATCCTAGCAACCTGTTGCCATCATGCAAGGACAAACATCCCAAACCACTTGTCCTACATCATTTCACAACATAGCCCCTGCTTTCTTTCTGCCCTCTCTGGCTTTTGACTTCAGGGTTCAAGAGGACTCATTACCACTTATGGTCAGCACTACTCTGCAGCTTAAGGCAGACACAGTTCTTTCCTTCATCATGGGTCCAACCTCCTCTCCAGGTCAAAGATTTTCATCTGCCCTTATCGAACTGTCCACTTGGGTATGTACAAGTTTATTTCTGGTTGTAGAGTTCTTGGAATTATTTCTTGTTTTTACATTTCTGTATAAAAAATATATATTGATAATATCTCCTTAATGAAAGGGGGGGAAACAAAGTAACTTCCGTTTTGATAAAAAGGAAGCTAAACAATATAATCCATCTAATCATCCTGCTCTCTGGAATAATATCACCAGTTTTTGAAAAGCAGAACCCTCACCAAATTCCCCAGGACCTTCTCCACTAAATTCCCATTATTTCTCAAACCCTTCTTGTGTACCGCCCACTGTTGCTACATTTAGAATGCTCTCAATGTCAGATCTGTCTCATGGTACAACTTTTCTATGTGGATTGAATGTGTCACTCTCCTAATCCAAAAGACTCGCTGATCCCATATTTTCTAGAGAATTGACCTTTAATTGGTGGGGCATATCACACTAGAAGCGACTGATTATTGGGGGGATGTATGCCCCCAATCAGTTTCAATATAATTCCAAACCATATTTGGAAAACTTTAAAAACCATGTTTTGTTTCCATAATGAAACCTGTAAAACGGGCAGTTTGGGCACCTGGGTGGCTCAGTCAGTTAAGCGTCCAACTTCAGCTCACGTCATGAACTCACAATTCGTGAGTTCAAGCCCCATGTCGGGCTCTGTGCTGACAGCTCAGAACCTGGAGCCTGCTTGGGACTCTGTGTCTCCCTCTCTCTCTGTTCCTCCCCTACTTGCATTCTCTCTCTCTCTCAAAAAAAAAGTAAATAAAGACAAAAAAAATGGGCAGTTCGTTTGCTCATTCATTTAACAACCATTTGTCACATACACACAAAGTAGCAGGCACTATTCTAGTCATTCTAGCTGCAGAACAAAATTTTACTGGCATGGTAAGAAGCTGCAGACAAGCTGGGAAGGAGTAGTACTGAAACGAAATGGCCAAATTAAAATCTCAGAAGGGCCCACGAAGTGGAAAACTGTAGCTGTACTTCATGAAGCTCCAACTTTGTTGTCTCTACCCAAGCCATCATAGAAGGTTGAATGATGTCTGCCCCCCAAAGATATGTCCATGCCCTAATTTCTGGAACTTACGAATGATATCCCATTTGGATAAAGGATCTTGGAGAATAATTAAGGATCTCAAGATGAGATCATTTCCAGGTTTATCCTGGTGGAACTTAAATCCTTATGAGAGTCACAGAAGCGAGACAGCCAGGGAGAAGAGGAGAATGCCATGTAAAGACAGAGGCAGAGATTGGAAAGGTGCAGGCACAAGCCAAGGAGCACCAAGAGCCACCGGAAGATGAGGAGGCAAAGAAGGATTCCCAGAGGGAGCATGGCCATGATGACACATGCTAATTTCAGACTCCTGCCTCCAGAACTGTGAGAGAATATACATTTCTGTGTTTTAAGCCACCAAATTTGTGGTGATTTGTTACAGCAACCACAGGAAGTTAACAAAGCCACATACTCTAATTTGCAGTAAGGTTTCCTCACCCCATAGCAACAGAGGGTGTGCATACTCGATATATAATAAATCCTAATGAACTCCAGACCACTTTATATGGTTTAAGGACTAGCTCTGGGGTAGGGGAGAGGTCAAGGGCAACCCAGGTTGATTTAAGATTATTATTCTGCACGTACAATATTTGTAATCTTACTCTAGGAAAGTTACAGTACATTTTTTTCCTTGTCTACCATGAGCCATATCAACCAACCATCACAAAAAATTCCTGATGTTTTTTCAAACACAATATGCTTGAATTTCTTTTTTTTTAATTTTTTTTTCAACGTTTTTATTTATTTTTGGGACAGAGAGAGACAGAGCATGAACGGGGGAGGGGCAGAGAGAGAGGGAGACACAGAATCGGAAACAGGCTCCAGGCTCCGAGCCATCCGCCCAGAGCCTGATGTGGGGCTCGAACTCACGGACCGCGAGATCGTGACCTGGCTGAAGTCGGACGCTTAACCGACTGCGCCACCCAGGCGCCCCAATATGCTTGAATTTCAAGGGAATTGTTCTCCAAATAATTCCAGAAACATTTTAATTATATTTTACACAGGATGTACACTGATTGGACACTTTTTTAAAAATTATTTTCATGTCTGAGACATCAGTTAATCTCTTCTCTTTAGCTACTGATAAACTAAGTAACTTATAATGAATTTTCACTTCGCAAGAGTGGATTTGGAAATCCAGCATTTATTCTGAAATCATTCAGAGTTCTAATGTTGTTACAGAGCAGCCATAAAGTAAACCACTGCCCAACACCGCACCACGCTCAATGCTAAATGTAAAGAATTTGCACATTCACGTGAAAGACATTTTAAATAAGAACTAAGCCTAAGACAGCACAGAAAGTAGTATAACGTTTGTACAAAAATTAAAATGAAATGTGAAAAGAAGAGAAAAAGTTATCAGTGATTTTTCTGTGCACTTGATCTGAGCTACCTAAACATAGCTTGGACCGTTAATTAAACATTAAGAAAAGATAAATGATGGGGGAAGGAAGGGAGAATAAATAAAACCCTGAGTGAGAAATTTCTGACAAATGTGCCTTACTGGTTAATTTTCACGTCCAGAGCTGAACAACATCTGCACGGCTTGCATTTCCTTTCATTACCGGGACACCAATCACTTGCTCATTTATCATTCCTGTACATTTGGTATTATTGAAATGTGATGACTCATCGCTTTCCATTGATCAAATAACATCCAGAATTACCTTCCAAATGCTTTGCATACAGAGGTGACCAAATAACTAAGAATCTGTGAGGCTTCCCTTTAATAACACATTCGGGGAAAGATTTGGTAAGCCTGATTTCTTATAATTTCTCCCATTAGCATGGAGACCATGTGCTGTGCTGGCTCCATGGGCCTGTTCGCCACTCTCCCTCCATGCCTGTTCATTCCACTTGCTTTCATGTGTAAATGGACAAAAATTGCTGTCAATTGAGAACATTTGGGAGCCATTTGCCTGGCCTTCTCTTAAGTAAAAATACAAAAAGAACTAGGAGCAAAGAGATGTGACTCTTATATAAGGGCACGCTTCAGTCTATTCCTTGGGCAGCCAGTCTCCGGGAACACACCGTCTTACAAGTGAGCTGCTCGGACTTTGGAGACTGTGATCCTTCCAGAAAGTGGTTGCTTCCACAGGTGTGGGTGTGAGGACTGAGTGGGGAAAATATGATCTATATATGAGTCGTTTTGTAACCCTCTCTGAGCCTAGCAATGTGTCCATTGCAAATGTGTTCAGAAGGTGTTTACTGATTGTCATGGATATGTGGATTCTCCTTCTCCAGGCCACAGAGCCTCATTTAGAGATGTGGATACACATCTAAATCTAGTTTGAGCAAACAGCTGAAGGCAGCTAGCTATCCCTACGTTCCCCTCTACAGGTAAGTACAGCTTAAAGAAGTCGAATTCAGTGGGAGAATATGGACAGCTGTGAAAGAACATGATCTCTTCAAAACTGAATCTGAAATATCTCTTAGGACTCACATTAGACTCTCTCTTTCCTTCCATCTCCTTCTTTCTCTGGTAGGCAGAAAAGGGAAAATTGGTATGTGTAGAAAACCTACCATGTGCTAGGTAACCTCTGTGCTAGGGGCTTTATCTCAGTTAATTCAATTACAAGAACGACATGGTCCTTGGAGAAACCTGAGCCCAGCCCACTGCCGAGTGTGGTATAAGGATGTACAGCCAGAGAGCCAACACCCATGTCAATCATCTCTCTCCTACACCCTGACCCCCTCCAGCAAAAAGGCTCCAAAAAGTCAATTAGTCAATCGGAAAAGCTTAGAGCTGAGGCAACAGTTAAGCAGACTGCATGGGAAAGTATCCTTTAAATCAAAAATCAGTGGGTAAATATAAGGAAATAGTATATTTATCCTTCTAGGAAGGAGCACCCTTGAGTGCAGACGCACAGACACAGGCTGTGCTGGCTAAAGGGGTAAGACTACAGTCTGCGGTCTTGGCCACAGACAAGAATAAAATTGGGATGTCGGGTAGAAAGGAAGGTAGGGCATGATCTGGAATCAAAGAAAGACAAGAGACAAAGAGAAGCATACGTGATGCCCGACAGGCCAAGGCTCAGAGAGGGGGGGCCTCAGGCGCATTGCCAAGAGAGTTCTCAGCTTTTTGCAATACAGAATTCTAGAGCAAACCATTTAGAGAAAAGGATAAAGGTTTATGAAGTATAGAAGTAAGAAAGGAGCTACTTCACAAAGTAATGGTCTCTCCTTCCAGATGAGGAAGAGGACCTCCCTTTGCCTCTAGTGAAGGGTTTTGCAAATTTTTTTTTTTAATTAGCTAACCCTATAGGGAGGGGCTTACTCTTTAACTTTGGGTTTATCACTTACCTTAATTAGGCAGTTAGTTTTTTCATTGTCTTAGCATTGTGATTAGGGTTGTAAAATTACCCACAGGGAGCAATTTTAAGAATGCGCAGCCTCTGTGTCTTTTACTGCTGGAGGGAGCGGGGTCTTGTGGTCTGCCATGAGTCGGATCTTGTGACTCTTTTTATGACCTGCTGACTTTTAGGTTAAGGGTCAGCCTAAACCCAAAATGCCTTTACTTTGGTGAGCTTGTCTCCCTGGCCTCCCCTCCTCCTGCCTTATAGTCATCAAATCAGATGCAAGTACAACTGATAACTCCATGGGAATTAATAGTTTCAGTCAGTATTTGAAGCAAGTAAAAGACTTTAGCCAGATGCACCCCAGTCTGACCTTGCTTCTATACCATCTCTATTCTTAAAGATCTAGGACAATTTAAAATAAGCCTAAATCCTAATTCTAGAACCTATGTCCCTCAGGAGGCAAGAAGGTGCTGTACCCTTTCCAGATATAAGTCACAATAGTAGAGTTTTTGAAAACCCCCTTGTGGCAAAAAAAGCCAAGCCTTGGTTTGCCTTCATTGAATACTGATACTTTTTTTTAATGTTTTATTTATTTTTGAGAGAGAGGGAGAGAGAGAGAGTGAGAGCGGGCGAGGGGCAGAGAGAGAGAGACAGGCACAGAATCCGAAGCAGGCTCCAGGCTCTGAGCTGTCAGCACAGAGCCTGACGCGGGGCTCGAACTCGTGAACCGTGAGATCATGACCTGAGCCAAAGTTGGACACCCAACCGACTGGGCCACCCAGGCACCCCTCCTGATACTTTTATATTCCATGGATTTGAAAAATTAATTTTAAGAGACAGGGACTTATCAAAAATATTCCAATTTGTATAGAATGAATGTTTGCATCTTCAACCATATTTTCCATGAACAACTAATACAAATATGAAACTGTATCCTGAAATGAAAAAGAAAGGATGTCGTCACAACAAAAATGACATTTAAGATTCTAAACATTCACTTGGTATATCGTTTGAGGCACTTCGGGTGTCTCTCAAATAACTCGAATGAAAATTAGCTAAATGAACAATAGTCACAATGCTTTAGTGATTTCAAAACACTTATGTTCTGTAATTTCTATTAATATATTTTAGCAAATATATAATGATTTATATACATTAATATAGATCATGAATCTATATAATTATATATATATTTTTTTATTTTTTTAATGTTCATTTATTTTTGAGAGAGAGAGAGAGACAGAGTGTGAGTGTGGATGGTCAGACAGAGAGGGAGATACAGAATCCAAAGCAGGCTCCAGGCTCTGAGCTGTCAGCACAGAGCCCAACTCGGGGCTTAAACCCACAAACCATGAGATCATGACCTGAGCCGAAGTCGAACACTTAAATGACTGAGCCACCCAGGCACTGCTATATATATATATATACATATATATATGTGTGTGTGTGTACACACACACACACCTACATATAGTGTGTGTGTGCATGCATGTATGATATACAAATCCAATATGGCCAAATAGTAAGTAACCATTGTTAAATCTAGAGGATGAGTTTCTAGTTGTTCATTTTACTCTTTTCTCTACTTTTGTGTATCTTTGAAATTTTTCATGATCAAACATCACACACATAGGTGTTCAAGCAAATAAGGGCAGTGGCTCCCATCTTGATGGGGATCCCCACTACCCATGGCAGCTGCATGTGAAATGCCTACCTCATTCATTTACTCACCGGGCTTTTCCATGACTTTGGGCATCTCACGCATCTCCTTATTAAGAAAAAACACTTAAAGATGCTAATCTAATTGTGTTCAGACCATGTAAATGACCTGTCTTTATCCAAGTCTAACTTCCAGTCTCTGTAGTAGCATTTCAGTAGCTATCAATCAATGTATGTTGATACCAGGCCCTGACTAATTGCTAATAAAAAGAATCTAACACCTCTGATCTGATAAATATTGAAGTAGTGCTGATGAAGGCAAAAAAGAATAAAAGATTTTTCCACAGAAGCTTTTGGAGACAAAAGCTCCAGCGTTAGAGAAGTTTCAGATATGCAAAATAAAAGGCCTTGTCAAGTGCAAATGTAAGCCCACACTGAAAGGAACAACCAGCGGTTAAGGACAGGCCTGAACAGCACAGCACTGGCTGCCTTATTCTCCACCTGGCCTCTCTACCTCCATTTAACTTGGTAGATGATAAATCTTTTGGATTTGGACATCTTGGTGAAGGAAAAGGGCATTAAGGATGAGTCGGTATATTCTGTCTCCACAATCTTCGTAGCTATGCTTCTAAACATGTTTGTTACAGATAAATTTGTTGTTGGGAGTCATTTAAGAATTTATGAGGTAAACATGGGTTAGAGAGGCATGGAGTCACAAGCGCACCTATGAAAATATTTAAAACATTGTTTATATAAACAATAATAACAACAAAACCAGGAAGAAAAGCCAATGACAGCACATAAGTAAAGAAAAATATTGATGACTTTTTTACATATTTGGAATTTGTAGTAAGTGGTTATGAAACAATATCTTTCCTTGGTCTATCCCTAGCTCACTAAAAAAACTTGAGAATAGGCTGTCCCTGCAGTGAGGGTCATGAATTTGTTTTGCTTTGATGCAGTACTATCATAGACAAAGGCATGAAACCTGTTTCATCCTCCAATCTGTTAATTTTGTTTTGTTTTGTTTTGATTTTGTTTTTGTTTTACTGGTCAGAGTAAACTGCAACTTCTTTATGTTAGACCCCAAACTGTCACGAATGTAAGAAATGGTATCAGTTTGAGTTTGGGAGTGTTAAATTAATTAAACAAAGAGGTCCTTAGACTGAGATGGTTGTAATGGCTTAGTAGCCTGCAGGAGTAAACCAAAACCTACGCCACTAATGCCTCAGGGTCAAGAAATCAAAACCTAAGGACAGTGAACCACAAACAGCCAACTAACTAGGTCTTCCCAAATAAGGTGACCACCTAAATTGTAGCCAATCAAATCATTTCCCTGCTTGGCTTCCACATCTTCTCTATAAAGTCTTTCCCTGAGCTCCTATCAGTGGAGTGCACCTCACCATTCATGAGTCTAATCAATTTTTGATCAAATGAATCTTGAACTGTTTTATATGCCTCAGTTTATCTTCTAACAGGAGAAGTAACTGAATTCTCATTAATAAAAGTATTGATTTCTGGTGGCAAACCTGACCAGTGGGAAATCAGGTATAAAACCTCCTAATTCTCATGATTATAATCAACCCATTAAACAGATTGTACCTGAATTGTAAAATTAAAATAACTTTGTTAGCAAAAAGCCTAGGAATATACAATTGCTTAAAGATAAAAGCTCATTTTAATTTCTTGTCTATTTTTTGTTTAAATTTATTTCCTGGCAATCTCAAGCCATAATTAATAATTTACTATGTAGGAATCTTGTTTCTTAATCTCTACTGAATACTTTTTCCTCGTCCCACACTAGCTATCAAGGCCTTTGAGTCTCTGTCTCTGTCTCTCTCTCTGTCTCTGTCTCTCTCTCTAAATATATATAACTCACAGATTATTTCTGAAGAATGTCACTTTAGTTCCTAGATTTGATCAGTAAGTTTACCAAGGTACCTACAGTGAAAAATGGCACAAAAGACAGAGAATACAGTTTTCTGTCTTTGGTATTTCACATTAAGTGGGGAAGTAGGGTTTTTTCCTTCTGTTTTTCCCAAGATGGTTCACAGCTCACTCCCAAGCAACTCTCTCCACCACCACTTCTGATTCATAAGCAAATCATAAGAACTGGAAAGAAATATAAGCCCTGGTGACTCGGCTTCTCTGGGCACTGCTGAAGCAACGCTGGTATCTCCTCCAGGCTGGGAGACCAAGTGTTGCTGGGCATTTTTCTCCATTTGAGTGAACCTGTCTTGGGCACCCTGTTTGTCAGAGCATCTTCCCCACCGGTCAGCAGAAAAAGAAACTCACATGAAATTAAATCTCATTCTACAGGAAATATGATTTAGGTCTTGATTTTCAGGGACATAAGTCCCGTAAGCCATTAGCCTTGGGCCAGAGGCACTAATGATAAAGGCGCCATTTCATAAAGTAAACATCCACACAAAAAGAAACGATAGAAAATCAGTAGTGAAATTAGTCAGTGTTCTTGTATTGTCTTTCTGAGAAATGAGATGCATTTAAAATAGCACCCTACACTTTAGGACGGGAACCATGATTAATGACCACGCTTCACCTTATCCAGCAAGAAACAGAATTGTACATCAAAACAGACACAGATGCCTTAAAAATTGTAGGTGGAGTGCGAATTGTATTGTCTATTATTTTTTTTAAAAAAAGAAATAGGCAAGTAATTGCTGCCTCCTTTCAAAGGGTTAAACGTTTCTGATTAGGTTTGGGTCACGCATCACATTTTGAGCGCCTAAGCTTAAAGACACACTTCATTGAACCCCATCTAGCAAGCTTCATGCTTATGAAGGTGTTCCTCTTGATTGCTTCTCATCTGGGCTACAAAACGATTGGGTTGGAGACTGACATTGATTAAGTGCAAGAGAACCATGTTTTACTGTGACAGCTGCTAGGCCTCTGTCAACAAATCAATGTTGTTTTTTTTTTTTTTTTCCTTTTCGTCTTAACTCTCCCATTAGCATCCTGCTGTTACTAGAGATGAAAAACATCTCTATAACTGTCTGCTGATTGACCACTTTCTGATTTGCCAATCACATAAAATGTTTTTTTATGACGGAAAAGGCTAACCCTTCATTCCAAGCAGCTTTTTGCGCACAAGTAGTGCAATTTTCTGGAATCCTCCAGGGCGTGGCTGCTGTTCCTATAATTTAGAATCACGATAAAGAGTAAGTCGTGTTTTGCAGAAAAATGTCACTTTAAATGGCACAATGCTCTGGATTTGATCAGTAAGTTTACAAATGCACCCTGTCCATCCAGTGAATAGCAACGGTCCCAGCCACTGATCCGCTGTCTTGATAAGATAGTCACCCTTAATAGCTTTTTGTGCACACAATACCCTTGGTTATTTATAATAGGGTGAGGCTGTTAAAAGCTGGCTCCTAGCTCCTAGCATCATGCCGTGCACCAGAAACACAAGATGTGATTGGGAGACAGCAAATACAGAGATCCCTAATGCAACATTGGGTCAAAATAGAACTTTTACAGAGGTAGTGCTACAACAGCAGACTAACCTTCCTGCTTTCTACCTCCGGCTGTGTGGTTTGGAATTGAGCCCTGACCCTACCTGACTATAGGACAAGCCTATATGGAATGAGTAAATTACTGCCTAGTAATTAGAGTATTCTGGGACTTCTGAATGAAAAGTATATTTTCACATGCTTTCTTATGTGATTTTATTTCATAACCAAATGAGTAGCCCTAAACCAAGATTTCCACTGTGCCAAGTTTGGACGACATGGTTTATTTAGCTCAGTCAGTTTCTCCCTGAGCCTTAGGGGATACACTCAAAAGACACAACGAATTTCACTGAAAACTTGTTACATCTTCAACAGGCCAAGAGGGCAATAGGATTTGAGCACTGGAAGGAGCTCCTTGATGTCCGGAGATGAATAGAGCCATGACTTGCCCTTAACTTTCTGCTAGCTTGATCAGCAAGCCACTGGAAATGAGGAAAGAAAACTCGTATCTTCTGTATAATGTAGAAAAATAACCACTAGCTCAGATCAAGGAAAGTATCACTAACTATTTCAACGGACACAAAGAAATGGAGCAGTTAATAGGCCAGTTTCCCAAGCAATCCAGCACTGAACATGAATTCTGGTTGTAGACTGATGATTCTCTAAACTTGTTCCTCCCAGATGCCCTCAAGCCCCATGCTAAACAAAACACTGCACAAAAAAAACGTAGCTATGGTAACAGCTTCTCCTTTTTTCACCTGGAAAAGAAGAAATAGAGCTAATATGGAGAAGTAATAGGGCCAAAGGAGAAAAGAGGAAGGGGTAAAATGAGCTAATTTAGTCGTAAGGAAAATAGGTGTTGGAAGAGGATACCAGAAGACTTCCTGCTCTGTGTCCTCTGGCCCCAGGCTCCAGGGCTTTTTTGTTGTTGTTGCTGTTTATTTGGGGTGTGTGTGTGTGTGTGTGTGTGTGTGTGTTTATCACTAAGGAGTTAGCCACTCCTACATAGAATAGCTTTATGATCGATGTAGAGGGGTAACTGCAATTTTCAAAAGTTCTGAAGCTCACAGTAAAATTGAGAAATAGAGTTAAGAATAGTAAGTAGGTCTGCTTTTGCTCTAAATGACCAAAATTAAAAAAAAATTAATTGAAGTGAGGATAATGACCAAAATTGAAATACCCCGTTTTTGCATTTGATGTCTTGGACAACCTAAGAGGCTCTAACAATGCAATTTGTCATGCATCCCAGAATATTTACTCATATTCAAACATATGAGTTGAAATTCTACTCTAATTTCCTATGACTTTAAAAACCTAAAAGCTTGAATAACAGATACTGTTGCATCTGTCATGAAATATCCACATAGAAAAATGTTATATCAAAGCATTTTAAAACTTATTTGTATGTGTTATACATGCTCCCCTTTTTAGGGACAGAATTTGCTTTTGTTTTTCCCTCTTCTCTCTTACCTTATGGTTAAGAAAACTTTCCATTCCAGAAGAAGTAAAAGTTAAATTTGAGCAAACAAATGATTTGATTATATTTGCCCCCAGACCATTTATGAGGAGAGGGGATTTATTCTATTACCAGAAAGTTGAAATCAGTTGTTTTGTTTTGTTAATATGCTCTGGACATTTTTCTTTCTTTCTGTTCTATGTTTTTTAATTTATTTTTCCTATATTTATATTTTTACCTGTCTCATGTCTCACCTGTGAAAGAAGGCTTCCAGATGCTTGGGGTTTATGTAATTTTCCATCATCTGTGGGAATTAGAGAGCCTTATGTAAACACACTCCTCTCTCAATTATCCTAGCATATTGCTGCAGAGGGAAGCATGTCATCATGAAGTCCTCAAGCCCCAGCTTTATCCCCTGTCTATGTGACTACACGCTCAATGGAACAGGAAAGGACTTGAACTTTGTTTTCACCAATCCCAGGTTGAAGGCTATCACAGATGATCTCATCTGAGATGGTTCAAGGCTCATATTGAAACTACTGTCTTTGGTGACACAGGGAATGACACCGTGAAAGGTGAAATGAACTGGGGTCACTTATGTCAGGGGGTTTTCAATGGAATGGGAGGCCATTAAGGAGATGGACCTTATTATGCATGTCCTCACTGGGTGGAACCATGAACTTTTCAACTGGGCCAAACTGCACATAGTCAGAGTCTCTACAAGAACATCTGCAACTTGCTACAGTAACAGACTTTTGCTTTGTGATAGCCTTGGCAACAAATTATGTTTGGGCAAAATTAGTTTTCTGCTGCCAACACCAATCAAAATTCTGCATAAGCATATACGAGCATTCCTCTTTGCCTTGTTAAAACCCCTTGACTTTTGTTTCCCAGTGAGAAATGATCTGTGTTGCTACCTGAATCTGTGCTCCCAGAATTGCAATCCTAAGACCCCAAATAAATGCTTGTGCTTTACTTTAGCTCTGCTTCTTTTCTCCGTGGACAGCACATATACATGGACGCTTGAGAATTCAAGAAAGAGCCCGAAGTCCATTTGCAGATATACACTGTTTAGGTGAATAAACAGGTACATGTGATGACATTGTTCTCTGGCAACAGGCACTGAGATGGAGAACTGAATGCAGAAGGTTAACCAGGGAGGACTCCTGAGAGCTGCAACTGTAAGGAAGGAAAACTAGTAGAACGGACACTGGGAGAAGCTGGCTTGCAATGTATGGAATGGCCCATGAGAATTGTGCCAAATGAGGCAAGGGTTTTGGCCTTTATCCCCCTAGCAGCCAATTAGGGGCCTTGTGCAGCTTCCTATAAGGGGGCATAACCTTGGTTGAATCAGCCAAGGGCAGTGGCCCAATGAAGGAGGGAGCTGTGAGCTGTTAGCAGCAGACATTCTGAGCAACTAGGGGGTAAGTATATCAGCCAGAAGGGCAAAGCCAGGGAGTTTCCACTGGGGAAAATACATTGTTTATGACACAGACGTTTTTGCCTTTGGCGTAAAAATTCAGTATTTTATTTATGGTGGCTCATTTTCACAGAGAAAATGTATTCTAGGTTTGATGCTTTGTTTTGTTGTTTATGTGTGTCGTGTGTGTGTGTGTGTGTGTGTGTGTGTGTGTATCAGGCCCTATTTATATCTAATTTAAAATGAACTCCTCTTACAACCATAAAGGAGAACATAGAAAAAAACTGGCCCAATATGCTCATTTTGCTAATAAAGGAACTGCTTCCATGTCAAAAGGGTAGGTAGTGATAAAGCCATATCAAGAGAAAAGTTTAAATCCAATTTTCTTTCAGGTCACCATTATGCTTAATTTTAAAATCTTTGACTTTCCATTACATTCCTACCTGTAATGGAAACACTGGGGGTATATAAGAAAAACCCACAGATCCCACCTCCATGTAGCTTACAATACTGAGATCATCTATACTAAAATGTGCTCCATTGTTACTGAAAATGTTATTCTAAGAATAAGCCTTCACAACATTTGTATTAGCTGTTTTCATGACAGTCTAATGTGAAACCCCAACCTCTTTTTCCCTGTAGAAATGTGCCGATCTTCCCATATTTTAATTAGAAAGCCAGTTTCAGTAATGGTCTCCTCTCTGGTTATCACCTGAGTCTATCTCAAATAACCATGCCCCATGAGCGAGAGATATGTGCTTCTTCAGAATTAATCATACCCAATTCGGGCTCAAGTACACTCTCCCCATTCTTTGAACCTTCCTCTGTCCCTACTTAATATATTTTCATGCAGATATTTCATCTCTCCTTGCATTGCCAAATCATTTGTTGTACTGCCATTAATTGCTCTTTTTAGAGATCATTTCTGTCAACATTGCATGGGTCCTCCTGTTCCCTCAGCCCCACTGGAGAAAACTGCAAGCATCTAATCGTGGGAGGCAAACACCGCAGCTGCCAATCCTAGGGAAAGTGACCGAGAGAGCAGAGTATCCTACCCACTGTGCTGGAACATTCTGATGTAGCACAGCGAGCTTCGGCCACTGAAGCTGCCCCTGTCCATATGGTATTTCTCTGTGTCTACTTCTTTCTCTCAACTGGTTTTCATGATTTATGACAAAGGTGACAAAGACAGTGACAATGATGATAACCCTATCTATCAAGCACTGACTGTGTCAAATATTTGTAAAATACCACTTTATTTTTATTTTGATCTACAAAAGGGGCATAATATATTTCTTAGTGTTGCAAACATGGCCAGCTACATATCATATCATTTTTTTTTTACATGATCCCAGTCTCTGGAACATAACTGTCTACCCACACTAGTCCTCAGTCTAATGCCTCTGTGGAGTCTTCAAAAGATATCACTGTGTTCCTGCTGGAAATGTTATACAACTGCCACATTTATTTTCTTACAATTGTTCCACAATTTTTGGATTTTTTCTAATATATAAAATTTTATAGAACTGTCTTCCTTATAGCATATAAAAATAGTAAAAAATGGCTAAAATCCAGCATAAAACACCCTCAATACAAATGCATGTCTGTCTCTTCCTCCAGTTCCCCCTGAAAGCACCCATACAGAACCCCAATGGAAAAGCCAATCCTCACACTGTTCTGCTCTGCCCTCCAAGCCTGTCTCAGCACGCCCCAGCACAGAAACTATCCGATGCAAATCTAACCCCAGAGCATTAAATGGGTGACACACATTCCGGTTTCTTTGTTGTTTTCATGAAGAGATGGCAGAAAAAAAAATAATGGCTTCTGTCTTTAAAAAATCTAAAATTCCTTTTAATTATCTCTAGCTTATCCTCAAGTTTCCCTTCCTCTAAGAACTTTTTCCCCTTTTTCCTCATAGTTGTTTCTAATAAAATTGATCCTTTCTCTTCTTTCTCGCTAATCTTTCCACACTGTCCCCTAAATCCTCTCATCCTGTTGAACCACTTCATAAAATAAAACAAACAAACCTAGTAGTTTCAGGAAGAAAAGGAAAAGAGGGACACCTGGGTGGCTCAGTTGGTTAAGCATCTGATTCTTGATTTTGGCTCAAGTCATGATCTCATGATTTGGGAGTTCAAGCCCCTGCATAGGGCTCCAGGCTAACAGTGTGGAGCCTCCTTGGGATTCTCTCTCTCCCTGTCTCTCTGCCCTTCCTGTGCTGGCTCCCTCTCTCAAAATAAATAAACTTAAAAAATATATTGCTTTGGGGCACCTGGGTGGCTCAGTGGGTTAAGCGTCCAACTTCAGGTCATGATCTCACAGTTAGTGAGTTCTAGGCCCCCCTCCTCACCCCACGGGCACTGTGTTGACAGCTCAGAGCCTGGAACCTACTTTGGATTCTGTCTCTCTTTCTCTCTCTCTCTCTCTGCCCCTCCCCCACTCGCACTCTGTCTCTCTCAAAAATAAACATTAAAAATTTTTTTTAATTTAAAAAAATATTGCCTTAATACTTCATCATCCCTTATCTGTATTTCTATAACAGCTGTTTAACTAATTTCAGCTTCTCGCCATCAAAAACCACTTCCTTCTTCCTTTCTCTATGATTAGGAACGTTCTTTTTTCTCTTTACTTTTTATTATGTAAATTTTCAAACCTATAGAAAGGTAATGAAAACAATAAAATAATCTCATGTGTCCATTAGCCAGTTTCAACTGTTCACAACTCATGACCAATTTATTTTCATCTATTTCCCATCCCTGATTATATTGAAACAAATCCCAAGCATTATAGCATTTCCATTCTAAAAGACACAGGAAAGGAACTCTTTAAAAAAAAAAAAAAAACTAGGATGCCTGGCTGGCTCAGTCAGTTGAGTGTCCTACTTCAGCTCAGGTCATGATCTCATGGTTTGTGGGTTCAAGCCTTGAGTTGGGCTCTGTGCTGACAGCTCAGAGCCTGGAGCCTGCTTTGGATTCTGTGTGTGTGTGTCTCTCTCGAACCCTCTCCCCGGCTCACACTCTGTTTCTCTCTCTCTCTCTTAAAAATAAGTAAACATTAAAAATATTTTTAAAAACCTAATTATGAAACATTGTCACACTTAAAAACTAACTATAATTTCTTAATAGCAACAAATCAAACAGTGTTCATAATTCCCTGATTGTCATGTGCATTTTTATTTGACAATTTGAATAGGGTCTAAATAGGGACCAGAAATTACTATTGTTTCTATGTCTTTTAAGCCTCTTTTACTCTATGGGTGTCCACTCTTCCTTTCCTTTCTTTCATTGTTATTATAGTAGTTGTTGAAGAAAATGGGGTGTCTGTTCTGTCTAGGTTTTTTGATTACATTTCCAGGATATTATTTCACATGTTTGTTTGTTTGTTTGCTATGCATTTCCTATAAATTGGTAGTCAGATCTAGTTGTATGATGTGTTTTGGATTCTATATTTTAGGCAAGAAAATCCCATAGGTTGCCTCAGATACTTTTGTCAAGAGGTACCTAAGAATGACTCATCTCTTTTTTATGTTACCAGCCGTTAGCAAGATCAATGAGGTATTACAAGCAAAATGGTGATATTTTACCATTTCTTCTTGACTTATTAGCTAGAAATTGTCTATAAAGGAGAAATTTTCCTCATTAATTACTTGGTTACCCTAAACCGTGATTTTACGCTCTGTACTGAAAGTCCTTCACAATCCAGCTCTGACCTATCTTGTCAGCTTCAACCTCTCCTCCCCACCACACATGTAGTTTCCCCAACAGTCTGATGGTTTACAAGAAATGTGTTTCAAGATCATTTTTTTTACCTCGCCAGCATTGAATAACTGGTGGCATATATTAGGCAATTAAGAAATGTTTGCTGAATGGGGGAGTGAATGAAAATTTCCTGTATAAGCAACTGATCATGTAATACTTGTATTTACACATGATTTCAAACACATTCAGACTTTCAGATGCTCATACTTAATGTCAGAAAGAATTCTTTTCAATGTGAATACAATAATGCACTGACAAGTCATATTAACTTCCAATACAACATTAGCAGTGAATTAAATGAAGACATCCTAAATTATACCATTCAAGAGATAAATGTTATTCTAGAATAGATCTGGCACCATGCACTCTTAGCAATATAAAGTCATCAGTTCTCAAGGATTTTATTTCCTATCACCTGCAGTAAGTAGACTATCACTCTAAGCAGAGTCAGGTAACATTAGCATTTCAAAGAGAACACTAAGCAAACCTTCTTCCAATATATAATGAGAAGACTTCATTCTGAGGAATAGCATTTATCACTCTGTGTTCTCAAAACACTCTCCCCTTGCCTTAGAAGACATCATACCCATAGGTTCTCTCCTACAAATGTCACTTTCACTCTGTGTCTACCTGCTCAGCCTCTCTGTGTGGTCTTTAAGTAAGAGTTCCTCGAGGTTCAAAACCAAACTTGCTTTAGTTCCATATTTACACCCTAGGCAATGCCATCTGACTATCCAACAATTTCTTATTTCTTGTCCACATCTTTCTTCTGAATTTTAGATGAAGTATGGAACTGCCTACATCACTCCTTAGAAGTCCCAAAGGCAGCTCACACTGAACATCATCATCTTCCTCCTGCAGCCTGCTGTCCTTCCACTATTCAGAATCTCAAAGAAGAGTACCACCACCACGCAGTTAGAGAAACCATAGACCAGCCATGACTTCTCCATCTTCCCACTGCTCATAGCCAATCAAGCACCAGTTTTTGTTTTTGTTTTTTTCTGTTCTACATCCTAAATACTCCTTGAATGAAACCAGGTTTCTCTATGTCCCCATTGACCATACTAGTCCAGGGCATTAGGGAGTTTTTCCTGCTCTGTAGTGTGTCCCAATGGCCTCCCTGCATATACTCCTGCCCTGAGTCCATCTAGAAAGATCTTTTAAAAATTCTTTCACTCCCTTGCTTACCTTCCTTTGGAGGTTTTCTGTTCTTTGGGGATAAAGAAGAAAAATGGTTAACCTTTCCTAAAAGCTTTGCCTGATCCAGATGCAGTTTTTTCTATTCCACCATTTCACTCTACTAACAACACTCGGTTTCATTTAAGAAGTACAACTGTATTTGTTAAGGAAGGGATAAGTCTTTGGGCACAAGGGTTGTTCTCTCAATCTAGGGTACATGGCCATCCCCTTCTACTTCATCTAAATTGTGATCAGGGCGTGGTTCAGACATATGGTCTTCAAGAAACACTCTGTGACACGTACTCCACACTCCCTACCACTACCACCAATGCTAGGTTGGGATCTGTACCTATAAGATCCTATACAACCCTATACTCCTTTATAGCCCTTATCACAATCACAATTAAGTAATTAATCTTGTTTTAAGTTGAGAGAGCTTTTTTAAAAAAATATTTGTCTCCTAAGCTAACGTGTGAACTTGACGAAAGCTAGAGGGCTAGAGTGTTGTCAGTCTTAGTCACTGATACATTGGTCCTTGATACATAATGCACAATAAATAAATATTTGTTGAATAAAGAAAGGGATAAATCAAGAAAAATGGCACAGGGGACTTTCACTTTGCAATTTGCCTCCTAGGGCTTCAGGAACTTTCATGTCTGGGCCAAAGTGAGATCTTCTGCTAAGGCATACACACGCATCTTTGTAAACAATAAATACAGTGCCTGCATTCTTGATTTTGTCCAATACCGTTTTATTCAACTACATTTATAAAGTATCCTTTAATGAGTAGGAGTGTATTCAATCAATATACTTTTTACTGTGAATCAATTAGGAATACTCTGCTAAAAGCTGTACCCTCCTTTAAAATTCTGAATGGCTATTAGAGATTATTTATCTCTCTGGTGCTCACTGGCATAGTACCTGCCACATAGAGGTTGCTACTATATTTTTAATCTTATTACATTTAGAAGTGATGACGTTACTTTGGGAGAGACTAGTAGGTAAGACTGGGGAGATTATAATAAGCTTTGTGCCCAAACCAGCATGGAAAAGGAGCCTTGCCTCACAGCATGGAGAAGAAGCCTCATTATAGAAGTTAGTTGCCATAATACCTGCAGTTTGCGTTACACTGAAATTCTATTGATGGAAAATTACCATCAAGGTACTTGACTGTGGATGGCTACAGACTAAAATATGGCTTAAAATAGAGCCTAATATTGTCCTTTGCAGAAGACTACTGTGAAATATTCAATAGATCTCTTTGAGAACATATTAGCATAGTTATTTGTAAATCTAGGGTCTTTGATAAAGAAATTGCATAAACAAGGGAACCTCACAATTGGAGAAAATTCTGATTCTCAGTAGCACATCTTAGCTTTGTTGATAGAGCTACTATTAAACATTCTTAGCTGATGTACTTATATAGGACTTAAAGTTTGCCAGTAATCCTAAATTCAAATCTTTTGTTTTTAATGATTTTATTTTTGTTTGCTTGTCCTATCAGTTATGAGGGTTGTGTTAGAAATCTATTGTGGATTTATCTGTTTCTCCTCGTATTTTTGTCAGACTTTGCTTTGTATATTGATACTGATATTAGATGCATATAATTTATTCTTATTATTTCTTCCTGACAAATTCATTCAATATTATGACATACGTGCCTGTTTTTGTTTTTACTGTTATCTCTTCATTAAGGTTTACTTTGACTAATATTATAGCTTCACCAACTCTTTTTGGTTAGTGTATATAAAGTATATCTTTTTAATATTCTCTTGCTTTCAAATTTTATGTATCTTGGTTATGTAAGGTGAATCTCTTATAAGCAGCATATAGTTGGATTTTGCTGTTCAGTCCAATCTAACAATATTTGTCTTTTAATTATAGTATTGATCTGTTTACATTTACCATAATTACTAATATATATGAACTTATATCTACAATTGTATTTGTTTTTTCTCTCATCTGCATCTTTTTTCCCTTCTTTCCCTTCTTAACTTTTTCTTAAGCAATAACCTTTTTATTATTTTGTATTCCCTTCCATTTTTTACACATTCTTTACCTTGGCAATTAAAACCTATATTCCAGATTCGTGTCATCTTCAATTCACCTTAACTCCATTTATCTCCCTTCTTCCTTCTATACTCTTCTCAAAAATTATAATTCTCCATACACTAGAAAACCCACAACACATTATTATTGTTTTAAGAAGTTCCTACTTAGGTAGCAGATATATCCGCAAACGTATCCTCATTGGTGCTTTTCAGTCATTCCTGCATTAAATCAATTCAATCTGAGATAATATTCCATTTTACTATAAAAATAGGCTAATATAGAGCAAAGTGAAAGAATTTTACACCTACCACCTAAATTTCACAGTTAACATCTTACCAAGCTTGTTTCATCACATTTTATTATTTGATATATGTATAAGTAAGTTGGAGCTCTTACTATGCTGCTTGCTAAAACCTCAGGGTGCACACTATTACCTAGAGTTCAATATTTAGTCACAGTTATTTTATTTTGAGGTTCCTCCTACCTACAAAGGAATGTGTAAATCTTGAGAGTGTCATTCAGTGAGGTCTGCTGGGTGTCCAATGGTATCTCACTGTGATGTTGAACACTTTTCCACGTGCTAATTTGTGTATCTTCTTTTGTAAAGCATCTGCTAAAATATTTTGCAGGCATTTAATTGGATTGTTTACCTTGCATTTAATTGGATTGTTTACCTTTTTATTTGAGTTGTAGAAGTTCTTTTTATATCCTGAGTACAAGTCCTTTGTCACATATCTGTGTTGGACATATTTTTTCCCAGTCTGTAGATTTCTAATTTGTTATCTTAATGATATCTTTTGACAAGTACTTGAAATTTTGATGAAGCCTAATTTATCATTTTTTCCCTTATGTTACTGCTTTCTCTATCCTGTCCAAGAAAACTTTATCTCTATTCCCAAAGATATTCACCTATATTTTCTATCAGAAGTTTTATATTTGAGCTTTTCCATTTAGATCTATGAGCCATCTCAAATTAATTTTGGTATGATCTTAGGCACTGTTTTAGATTCATTTTTTTCCCAAATGGACACCCTGTTGTGGCAACATCATTTATTCAAAAGATATCCATTTATGCATTTAATGTCTTTGAATCTTTGATTGAAACTCAAATGTCAGCCTATTTCTGGGTTCTTTATTCTGTTCCACTGATCTACTTGTTAATACTAATTCAAATTACACCCTGTCTTGATTACTGTAGATTTCAGAAGACCTGAAATCAAATAGTGTGGGTTCTTCAACTTCATTTTTCCTTTTCAAGATTCCTTTTGATATTCTAGGATCTGTATCAACTTTAGAATCAGTTCGTCAATTCCTAAAAGAAGAAGCCTAGTGACATTATAAGGTTTTGTTCCCTCACTCTGTGTCCATCATCAATTCTCCTTGTTAAAGTTATCTATCATACTCGACTTCAAATTCCTCTGCGCTCTGTTTTCAGAGCAATGTTCAGCACTAGTTCAATTCCTAAAATCCAATGTGGATATACAAAGTCTTATCAAAAAGTCTTCAAGCACTCCATAGCCTTAATAGGCAATTTAGTATGAATCTTTTACTTGTCCAAATATTTAATAGTTCATCCCTCCTTCACACCATCACCCATTCCCTATAATTTGGTTAATATCTTTATGCAAGCCATACTGATTTACCCATGTGGAATTTAGGAATTTATTTCTAAAAGATCATGTCATCATGCAAGTAGTTGAACTTCTTTTCCAATTTGGCTACCTATATTTCTTTTTCTTGCCTAATTGTGCTAGCCAAGATTTCTAATACTATATTGATTAGAAATGTTAAGAATGGGCATCACTGTCTTATATTCCTACTTTAGTAGAAAGGCTTTCAGCTTTTTATCACTCAGTTGGCTGTGGGCTTGTCATATATAGCCTTTATTATGTTGAGTTACATTCCTTCTGTACCTAATTTGTTAGAATTTTTGTTATAAAAGGATATTGAAATGTTGCCAAATGCTTTTTCTGCATCTATTTTTATCCTTCATTCTTCATGCTCATTTTCTTCATTATTTCATAAGTATACACATATGTCAAAATCTAGCAATTTTGATGCTTTCAATTGTAAAGTTTATTGTATTTAAATTGTACCTCAATAACTTTGCTAAAAAGTAAAAAAAAAAAACAGAAATAATAAATTATGACAATAGATTTGGTCATATTAAGAAGTTTTGAAAGCTTGGGCTGAATTGATAGACCACTAAGTAAGGAAAATATGAAGCAATGACTAACTGAAGATAAAACATTTGATCAAGAAAGGAAATGTAATTCTGGTATATGCTGCATGACTCTGTTATGAGTCACATTTACGTAATCTTAATAAGGTTTTAACAATAAATATTGATTTATCAAATTATCAGATAACTATATTGAGAGAATGGGGAAATAGGAGTTTATGAGGATGGTGATATAAATGGGATAAGTTATACTCTTGCACAATAAATACAAACTTCATAAATCAAGAAATAACAGTACAGCCATGATATTTACATAGATGGAGATAAATGCCAGAAAAGATAGCCCAAATATTTATAGGTAGTTATGTCTGGGTTTGGAGATAAGAGTCTACTTTTTATCATAAAATTTGAGATGCTATTTGATTTTTCTAACCTATGTACTAGCATTCATTTTTATCAAAATAAAACTGAATTATTTAACCCCCTGAGAAAGTTAATATTTCATTATAGAAAAAAATTTAAACCAACACGATTGAAATTAAAATGTTTGGTGCCTAGAGAGAGAAAACTTTCAGAAAAAGAGCTACATTGAATAATTCAATCCCTACATGTTCTGGATAACTGAAATTTTACTGCATTGTTTTAATTTTGCTCTTAATAGATTTTAACACTTCAAAAGACTGTTCTGAAATTTCTAATTCATTACAGAAGGTTTGTAGAGTACTGAAGATCTTCAAAGCACTAAAGAAATACAAAATAATGTCTTTCTTTCATGCTACTGTACAAAGTTTCTCTAGTGATGGTAGGAAAAATAGGATATTTGAAAATTGGTGAGTTGGTATAGCACTATCTACTGAAATACATCTGAGTTCAACTTTTTAGATCTCTTATTGATATCACAGATATGTGATTCTTATACTTTTTATGTTAAACATGTATTTCATGTCAATATCAATTTTTCTGCATTTTAAGATTTTTTTTTTCTAACTGTATCATACAAGGAAAATAGGAGAAAGAATGGAAATGATAATATCTAGGAAAGAAAACAGAACCAATACAACTCAATACATAATATGGAACTGAGAAATCTCACTTTTAAAAGCAAATAAGTTTTTAAAATATAACAAACTTATTGATCTATTCTCAATACAATAGCACAGCTGAGGGCATGGATATTTATTATGAGAACATTTCACAGACAGAACATTTTAACTAAGAACTTAGCAAAGGTGTACAATGTAATCAAGTAGAAATTCTAATAAATTAAGCAACAAATTAGCTCATGTAATGACAAACATATGCTTCTTCTCAATCCTCTGTGCTTAATTTTTATTTGTGGACACTTTCAACTTCTTTTTCCCATTGCCCATGGCATCTCAGTTTGAGTCCAGTCTTATTTACACAATATTAGTTATAATTTGTCTAATACAATGTTTTTTCCAACTCTTCTCAAAGGTCAGCAAACATTAATTACTTAGTAAATAAAAAAAATTAGCAGCATTCCAAGTGTTCCCAAAGTAAATATATTAGTTTTGTTATGGATTTTAGGCCTAAACTTTATTTTTGGAACTTGCATTGAATGGCATGAGCAAAAAAAAAAAAAGACTATAGATAACTGTTTAGCCTCAAATTGCCGATTTCCTAGAGCTACATGTTGCTCTGGCTATTGACCATCCAGATATATCCTGAGAATATTTGTTTGAATCCAATTTATTGATTTCTTAGGCTGAGCTCTTTGCTAAGATGACTGCACACAACTCAAACAATTCCATAGAGTTTGAGGGCTTGAAGGGAACTTGAAGGTCATTGAGAACAACTGCTATCAAAATAATATCACATTGCTTCAGAATATTAATACACAAGAACAAATCCCTCTCTTTCTTGCTAAACTCAACATGTACTTTTTAGTATTTGACTTGCTTAAATACTTAGTAGAGCCATTTTGTCCTTCTCACTCCTCCTCCTTCTCCTGCTTTTCCTTCTGTTTTCTGACCTGTTTTCTTTCCAGGGCTTCCTACATTGTACCCACTACATTTTACCACTTACTCACCATACCTCTCTGGAAGCCCTTTTATTTTGCAAACTATTTCAATCTTCTACTCCTCAAGGGTTGTCTTATACCCTCTATTCCTATCTCTACTTATTCTCCCATCTGTTCCTCTAGCCTCACCGTTGGTATACACTGAAACACATATTTAACCTAGAGTTCTGCCCTGTATTATAGATTGCATATCCAACTACTTTTTGTACCTCTTCAATTGAATGTCCCAAACCCACCATAGCTAAACTAAACTCATTGCTTTTCTCCCACATATCTGCTTCTTCTTCTGTATTCTCCATAACTGTGAATAGAATATTATCTACCCAGCCATTCAAGCAAGGAAACAGAACATCACCCAATTCTATCTCTTAAGTAACTCAAATCCATCAACTGCCCCCCTCCTCCATGTCAATTCTCTAGCTCAGGAAGTGGATTTCTCCTTTCTGTTACATAATACTATGAAAGTCTCCTAACTACAACACCTGTGTCCAGTCTTACTTTTTTCCCACTATGCTTTCAGTCATTTTTCTAAAATAGGAGTCCGATTTCCCTTTCTCTCATTTAAAACATTTCAATTGCTACATATTATACTTAGCATAGAGCCAAAGTATGAAAATGGCCTTCAAGGCCTTTGGCTACTTCTCTAATTTCATCTTTTCCTACTAAGTCACCTTTTGACTCTAGAAAAAAAATGAATGCATCTTGCTCAAGCATGACTTCAAAGTGTTCCCTCTTGCTTGAACTCAAGCTATTGTAGATGGGTTTCCCTGACTCTAAGATGAAGGTTAATGTGCATAAAATTTACTAAAGAGTTCTCTCAGGATGAATACCTGGGAAAGGGAAGGGTAAAGGAGGATGGGGAAGGGAAGGGAAGGGAAGGGAAGGGAAGGGAAGGGAAGGGAAGGGACAAAATTAGGTAGCAGAAGCCAGGTTCCTATTCAATTTCTACAAAGGTCTCCGCTAACCCATGGGGAATTGTAAAACTAGGGTGGCCCTTTCAAGTTGTCCCACTGTAAAGAGGGGAATAGGCCTTTATACTCCCACATAGCTCAGTCACTGAGTGAATGCTATACCAGGGAAAGGAACATGATGTTGGACATGGAATCTCTCTCTAAATGAGGGAAATTTCTTGAGAGGAATAATGACTAATGGGTGTCAGCTAAAAGAACTCCCAGTCAATCCATAAATCTGGAAGATAGGATCTACTGATTCATCCAAATTTCTACTGAAGTCCACCCCTTTTCTTCCTTAGATATTTCTTCACATAAAATCCTCATAGGCCTCTTTTACTAGAGATAACTTAAAATGTTAGTAGGGTGAAATACAGGGCTCTGCCCCAGCCAAGCCAACTCATCCATGAACCAAATTTAGTTTTTGTCTTTCTCAGTCAACTGGGCACAAGGGACCTCCTATGGGGTTACACATAGGTGTGATCTAAGGAGAGGTGTAGGTACAAGAGGAAGATAATATCAGAGTCTGAATCATGAACTGTTCAGCTTACTTGTGGTCCCTACCCTTTTTCATGCCCATTTGTGAACACACAGCTTCCATTTCACAATGAATTGTTGCTAGGCTTGCCAGACCTTATTGCCTGATGAGTATGACAGAACCCATTTTATGATGGGCACTTGTGATTCATGCACCTAATGACCCATAGTCAGGTCATCCATATTTACCAGAACCCATTATCAATGAGAGAACTATTTTTCAAAGTATGTTGATTCTCCACTGCCAATGGTTAAAGTCTTGCACCAAAATCCTAAAAGTGTGCATGGTGGTTCTCCCGTTAGGGCTTGCCATAACTCCATACAGCATCTTTTCTCACCACAAATACTACCAATGTTACATTTTCTTGATCATATGGCCCAAATATCAAGCCTCTTGAACTGCAACCTGAAATGCTACAGAATACTTTCCTGCTCTTGTCCCTAGTCAAAGATGGCAGCTCTTCAAGTCACTCAGTATATGGGAGGTATTATAAACCTCAGAGGTAGATCATCTGCGTCTGTGACCCAAAGAGGCCCACTGCACGTTGGGCTTCCTTCTGCATGGAAGGAGTTGTGACATGCAATGATTTGTCCTTACATTGGATAGGATGTCATGAAATATCTCAGACTGATGGGTACCTATATATTTAACTAATATGTTGAACCACTTAAACCTCATAGAATTTACTTCCCACCTTCTAGAGCATATGCATTTTAATGATTCCCCCAACATACTGGTTGCTTGTTGATAATCTGGTCCAATTAGCATGTTATCAACATAGGCACCAGTGTCATGTCTTCTGACAGTCCAGGTCTCTTCAGACTACATTATGACAGTGAGTGAGAGAGTTAATATCTGATCAAAGGCCATACCATGTTCCTGAGGCCATGCAAGCCGCTCTAGTAATGGTGTCAAGTAACAGTATAAAGCTGAGTTTATAGTAGTCAAAGTTGAGTTTACATTCCGGTATTATTTTCCAGAATTCATCTGGGTTTGAAATGGGCCCACGTATCCTTTAGTCCATATATCTTTATGTCCTTAGGATAAAATATCGTATGATTTTTCTTTCCTTTGCCTGGAATGAGAGCCTTTTTACATACTACAAAGCAGGCCCTATGACTTTCATATTCATATTACTAATTAAATACTGTCTGCTTTTTATATATTTTTCCAAAATATAAATCATGCTTAGCAAGTCACCCAATTAAACCGTCCTTATAATTATCCCTCCCTCTACATATACACACACATGCACACACACACACAGACACGCACATCCACCTATATACACAAAGATTTCTCAAATAATTGATATATTGCCCCCGGTATGGTAAATAGACACCAAAGATGCTCCCTCCTCCCAGTGAAACACATCTCCAAGTATTCACATCTTTGCATTGTCCTCTTTGCTTGAATCTGGATTAGCCCCATGACTTGTTTTTGACCAATAGAGTACAGTAGAAGTCATGCTGTATAGCTTCTAAACTCAGGCTATAAGAAGCTTTCTACCTTCTGCCAGGGTCTTTGGAACACTTGCTCTTAGGCTACATCCTCTCTGACCCTAGACTACATATCATGAGAAACCCAAACCACACACAGAGACCACATATTGGTACACTTCTCCATAGCCCAATCTGAGCTCTCAGCTAACAGCATCAACTGCAAGCCAGGTGAGCAAACCATCTTAGACATCTAGCCAAACTGAAACTTCTAGATGCCTGTAGTGCTGGTCAACACCACAGGACAAGAGCATGGAAGCCCCACTGTATCCAGGTAAGCATAGGAAATCCACAAAATTCTGTTTTAGTACACTTAATTTTGGAGTCATTTATTATATAGCAGTATGTAACTGAAACAACTGGTATAATCTTTCCAATTCACTACTGATAAAAAATTTTAACTATTAAAAATCTACCTTGTGCCAGGGATATCCATATTCATGTGTGAATGGAATATATTCATGTTCCACTCAATGATGGAGTTATCACTGCCAACTAACTGATATGTGGTACAGCTTCTGCATCTCATCTTAGTGTCTGTGTTCCCACAGAACTCCTGGTACCAATTGACAAAATTTGGGCTCCCCAGGAAGCAGATTTGTGAGACATAAAGTACAGAGACTTTCTTAGGGATTTCTCTTAGGATCAAGAGCTGTGGCATGGGAAGGAAGGGAAGGAAAGGAAACAGAAATGAGTTGATTAGAAAGTTGGGTTGTGATATAGTCTCATCAAAGGCCTCAACTGACTCCATAGGGAGCTCTGAAGCTAGGAAGGCTCCTCAGAGTTGTCACTTATTTGTGAGAATGGACCAGACCTTTATGTTCTTGCAGAGGCCAGTCAATGGAGGCAGGTTGCCCTTAGGAATATGATGTGACCTTTGGCAAGTACAGACTTCCAAAGGAAAAGTCCAGAAAGGCCTGACAGCTGAAAGCTATCCAGTCAGCAGTAGGAAAAGTCCCAAAAGGAAGATCTGGGCATTGCTTATAACATCCTCCAACACCAACCATCCCTCTTTTTTGCCTGCCAACTCTTAACCAATGCAGATGTTTCCTCAGATGTATGTTCCATCAGGACACAATTTCTTCACTCACTTTATAACCCAAGTAGATATCCCCCCACATCTTCTGAAAGCATATACTTCTTGTTTTACTATGGTTCTTATCAAACTCTATTATAGTTGCCTATTTTCTTGTCTGTCTCTTCTTTCACTAGACTGTGAACCCCAAGCACCTGTAGATGGCATTTTTAAATGAAGAAGCAAATATGATATGCTTAGGAGTTTGGGCTCTAATCTCAAGGCAATAGGGATCTACTGAAAAATATTGAGCTAGAGAATGGCTTCATCAGATTTTCTTTTTAAAAAGATTAGAACTTTTGAGGCCACCTGGTGGCTCAATTGGTTGAACGTCTGACTCTTCATTTTGGCTCAGGTCATGATCCCAGGGTCATGGGATGGAGCCCTGCATTGGGCTCCTCCACTTGAACATGGAGCCTGCTTGAGATTCTCTCTCTCACTCCCTCTGCCACTCTTCCCTGCTCGTGCTCTCTTTCTCTCTAAAAAAAAATAAAATAAAATAAATAAAATAAATAAAATATAAAATAAAAATACAAAATTAAAAAAAAAGATTAGGATTTTTGATGAAGTCCAATTTATCTCTTTCTTTGTTCTTCTTGTTGCTACTTATGATTTTGGTGTCATATCTAAGAATTTGTTGACAAATCCAAGATCATGATAATTTATCCCTGTTTTCTTCAAAGAGTTCTATAATTTTATCTCTTACCTTTAGATCTTTGAGTCATTTTGAGTTAATTTTTATATGGTATGAAGTAAGTGTCTTATTTCATTCTTTTACATGTGACTATCCAGTTATTCCAGTACCACTGTTGCAAAGGTTATTTTGGGGCACCTGGGTGGCTCAGTAGGTTAAGTGTCTGACTCTTGATTTTGGCTCAGGTCGTGATCTCATAGTTGTGGGATCGAGCCCTATGTGGGGCCCTGCACTGAGCATGGAGCCTGCTTGAAATTCTCTCTCTCCATCTCTGCTTGTATTCTCTCTCTCTCTTTCAAAATAAAACATTTAAAGAGAAAAAGAAAAGGTTATTTTCTCTCATTTAATGGTCTTGACACCTCTGCCAATAATCAGTTGACCACAAATATATGAGATTTTCTTTAGACTCTTAATTTTGTTTCACTGATCTATATGTGTATCACAATACCAGTACCACAATGCATTGACTACTGTTTTATTACGTAAAGGTTTGAAATCATGAAGTACGAGTCCTCCAATTTTGTTGTTGTTGTTTCTGTTGTTGTTTTTCAAAATTGTTTGGGCTATTCTAGATCCTTTGGAATTCCAGATGAATTTTAGAATCAGCTTGTCAATTTCAACAACTAGCCAGTTGGGATTCTGATAGAGATTGTGTAGAATCTGTAAATCATTTTGGGGAAGGTTACCATCTTAACAATATCAACAAATCCAACCCATGAATATGTGATGTTTTTCCGTTTAATTTTCAAACACAATTATCAGAGTATACATTTTATACTCCCTTTGCTAAATTTACTACTAAGTATTTTATTTTTCTTGATGCTACTGTAAATGGAACTATAAAGGAAATTATCAAAATAATTAAAAGAAAGGGTGAAAATATGTATAAATTAAAGGGGCGCCTGGGTGGCGCAGTCGGTTAAGCGTCCGACTTCAGCCAGGTCACGATCTCGCGGTCCGTGAGTTCGAGCCCCGCGTCGGGCTCTGGGCTGATGGCTCAGAGCCTGGAGCCTGTTTCCCATTCTGTGTCTCCCTCTCTCTCTGGCCCTCCCCCGTTCATGCTCTGTCTCTCTCTCTGTCCCAAAAATAAATAAACGTTGAAAAAAAAAATTTAAAAAAAAAAGAAAATATGTATAAATTACATATTTTATACAGAACTTTTATCTAAACTATACAGACTATATTACAATTTAATAAAAAGACAAATAATATAATTAAAAATGGGCAAAGCATGTAACTACACATTTCTTCAAAGAAAATATACAAATAGCTAGCAGACGCATGAAAATTCTCAACAGCATTAGCAATGGGGAAAATACATGTGAAAACCACAATGAGATGCCATTACACACCTGGAGGATGACTTAATCAAAAGTCAGATAATAACAAGTGTTAGTGGGTATGTGGAGAAATCAGAACCTTCATAGACTACTAGTTGGAATGGAAAATGGTATATCCATTTAGGATAACACCCTGGTAGTTTCTCAAAAGGTTACATACAGAGTTATATTATGAACGAGAAATTTCATTCCTAGGTATATTCTTAAGAGAAATGAAAACATACGACCACATAAAAACTTGTACACAAATATTTATAGAAGTGTTATTCATAATAACCAAAAGATGGTGATAATCCAAATGTTCAAATGCCTATCAGCTGATGAATGGATAAACAAAATGTGGCATAGCATACAGTGGAATATAATTTGATATTTTTGCATATTGTTATTTTACTATCCATAAAAAGAATGAAGCATTATACATGTTACCATATGGGTGAATCTTGAAAATATTAAGTGAAAGGAGACAGTCACAAAGACCACATATATAATTTCATTTATATGAACTGTCCAGGGTAGGCAAATACAGAAAGATGGAAAGTTCATTGGTAGCTGTTTAGGTTTGGGTGAGAGTGATAGTGAGTGACAGCTAAAGGGTATGGGTTTTCTTTATGAGGTGATGAAAATGTTCTCAAATGTATTGCAGTGATGATTATACATATGTGTAAATATGTACGAAAAATCATCAAATTGTACACTACAAATGGGTAAATTGCATGGTATGTGAATTATATCTCAATAAAGCTACTATTAAAAAATTATTCGACTAAAAAAACCTAGAACTTTCAGCTCCATCTAAAGAGTTTGGAAGTCATCACTCCCATCCCACAACAACAAAAGAAGCTGAACAAATTGAAAACCAATGACTTTTCTCAGATCCAGCAGAGAAGTGATGTCACAGGGCAAACCACTACTCCAAAATTTGGGGAGACAGGAGAATACAGAGAACCACAGCAAAATCAACAAACCAGGAACAGAAGCCCCTGCAGATAGTAACTGATGGGATCACTTAAATGGTGACAAATTGCTGAAGGTTGAGTACAGCTTCGCTTGAGAATTAGAACTTCAAGGAATATCTTCTCATATTTTTAATTCCCAAGCCAATCCATACTCAGCCTGCATCAATTCATCAAAGTTACCATTTAAGTTCCTATCACTTACTGCCTCTGGGAGAGGGGAAAACGAGGTGTTGCTAATCAGTGGGTATAAAGTTACAGTTACGCAAGATGAATAGATTCTAGATATTTGCTGTACAATATGTGCCTGTAGTTAACAGTACAGTTTGCACAATTAAAAATCCATCAAGAGAATAGAGTTCATGTTAAGTGTTCTTACCACAACAACAACAAAAAAGAGTTGCCAAGAGTTAACTTTTGAAATATATTTAGAGATACATCTTTTTGGTGAATCTCTTATTCACATATTTTGTCTTAATGTTCATTAAAACCATCATTTTATTATTTTCTTTATGTATTAATTCCTGTGTTATACATATTGCAAATATGTTTCCTATTTGATCAATTGCTTTTGAAAAATTTTTAAAAATTCTGTGGGCTCAGTTTTTGTTGGGACCTCCATGCTTTTGTGGGTTTTATCTCTAAGAACCCCAGCAGGTATTCAAAGTGAAGGTCTGAGCAAAACCCCTCCTATTCCAGGCAGATAGAGGGGGGGTGGGGGTGGGCAAAAGTTACCTTTTTGAAATACAATCAGAGCTTTTCCATAACAAAAGTCTGTCCTCCGGGAAAACTACTATACCACAGCTTTATCTGACCTGAAGGAAGCACAATTATCCAACTGCAGCTCACTAGGCTTCCTATCTAGAGACACAGAGGAAAAAATGAAATAAAAAAAGACTAAGAAATGCTTCTGAAGGTCACAGCTCAGGAACTGAGTCCCACTAAAAACTGAGATACAATCAATAATGACAGTGGGTTACAATCAAGAGACCTGCAAAACACAGGCCCCGTTTAAGTTCGTAGAGAAATACAAACACAACAGGGAAGGAAGCAAACAAGGAAACTAGAGGAAAACGAATCCTCTGTCACATTTGTCTGTGGAAATATTAAACGCAGCTAGCTCTTGGTCCGATTAACATAAAGCTTCACACTAAAGGCCTATTTGCCTTGGTTCCTGTTTAAGTGATGCATCACACACAGCTTTCAACAAAAAATTGCAAAGTGTGTTAAAAGGCAAGAAAAACACAGTCTGGGGAGACAAAGCATCAGAACCAGTCTCAGGTACAACGCAGATTTTGGAATTATCAGACAAAGATTTTTAAAAACTATGACAAACATGTAAAGGACTCTAACAGAAAGAGTAGACAACATGGAACAACAGATGAGTAAAAAAAGTGTGAAACTCTTAAGAAAGAATCAAAGTAAAATCCAAGAAATTAAAAGCATTATAACAGAAAGGAAGAATGTGTGTTTTAATACACTGGACATGGCTAAGGAAAGAATCCGTGATGCTGAGATATAACACTAACTTTCCAAACTGAAATTCAAAATGAAAAAAAAAGAATTTTTAAAAAACAAATGCAGTATCCAAGAACTCTGGGGCAATTCAAAAGGTGTAACGTATATATAAGGAGAATAGGAGAAGGAGGGTCACCTGGGTGGCTCAGTTGGTTAAGCATCGGACTCTATTTCAGCTCAGGTCATGATCTCATGGTTTGTGGGTTTGACCCCTGCATCAGGCTCCATGTGGAGCCTGCTTCTGATTCTTTCTCTCTCCCTCTCTCTCTGCCCCTTCCCTGCTCTCTCTCTCTCTCAAAATATTTAATAGATAAACTTTTTTAAAAAGGAGAATAGGAGAAGATGAGAGAAAGGAACAAAAGAAATATGTGAAGCAGTGATGTCTGAGAATTTTCTAAAATGAATGACAGACACCAAACCACAGATCCAAGAGGCTTAGAAGACATCAGGCAGAATAAATTACAAAGATCCACACCAAAGATGTCATATCCAAACTGTAGAAAACCAAAGGCACAGGGAATATGTTGAAAGGAGCAAGAAGAGTGGGAAAAAAACTTGGAAAAACATTCACTTATGAAGGAACAAGGAAGAGAATTACATTGAACTTCTTGTTAGAAACCACAAGAGCAAAAAGAGAACAGAGCAAGATATTTACAACGTTGAAAGAAAAAAAAAAAAAACCAACATCGGAAATCTGTATCCAGTAAAACTATTCTTCAAACATGAAGGAGAAATACTTTCCCAGACAAAGGCTGGGAGAATTTGTCACCAGTAGACCTGCCCTATAAGAAAATGTTAAAACCCTCAGAAAGAGCCTGTGTGTGTGGCTCAGTCAGCTAAATGTCCAACTTGGGCTCAGGTCATGATCTCGCAGTTTGTGGGTTCGAGCCCCGTATCCGACTCTGCACTGACAGCTTGCTCAGAGCCTGGGCCTGCTTCAGATTCTGTGTCTCTCTTTCTCTCTGCCCCTCCCCCGCTCTCTCTCTCTCTTTCTCTCTCTCAAAAATAAACATTAAGAAAAAAAGACCCTCAGAAAGAAGGAGAATGATACAGGTCTGAAGCTTGGATCTACATCAAAAACGGACAAGTGTAAGGGAAGGAATAAATGAGGGTAAAACAAAATCTGTAAGTTTTTTCTTATTATTAATATAATAGATAAGTATAAAGCAAAATCATCAACAATAAATACATTAGGTGATTACATTACACGGATAAGTGAAATTAACGTGATAAGCCTCAAGAAAGGTGAAATGGGAATACTCCATTACAAGGTAGCTGCACTACCCATGACATGGAACAGTGAGTTATTTGCAAGTGGGTTTAGTTGTGAATGCATACTGAAAATTCAAGGACAGCTAGCAAAAAAATTTAAAAGTAGAATTAACATGCAAAGAGAGAAGATAAAATAGGATCATATAAAATGTTCAATTGAAATCAGAGAAGGCAGAAAAAGAGGAAACATAAAAAAAAGAAAAGAACACACACAATGAACAGAAAATGGTATCAAACATGGTAGATATTAATGCAGCTATATCAATAATCCCTTTGTCTCACAGTGGCCTGAATACACCAATTAAAAGATAAGAGACTGTCAGAGTGGATTAAAAAAAAACCCTCAAGTACATGTTGTCTAGAAGAAACCCATTTTAAACATAAAGACATAGAGAGAGTAAATGTAAAAGGGATAGAGAAAAATATACCATACAAACACTAATTAAAAGAAAGCAAGAGTAGCTATATTAATGTCAGACACAGTGGACTTCAGAGGGCGGAAAATCAAGGGGAATAAAGGGGCCTTATATAGTGACAAAGGGGTCAATACTTTAACACATAACAGTTCATAATGTGCATGCTTTTAACAATACAGCATCAAAAAAACACGTGGCAAAAACTAATAGTACCACAAGGAGAAATAGATGAATCAACCATGATAATTGGAGACTTCAACAGCCCTCTATCAATAATTGATAGATGTAGCAGTTAGAAAAGGAATAAGGATAGAGTTGATCTGAACAGCACCATCAATCAAATTGATCTATTCAATATTTACAAAATACTTCATCCAACAACAATAGAATACACATTCCTCCCAAGTTCACATGGAACATTTACCGAGATAGACCTCATGCTGGGCTAAGAATTAAACCTTACCAAATTTAAAAGAATAAGAATCATACAAAGCATGGTCTCAGCCCATAATGTAATTAAACTAGAAACAATAACAAAGATAGCAGCAAAATTCCCAGAGTTGAATATTACATAACAATGTGCTAAACAACATATGGGTCACAGAGGAAGTCTTAAGAGAAATTTTAATATATGTGAATTAAACAAAAGCTGGAAGCAACCAAGATGTCCCTCAGCAGGTGAATGGATAAACAAATTGTCTAACATCCAGATGAATATATATTATTCAGTGATAAAAGAAATGAGCTATCAAGCCACTAAAAGATATGGAGACACTTTAAATGCATATTGCTAAATGAAGGAAGACAGTCTGAAAAGACAACAGACTGAATCCAAATATATGATATTCTAGAAAAGGCAAAATAGGGAAGTAATAAAGAGATTAGTAGTTACCAGGAGCTCAGGGTGGGGATGGGGGTTGAATAGGTGACATACTGGAAACTTGAAGGGCAGTAAAACCATTCTGTATGATAATATAATGGTGAACACATCACATTATGCATTTGTGAAAACCCCCAGAACTGTGTAACAGGAAGAGTGAACCTTAATGTAACTTCAGTTAATAATAATGTTCTAATATTGTTTCATTAATTATAACAATTGTACCACACTAATTAATGTCAGATGTTCACAACTGTGGAAATGATTGGGGGGTTGTAGATGGGGGGTGGGAATGTGTGGGAATTCTACACATGCTCATTTGTTCTGTAAACTTAACACTGTTCTAAAACACAGTCTATTAATTGACAATAAGGTTTGCATGTGTCGAGTGTGAAAAAAATTGGAGAACCATTGTGAATAAAGACAAGGAGATCAATTAGAAGGCTATTAATTAAGGTTAAGTTAGAGAATGATGGTGGTGGTTTCAAATAAGGTAAGAATGATAAGAATGGAGCAAAATTGAAAAATTTTAAATACTGTGAGGAGGGGGTCAGAGAGAGAGAATTTTTAAAAGGGTAGGTGGGAAGAGGTGACAGGTAAGAGGAGACATGTAGATCCCTCAAGATTCTGGTTTATCAAAACAAATCTTCAGCAATTATCAACACACCACTATTTTACTAGAAAGAAATATCCATGGGTATTATAGATATTCATCTTGCTAAGAACCAACAAATAATGCTGGTAATCTCACTAAAATTAATAGATTTGAACTATTTTAAAGTTTTCTATGGAATTTAAAAGACTTACAGAGACTTAATATTTTATCATTGATGATGGAAGATACTTAATGCAGAACAGTGTCTAAACCATTTGCCTTGGTAGTCAGACCTTATGAAATATGGGTTTGGATCAGTTCTACTCATTCTTGGCACAGTAGAATTAACTGATATTGATCCCACTAGCAATTTTTTTAAAAAATTAGTATTGATGTTTAGCAATGGTAAGATAATAGTTACCTGTGATTTCAACATGGGACGTACATTGTGGGGCAGCAGCAACATCTCTTTAAGCTTCATGTCTCTTTTGTCTTTCTTCACACTCCTGTTGTCAAACCTGTGATGAACAGAGGAGAGAAGATTTATTGGTATGTTTTCCTGTCATATAAGACAAGATATACAGAAATGGATGCTTGAAGTACTCATTAATAAGACATGGGTTGTCAGCATTGTATAGCAGTGCAGGCTAAATCCATTATGATTAAGGGCCCTCATCTTAAAAGGTAATTTGCACTAAAAGGTAGGCAAACAGCCAAAAGCTCATAACCCTACTTGCATATGAGGGATCTGGAAAAGAAAAGAGATAACATTTTGTTTCAGGTATTCATGTACAGGAAATGCCTAATGTATTTCTCTCTCTCTCTCTCTCTCTCTCTCTCTCTCTGTGTGTGTGTGTGTGTGTGTGTGTGTGTGTGTATGTACACTTATGCCTGTACGCAAAGTTAAAAGACCAGTAGAGGTTTATTTGAGCCCCTGTTTTTCAGTCAGTAAGAACTATGATATTTGGTAAGAAGAGAGTTAAATTTAACCACTATTTTTGGCCTACTGTGAGTAATCCATTGAAACAAATAGGGTACATTTTCCTTGATGACATTTATTTGAAAGTTTTGTTCAAATGATCAAATAAACCATCTTAGACATTTACTTGGCTCAGTTTAATCCAACAGTGCTGACTTCATAAAAGACATTTCCTGTAAAGGATCAAGTCAAATTCATTCATCTTTGTGGTCAGATTTCTCAACCAGTTAGGACTGCATTCTTCTACATGTAAAGAAAACCCTAGTAAAACTTGGTTTAATTTTGTTCACAGAACAGAGTCCAGAGATAGCAGCCCCAGGCTGTCCAGCAGTTTCATTAGGCCCTGTAATGCCCACATGACCTCTTCATCTGTCCCCCCAACCTTATTACATGGCTTTCCTCTTCCTCGTTGTTGACTCATGGTTACAAGAAGGTGCTTCAATCTCAAATTCACATTCTAGGAACTAAAAGGCAAAGGCACAAAAAGAATGCATACCAGCTCAAACTGTCTCTTTAAAAATTTGAAAATAGGACAGCAATAGCACTTCCAGAATCCCAATCCAATTGACTTCTATTTACATCTCACTGACTAAGGTTGGGTCACACGACCATCTATAGCTACAAGGCCTCTGTGGAGCTCAGCTTTTTCTCATATAGGCACACTGCTGTCCCAGGGGAACTTGTGGTCAGGGCAGTTAAGTATCAAGGGGAGAACATCTATGGGGTAGACACTCAGCCAGATCTACAGCACTCTCCATTTGCATCCCGCTGGCCTCCTTATTCTCATTTTCACATTTTGAAAGCATTCATCTCAATTTCACCTTTCTGAAGACAATGAGCCTTTGGGAATAGTTGTTTTCTTGTCTCAGTACTTTGGCAAAAACAAAGAACCATTCTTTCAGATGGGAACCAGACGTTCTCTAAAGTAACCAAAATGTTCTACGATCCTATTATAACCAAATATAATAGAAAGCAAATTCTAATAGAGCCCAGTGCAGTATTCTACATGTTATAATTGAGCACAAATGTATCCCTAGTCTCTGGCACTATCACTGTATCCCAGACTTGCAGAAAATCTGGGTCCCCTGTAGTCACGATCACTGTAACCTCTTGGACTTTGCCACATTTTTGCTATAGTGGGTAAGCTTTAATACTAATTTTTAGGAAGCCATCCCTCATGTGTATTATAATTTTTGAGAGATATTTTTCAACTACACTCATTTATCCTAATTTTTAGATGTATTCTAACACAAATATAACTTTTTCTCAGCATAGGTAAGAAATACCTCTCATAGGCTTCTCTATTGATTTCAAACCTATTCCTACACATGTTGCCATAAATCCTAGTTAACAAAAGGACTGGTTATGCATTTTACTGCAGAATCAAGGGGATTCTTTCCCTCCTCTCCTCCTCCCTTTCTTCCTTTCTTCCTCCCCTCCTTGTCTCCCTCCCTCCTCTCTCTCCCTTCCTTCGTTCATTCTTTCCTTCCTTCCTTTTCTTCCTTCCTTCCTTCCTTTCTTCTCTCCCTCCCTTCCTTCTCTCCCTCCCTGTCACCCCTCCCTCCCCCCTTCCTTCCTTCCTTCCTTCCTTCCTTCCTTCCTTCCTTCTAAGGTATCTGATATGGAAAAGCATGAAAGAATTTTGATGATTCTAAGAAACTGAAATTCCATGTGTCACTTAGTGCCAGAACTCTAATGCTAATTTCTTTTTTTAATGCATTTTTTTTCAACGTTTTTATTTATTTTTGGGACAGACAGAGACAGAGCATGAACGGGGGAGGGGCAGAGAGAGAGGGAGACACAGAATCGGAAACAGGCTCCAGGCTCCGAGCCATCAGCCCAGAGCCTGACGCGGGGCTCGAACTCACGGACCGTGAGATCGTGACCTGGCTGAAGTCGGACGCTTAACCGACTGCGCCACCCAGGCGCCCCTCTAATGCTAATTTCTAAAGTTCACTTGGAGATTTCATAATCATTGCATCTGATTTTTAATTGCGGCAATTTCTGAAAGGCAATTCATACATACCTAGCACTGTCAAAGAAATAATTTGGATAAAAATACATGATAATACCAACAAGACAACTTTTAAAACTGAAAAAAGCAAACTTCTCTATTCTGATTCAAGAACTCCATTCTGTAAGAATGAAAGGTAAAATAAAAACAATCTGGTGTCACCATATCCCAGATTAACTAAGCACTGGCTCAGCAAAAGTCAAGAGCATAACAGAGTTTGCCTCTTAAAAAAATTTAAAAATTATCTAGCCCCCATGTAGTACCCAAATCAGTGGACAGGCTCCCAAAGCAAATGATGGGACTCCTTTCTTAAAACCCTCATTATACTACCATATATACTCATATACTATCCCTACAACCACCACCCTCCTATTGTACCACTTGCCTTCATGCCTACCTTTGACCAGATATGGGCTTCCACTGGGTCTCTGACATGCCAAACCATTCCTGATAATGTTTTCTCAGAGAGGATTTTGATGACCACTTCCTCTAAAGAAGTATTCTACCTCCCTTAGCCACTTGCTATGCACCACCAGGTTTATTCCCTTCCCTCTCAATATTATCTTCTTTATTTCTTTGTTGACTTATTTCTTCTTTGCCTCTGCACTAGAACACATGTTCAGTGAGGGCAGAGAATCTTTATTTTTATTCGTAAGTGCAACCCTAGGATAGACAACCATGTTTGGTGCATGGAAGGTACCTAATAAATATTGGCTGGATTAACCAATTACACCAGAAGGTAGATTTTTTTCTTTCTTTTAATTTTTTTTAACGTTTATCTTTATTTTTGAGACAGAGAGAGACAGAGCATGAGCAGGGGAGAGGCAAAAGAGAGACACAGAATTGGAAGCAGGCTCCAGGCTCTGAGCTATCAGCACAGAACCCCACGCGGGGCTCGAACTCATCAACTGCAAGATCATGACCTGAGCTGAAGTCGGACGCTCAACTGACTGAGCCACCCAGGTGCCCCTAGTTTTTTTTTTTCAATAAAAGAAATTACAAGGCTGTAGGTCTTATTTCAGATGAGGAATAACAGGATAATAATCTGTGAAGCCAAAAAACCACACTTGTCTCTCATGGCAGTGTTGGAGACCAGAATAAAAGGGGACCTACCATTGGTGTTTGACAAGCAAGCTGGAAAACTAGAAAACTGATCTTAAACATTCTTTCCACAACATGATTCTATAAATCAACTATGCTGTAAGTTTCTTGAGAGGAGGGACTTTGTCTTACTCATTTTTATACTCCCAGTGAAATAACTGGCTCAATTTACTAAACACTATTTTTAAATGTTTATTTTTAATGTTTATTTAGTTTTGAAAGACAGACTGTGAGTGGGGGAGGAGCAGAAAGAGAGGAAGGCACAGAATCTGAAGCAGGCTCCAGGCTGCCAGGATAGAGCCCAACACGGGGCTCAAACTCACAAACTGTGAGATCATGACCTGAGCTGAAGTCAGACGCTTAACCGACTGAGCCACCCAGGTGTCCCTCAAATTTATTAAATAAAAGTCATTTGAACTTAATCAATACTGTCTATAATACTTACTCTCTATGTATCCATCAGGGCCTGGTCAGGACAGGGAAGCCACACCAGTAATTTGCACAGAGAATATAGAACTGTTAACTATGCTCGTTCATGATGATAAAATGTGGTTAACAACTGATGGAGTAGAAGAGAATTGTTAAGGTGAACATAGGTAGCAATGCAGGGAACCTCCCTCTGTGCTTTGCCATTGGCAGAACTTAACATTGAGCCACAGGCAAAGAATAAATGTTGTTGAGTCCAGCTCCAACAGCACAACATAGGACAAAGAAGTGTGGGTTTGGTGCTGAGAAGCAATAAATTAATAACTATCACACTCTCACTCTTCCCAAAAATACTTAAGGCAGCTCTCAAAGGAGCATATCCTTGAGCAACATAAAAAACAAATACATAGGTGAGTAGTTACAGATATTTAAGGATAGGAGAACTAAGGTGCAACCAGAGGTTTTATGAATACACAAGATATATGCTTTAATGGCTGATACTGGTTTTGTACACATTACTGAACTTAATTCTCACAAAATCCTTGCCAGATTGATATTATCCTCAATTTTACAGATGGAGAATCTTCCTGGAGATCATATCACTTTTAAATTGCAGGGCCAAAAATGGTTGCACACCAAAGTTTATCATTTCCATTATATCGAACTACCTCCTTGGGATGTGTGAGGAGTTGAGATAGGATTAAGAAAAAACACATTCAGAATGGAAAGTGCTGCCTTTGCTCTTTATTTTTTCCTTTTTATTGCTCTACTATCTTTCATGCGGAAATTTCCTCACCAATATCCCTAGCACAACGATGTACTAAAACAAGACATGAAGACTCAGCAAGTGCAGTAACAACATATTACATACAGGTGGAACCAGCACACGAACCCCAACACTCTCGGGAGAGTAGTGGAATCTAGTTTTCTCTTTCAAATAAAAAAACGAATCAGAAATTCATAGCTATAGACCTCTCTGTGCTCAAAGCTAAGCTTTCAAACCAGCAAATCAACAATTAATATTTAAAGAAGAAATAAAAGCCGGGTCAGCAGCAAGCATCCTTTAGAAGTCATCATAGAGACTATTTTTATTGACACTTTCATTTTGTTGACCATTTTTATGTACTTTTATTATGTGATACCTTTAGTCATGCACTCAAGAGCATCATTTCCAAACTCCTTTAAGAAAAAGATAAAAATTTCAGGCACCCTGAATATTTTATCAGTGTTCATTAGAAACTAAACAATAATGATGAGTCAATCTTGAGTGTAAGGAGAAAGCAATTGCCCCTGTGTGCAAAGAAAATGCCACACAGGGTTCATCTGAGTAAGAGAGACATTTGTTATGATTGTTGAGACTTGCCCAATTTTGTCATTGCTATGAAAAGCTTACGTCCAAAGCAAATTTAGAATTTGTTCTTATCATTGGATTTTTTGTGTAATGTAAAGAGTTTCTAATAAATCTTTTTAAATGGCTTCTGACATCTTTATTGCAATACACAGTGGGCAGGTAATGAACAGATTAAGGTGCACAATTTGACACAAGAAACTACCAAGCAGAGTATCAGGTGTCTCTAAGGTGAGAATGGTGATGAAGAACACAGCAGTGGACTTTATTCAAAAGCAAAGATCTGTTAGAAGGAGCAATTAGGTAGATTAAAGGAGATTGTGTATGTAAAGGAGCATGTAAGGGAGTGGTAAATTCTAAGTATAAACCCTCAACCAGTTGAGTCACAAATTTCGATAAGTGGAGACTTCTGAAACTGTACACAGTTTAGCTTCTTAGAGGTTGGTTTTTCCTAATTTTATTTTATTTTTTATGGGTTTTTTTTTAAAAAGACAGAGAGAGAGAGAGAGAGAGAGAGAGAATGAGCAGGTGAGGGGCAGAGAGGGAGGGAGACACAGAATCCAAAGCAGGCTCCAGGCTCTGAGCTGTCAGCACAGAGCCCGATCTGGGGCTCAAACCCACGAACTGTGAGATCATGACCTGAGCCAAAGTCAGACGCTCAACCAAATGAGGCACCCAGGTGCCACTACTTTTTCCTTATTTTAAATGTAAGAGAAGATACTGCAAGAATAAATGAAAAACTGTTACCAGTGACACATAAATTAGTCTGCCTAACTACAATTTCATTTTTTGTATGTTGTGTTTTTTTACATCTTTCCAATTACAATGCCCTTAACAATTCTATTTGCTCTTGGAATCATATAATAAATATTTTTCCATGTTTCATATCAGTGTTCACAATTTAAAAAATAACATTCCATCCTATTGATACATCATCTAATCATTATACCATTTGATTGCAGTTAGTTCACTTCTGTATCTTTATAACTATTAGTCAATTGTATTTTTAAAGAAATTCTAAGATCCAGTGATATTTAAACATTAGTGGAATGAAAAAGGAAACAGTTGCCAGGTGTAACCTCCTTCTTCCATTGTCTTTGCCATGTTCTCTAACAATACTGGATGAATTCTAAAGAGCCTTCTAAAGACTCTTCTACTCCAAATTTTTTATTGTGGTGAAATACACGTAACATGAAATTTACCACCCCATCCATTTTTAAGTGTGCAATTCAGTGGTATTAAATATACTCATAATGTCCACCATCCATTTCCATAACTTTTTTCATCTTGTAAAGCTGAAACTGTGACCCATCAAAGCAATAACTCCTCATTCCTCCCTCCCCCAACCCCTTTCTACTTTCTATCTTTATGATTTTTTAAATGTTTATTTATTTTTTGAAAGAGAGACAGAGTGTGAATGGGGGAGGGACAGAGAGAGAGGGAGACACACACAGAATCTGAAGCAGACTCCAGGTTCTGAGCTGTCAGCACAGAGCCTGATGCAGGGCTTGAACTCATGAACCATGAGATCATGACCTGAGCCAAAATTGATGCTCAACCAACTGAGCCCAGTGGCCTCAACTATCATTATGATTTTTTGACTACTCAAAGTATCTCATACAAGTGGAATTATACAGTACTTGTCTTTTTTATGATTGGCTTATTTGTAGAAATGTATTTTTTTTTAAGTTTATTTTGAGAGAGAGAGCATGGCAGGAGGAGAGAGAGCGGGGGAGAGAGAATCCCAAGCAGGCTCCACACTGCCAGCACAGAGCCTGATGAGGGACTCGATCCCACGAACCATGAGATCATGACCTGAGCTGAAACCAAGAGTCGGACACTTAGCCGACTGAGCCACCTATGTGCTCCCAGAAATGTGTAATTAAGTACTTTGTCCATTGTTGGAATCAGGTTGTTTTTGTTGTTTATATATTAGATATTAGATATATATTAATTTTAGATATTAATCCTTTATCAGATATGTGATTTCCAAATATCTTCTTTCATTTTGTGGGTTGCCTTTTTACTGTATTGATAGTGTCTTTCAATGTATAAATTTTTAAATTTTTCCTTAAGTCCAATTTGTCCATTTTTTTCTTTCTTTAACCTATGCTTTTTGGTGTAATATGCAGGAAGGAAATCATTGCCAAATCCAATGTTGTGAAGCACTGCTCTATATTTTCTTTTAAGAGTTTTATAGTTGTAGGTGTTTGATCTATTGTGAGTTAATTTTTGTATATAGTGTAGTTAAGGATCCAACTTTATTCTTTTGTTGGGGGATATTCAGTTTTCCAGCACCCTCTGTTTCAGCATCCTTGTCAAAAATCATTTGACCATATATGCAAGGATTTATTCTGAGCTCTTTTCTATCCTGCTGGTCTATGTGTCTGTCTTTATGCCAGTCCCACACTGTTTTGACTACTCTTGATTTGTAGTAAGTTTTGATATCAGGTAGTGTGAGTCTTCTACCTTTGTTCTTTTTCAGTATTGTTTTGGCTATTCTGGCTCTCTTGAGATTCCATGTGAGTTTTAGGATGGGTTTCTCTATTTAAAAAAAAAAAATCATTGGGACTTTAATAGTGACTACACTGAATCCCTGCATCACTTACAATATTATTGACATTTTAACAACAGTGTCTTCCAATACATGAACATGAGATGTGTTTCCATTTATTTATTGCTTTTTTTATTTCTTTCAGCAACATTTTATAGTTTTCATTGTATAAGTCTTTTACCTCCTTGGTTAGGTTTATTCCTAAGTATTTTATTCTTTTTGACACTATTATAAGTGAAATTATTTTCATAATTTCTTTTGCAGATTGTTAATTACTGGTGAATGATTTTTGTGTGGTGATTGTATCCTGCTACTTTCCTGAATTAATTTATTAGTTGTACAGTTTTTTTGCTGAAATCTTTAGAGTTTTCTACATACAAGATCGTATCATCTGCAAACAGAGATCATTTTACTTCATTTCCAATTCGGATGCCTTTTATTTCATTGTCTTGTCCAATTTCTCCAGCTAGATCTTCCCATACTATGTTAATAGAAATAGCAAAAAAGGCCATCCTTGTCTTGTTCCTGATCTTAGAGGAAAAGCTTTTAGTGTTTCACCATTGAATATTATGTTTGCTGTGGGTTTTTCATATGTGGCTTTATTCTACTGAGGTAGCATCCTTCTATTCCTAATTTGTTGAGTGTTTTATCATAAAAATGATGTTGAATTTTTTCTGCATCAATTGAGATGACCGTGTGAATTTTTATTCCTTCATTTTGTTAATGTGGTGTATGTATTACATTGACTATATTTTGTTTCAGATGTTGAATCATCCTTGCATTCAAGAATAAATCCCACTTGGTCATGGTATATAATCCTATGCTCCTGAATTCATTTTGCTGGTTGTGTTGTGGATTTCTGCATCAGTGTGCAGAAGGGAATACTGGTCTATCATTTTCTTGTAGTGTCTTTGTCTGGCTTTGGTATCAAGGTAATGGTGGCCTCATAGAATGAGTTAGAAAGTGTTGGCTCCTCTTCAATTTTTTGGAAAAGTTTGAGAAATGCTGATGTTAATTCTTTAAATATTTGGTAGAATTCCCCAGTGAAGGCATCAGGTCCAAAGCTTTTCTTTGTTGGATGGTTTTTGATTACTGATTCAATCAACTTACTGTTATGGATCTATTGAGATTTTCTATTTCTTCATAAATTATTTTGGCAGGTTTTTGAGAATTTGTCTATTTAATCTAGATTATCCAATTTGTTGGCATACATTTGTTCACAGTACTTATAATCATTCTTATTACTGTAGAATTTTAGTAATTTGAACGTTGTCAGTTATTTTCTTAGTTCATCTAGCTAAAGATCTGTCCATTTTGTTGATCTTTTTAAGGAATCAACTTTTGGTTTCACTGAATTTATATCATGTTTTCCATTATCAATTTCACTTATCTCTGTTCTAATATTTATTCTATCCTTCCTCCTGTTATCCTTAGACTTAGTTTGCTTTTCTTTTTCTGGCTCCTTAACTGGCAAAGTTAGAGTGTTGATTTGAGAGCTTTCTTATTTGTTAAAGTAAGCACTTATAGCTATAAATTTCCCATGTAGCACTGCTTTTCCTTGTTCCATAAGTTTGGGGTATGATGCATTTTCATTTTCATTATTCTCTAAATATTTCCAGTTTCTCTTGTGATTTATTGTTTAATCCACCGGTTGTTAAGTATGTTATTTGATTTCCACAAATTTGTGAATTTTCAGTTTTATTCCTATTATTATTATTATCATTATTATTATTATCTTCAGCCCATTGTGTTTGGAGAAGCTATTTTGTATGATATCTACCTTTTAAAATCTATTTGAGAGTTAATGGGGCAACTGGGCGGCTCAGTCAATTAAGCATCTGACTTAGACTCAGGTCATGATCTTGCAGTTCATGAGTTCAAGCCCCACGTCGGGTTCTGCGCTGACAGCTCAGAGTCTGGAGCCTGCTTCAGATTCTGTGTCTCCCTCTCTCTCTGCCCCTCCCCACCCCTCTCTCAAAAATAAACATTAAAAAAATTTTTTTAATCTATTGAGAGTTAGCTTGTAGTCTAACATATGGTTTATCCTCAAAAATGTCCATGTGCACTTGAGAAGAATGTGTATGCTATTGTTGCTGGGTAGGGTGTTCAATGTACATATGTTAGATCTAGTCAGTTTATTATATTGTTTAAGTTCTCTATGTCCTTATTTATCTTCTTTCTGCTTGTTCTATCCATTATTGAGAGTAGAGTATTGAAGTCCAATATTATTATAAGACTGTCTATTCCTCCCTTCAATTCTGTCAGTTTTGCTTCATATATTTTGATGGTCTATCATTAGGTGTATAAACATTTATAATGCTATATATTCTTGCTGTACTGGAACTTTTATTAGTATTTTCTGTCCTCTATCCTTTGTAACATTTTTTTATTAAAGTCTATTTTGTCAGATAGTAATACAACCACTTCTGCTCTGTTTTGCTTACTGTTTGCATGGGATATCTTTTTCCTTCCTTCCACTTTCAATTTATTTGTGCCTCTGGATCTAAAGTGAGTCTCTTATATGCAACATGTAGTTGGATCATATATTTTTTGATCCATTCAAAAAATGGATCCATTCAGTCTATTTCTGACTGAAAACTTTAGTTCCATTTTAAGTACTCACTGGTAAGAAAGGACTTACTTGTGTCATTTTGCTATTTGTTTTCTATCTGCCTTATAGCTCTTTTTGTTCCTCACTTCCCACATTACTATCTTCTTTGGGTTTAGTTGATTTTTTGTAGTAAAATGTTTAAATTCCTTTCTTATTTCCTTTTGTGTACATTCTATAGCTATTTTCTTTGCAGTTACCATGGAGACTTTACTTAACATTGTAAAGTTATAACACTCTAATTTGAATTTTTATCAGCTTAATTTCAATAACATACAAAAACTCTGTTCCTTTAACAGCTCCATCTCTATCCCTTTCAGTTGTGGATGTCATAAAATCACATAAATTGTATTCCCCAAGATGTTAAGGAATAATTCTCTTAATTTCACTAGTCTTGATTTATGGACAAAATATGGAGCTACAAACCAAAGTTACAATAATACTAGTCTTTAGACTAATAATTTGTCCTCTTAAATCAGATAGAAAACAAAATTGGATTTATGTCTATTATTACAATAATACTAACTTTTATAATTGCCCATGTATTTGCCTTTGTTGAGATCTTTATTTCTTTGTATGATTTCAAATTACTATCTAGTGTTCTTTTGTTTCACCCTGAAGTACTCTTTTGAGCATTTCTTGAAGGGCAAGTCTAGCGATAATGAACTCCCTCATATTTTGTCTACTTGGTAACGCCTTATTTCTTCCTCACTTTTGAAAAATAGTTGTGCTGCACACAGGATTCTTGGGTGAGTTTCTTCTTTTAGCACTTGAATATATAGGCTTACTGCCTTCTAACCTCCTACTACTTGATGAAAAATCTGTTGAGGATAATCTTATTGAGGATCCCTTGTATGTGACAAGTCACTTTTCTTTTGCTAATTTCAATATGATCTGTTGTCTTCGGTTTTTGAATGAGTGACTACAATGTGTCTCACTATTGTTCTCTTTGAATTCATCTTACATGGACTTTGTTGAGCTTCTTGGAAGTTTACTCTCATATATTTCATCAACTTTGGGAAGTTTTCAGCCATTATTTCTTCAGATATTCTCTCTGCCCCTTTCTCTCTCTTCTTCTCACACTCCCCTTGATGTTTGGTGTTGTACTACAGTTCCCTTAGGTTCTGTTCACTTTTCTTCAATCTTCTTTATTTTTGTTCCTTCGACTAGATAATTTCAATTGTCCTATCTTCAAGTTTGCTGACCCTTTCTTCAGACTGCCCAAATTTCATCCCTGTAGTGAGTGTTTCATTTCAGTTATAAAATATAGGCTCCAGAATTTCTTTTTGATTCCTTTTTAATTTCTTTCTAATGTTTTATATCTATCTGTTAACATTTCCATTTGTTCATACATCATTTTCTTGATCTCCACATCTTCTTTAGTTCTTTGGTTATCTTTAAGACAATTGTTTTTAAAGTCTTTGTCTAGTAAATCTATCATCAGGTCTTTTTCAGATAACAGTTTCTGATGACTTAATTTCTTACCTTGAATGGGCCATATTTCCTATTTCTTTGTATGCCTTGTAATTTTCTTTGTTGTTAAACACTGGACATTTGAATTTAAGAATGTAGTAACTCTGAAAATTATAATCTCCCCCTTCCCTAGCATTTGCTGAGTTTTTCCTGTTGTTATTTTTTTTTTACCTTTTTTTAAAACTTTTTTGTGCTATCTCTGTGACATGGGTAAGCCTCAGGGTTAAACTTAGGTCTTCTTGGGTCCTTTCTATACCTTCCCCTTCCCATGGGCATGTGTGGTAACATTCTAATTTCTGCCATACATGCAGTTGCTTTAGAATGTTTCAGTCTTTAGTGTCTGGTTCCCAAATGGGTAAAAAGAGGGATATAGAGGAACCACCTCTTTAAATTCCATGATCAGAAGCAGCACTTAGCAATGAGAATATAGATCCCTGACATTTAGAGGACAGGGTCCTTACTACCCATCCTGGCTCTCACAGTCTGCATACATGCTAATGCAGGGACACAAGTATTGCTGCCTGCCATGGGTCAGAGAAGAGTGTTATGAGTAGCTTCTGCTGAGCTAAGAGCTGAAATTAACAGAAACTAACCTACAATGTACTGTCTAAGGCATCCCTTAACAGGTGCAAGACTTCAATAGACTCCAGATTCCCAAAATGGTTACATCAGACAGATTCTGCCAGTGAAATTGTTGTCTAGGTAGGGAGGCAGATTCTTGATGCTTCTTCTTCTGCCATATCCCCAGATTCTTCTTTAATACAATCTGAATCACATATTAGGATCTATGAGACACTTGGCTAAATAAGTACAAATCTAGCCACTCTGACAATGATGTAACTCTACAATGAAGATTGAAACCCTGGAGCAAGAACCTTCCTAAGGTATTTCTGTTCGTAGATATTGCTTCATTGCAGTATATGCAACAGTGGCTGAAATTAGCCAGACATCTCAGATGAGCCAAAACTTTAAAAATAGACAAAATTACACACTTAGAATGGACAGAGTCAGCTTAAGTATCATTATGATATCTTTACTTAACCCCTACAAGGTACAAGATACTGTATTACATAGCTGGAAATATAAATGGTAGTATAATTCCTTGCCTTAAAGAGTTGCAGAACAGTTAACATCTTTTTGGCAATGTGGTAGAACTCAGTCAGATTCCACCATTTCCATTTCCTCCAGGGTTCAAAGAAAGACCACATTTTCCAGGTTCCCTTGCAGTTAGCTGATGTCATGTAACTGGATACTGATCAAAGCAATTTAAATGGAAATAGTGTATGCTACTCCTAGGCTAGCCATAAAACAGCCTTTCCAAACTTTCTTACTCTATCTGTTGCTAAACATAAGGTTTCTGGCAGAGTAGTCTACTGAAGGTTTAGAAGTTATCAGTACCACAAGATGGAAGGAGACATTACAACATGGAGGCTGCCTACCAAACACCCAATCAAACTATGGCATAACTGTGAAATATTGAGTGTAACCACTGAGAGTTGAGAATTAATTTTCCTGACTAAAGAAGCAACTATTATGAGTCAAACACCAAAGGTGGGACAAATCAGGGAAGACTTTATAAAATGAGGTTAAATTTTAATTCATAACCAAGGAAAAGCAGTATTTAAGTAGAAAAGAGGAACCAGGAATTACACACAGGAACCACAAGATGAACTAAGCAAGAGCAGAAATGCTCACAATTTCAAAAAAAAATTTAAAAATCACCTTAGTTGAAGATTTCCGTGGGGAGAGCTGGGGTAAGAAAATTACTAGAGGTCAGATTATATAAGACATGTGATGGGAGTCCAAGAAGTTGGAACTAATTCCGTAGGCCAGAGACTCACAAATTTTACTATAAAGAGCCAGAAAGGAAATGTTCTAGATTTTGTGGGTCACATCATCTCTGTTGCAACTACCCAACTCGGCCATTGTGCGTGAATGCAGCCTTAGACAATATACTAATGAATGAGCATGACTGTATCCCCAAAGAAGTATATTTATGGATACTGTAATTTGAATTTCATATAATTTTCACACATAAGGACACAGTATTTTTAAAAAGTTTTTTTGCAGCCATTATACATGTAAAAATGATTATTGGCTCACAGGCCATATAATAACAGACAGAGGGTCAGAGTTGGCATGCAGGCCATAGCACCATGGCTGTTTTCTGAATAGGGTAGCAACTGGAGCACCAGTGGCAATCAGTGTTCTGTACCTTAACCTGGGAGTGTGCACACAGATATTTTCAGGACGGCAACTTGAGAAAAGGAGAACAAGGAACACAGCCATACCAGTGGATAAGGGCTCAGATTATTTTGTTCCAAGCAGAAAGGAAGAGAAATGTCAATAGAATGAAAGGAGAGTGTCAAGGTTAACTGGAGCATTTTAAGACCAGTAAATTGAAGAAATAATGGTAACAATAACTAGATTAGAGCAGCCCAGAAGGTAAAAGTTAGGCCATGTCATCAATTCCTAACCTAACAAAGATAGATTATTCTATTATTAAGATCTCAAGTGACACACATAATCCAGTTTTACAATTATATCTGTGTAGATTTTCCTGTGTGGTCTCTCATAACGTCTCTCAAAAATACCAACATACAGGGAGGAAAAAAACAGAAACAAAAGCTGGACAACTAGTTATTGACAATATCTGAGGATTTCCATAAACTACACACCTATGGATAATATTGGTGAGAAATAGGCAATTTACCCACATGTTGCTCTCAGGGCTAAAAAAGAGTAAGAATTTGAACTCACTTTCCCACAAAATACGCCTAATGGCTCAGTGGTGTGCTCAGACAGATAGGCAGACATATAGACATACAGATTAAAAACTGGATTTTTGTCCCTCAGTAGCAGAAGTTGACAAACCTTTTCTGTATAGACCCAGATAATAAGACTTGATGTTTCAGAGGTCAAAGGCCTTTCTGCAACTAATTGCCTCTGCCATCATCACATGGAAGCAACAATAGACAATACATGGATAATATATGGCCTTTTTTTTTTTAATTTTTTTTTCAACGTTTATTTATTTTTGGGACAGAGAGAGACAGAGCATGAACGGGGGAGGGGCAGAGAGAGAGGGAGACACAGAATTGGAAACAGGCTCCAGGCTCTGAGCTATCAGCCCAGAGCCTGACGCGGGGCTCGAACTCACGGACCGCGAGATCGTGACCTGGCTGAAGTCGGACGCTCAACCGACTGCGCCACCCAGGCGCCCCAATATATATGGCCTTTATTTACAAAATCAAATGGTAGCTTATGGTTTGGTGGCTCTTACTTTATGGCATCCCTGGACTTTGTTTTATTTTGCTTTTTTCAAGGAGCTTGAGTAATCTCTCTGTCCCTTAGCATTCCCCAACCATGGCCAATATCATCGTGATCCTGCCTTGTTTAACAGTGCCCATGCTTCAGTTTCACACTACTTTTTACTTCCTCTGGAAGGCCTTCCTTTACCTCATTGTCAAAATAAGATTCCTCATTTCATGCCGGTTTAGCAGCATATACTTCCCCTCCCACTGCATGCACCCAAATCTAGTGTTTTCATCAACTATACTGTTAGGCTCCACGAGAGTAAGACTTTTATCTATCTATCCTCAGCACAGGTCAGTATACGATGATGCTCAGTAGATAATCATGCTCAGTAGATACTGGTTAAACATAATTTAGCAAAACTGAATGGAATTGAATTGAAAGAGAACAAAAAGCCAGTTTAAAAGTCAGTACTTAGGAAAAAAAGAACCATTTTGACATAAAATCAAATCAATGATATAATTAAAAATACTTTTAGGAACTGTAAAAATAACAGGGAACAAAATATGCCATGTAAAGAAGGGTCAAATGACCAAAACAAAACACAAAAAATCTATATATAAACATACTCTGGAAAATACTGTATACAGGAATAATAAAAAATATCCCTAAACATATGGAAGCCAAAAAGAAAGCTAAAAATTAGGAAAAATCACAATGTTTTATCATCAAGCTTATTTTACAGTCTCAAATATCAATACACAATATATATCAATAAATATGCATCCTTCAAGAAAAAGTTTATAAATCCAAACTTTTATCTATTTGTGTGTAAAAGCAACAAATTGTTTCCAGATAGCCCAGTATCCATATACCTATTCATGCATTTCTTGAAAAAAATTTATATTTTATACAACAATATGCAACCTGGGAACAGAGCAAAAAGCGGAAGTAAAAGTTTAGTAAAGGCCTCATTTTTCCTGAGTGGAACTCAGGAGATATTTCTAAATTTCCATCTTATTTAAATAACCAGAGATGTCTAAGGAAAAAACTTTACAATTTTAAATAAAACCATCAGAATTGTTGAAAATAGTATTCATAACCATCAAATCATTTGGGGAAGTTAAAATAAATAAATTTCATATAGTAAAATTTCAAAAAATAGAAAACGTAAAATGATAAAAAACAAATACTGGTTTAGTCAATGAATGTAAATAGCTCAATCTTCTTTTAAAAAGTAACAATTCTCATACTGAATTAAAAACAAAACCCAATAGAAATTTCTCCCAAAGATGATATACACACATAAGCCAATAAGCACATGAAAAGATGTTCAAAATCATTAGTCTTTGGAAAAACGCATCAAAACTACAATATGGGAACTTCACATCCACTAATAAATGGAACCCTCGCACACTGCTGGTAGGCACGTAAGATGGTTCATCCACCTTAGAAGACAGTCCGGTAGTTCCTCCAGAAATTAAACATGGATTTACCATTTGACTCAATAATCCCACTCCAGGGCATATATGCAAGAGAAATGAAAACACATGTTTGTACAAAAACTTGTTCATGAATGTTCACAGCAGCATTTTTCATAATAGTTAAAAAGTGGAAACAACCCAAATGTCCATCAAGTGATGGATAAATGAAAGAAATGTGACATATACATACAGTGAAATATTATTAAAACACAAAAAGGAGAAAAAAAGAAAACACAGAAAGGATTGCAGTACTACTAAAAGATGCTACAACGTGTATGAACCCGAAAACGTTATGCTAAATGAAAGCAAGGCAGCACAAATGGTCACATATTTTAAGAATTCCATTTATAAGAAATGTCCAGACTAGGCAAACCTACAGAGACAGAAAGCAGATTAGTAATTGCTGAAGGGTAGGGACAAGGGATGAGATTATTGGAAGATGATGACAAACAGGTACAGGATTTTGTTTTGCACTGATGAAATTGTTCGGGAACCATGGTAGTGGTTGCACAACTCTGAAAATATATTAAAAACCACTAAATCTTATACTTTAGATGAGTGAATTTTAAAGTATAGGAAGTAGGCTTCATGCCCAGTGAGGATCCCAGTGTGGAGCTTGAACGGATAACCCTGAGATAAAGACCTGAGCTGAGATCATGGGTGGAATGCTTAACTGGCTGAGCCACCCAAGTGCCCCAAAGTAGATGAGTTATATTCCAATACAGCTGTTACCAAAAAATATCAAAAAGCTATGAACTACTTTGAAAAAGTACAACTAAGCTGAAAAGACAGAAAAAAACTGAGCAAAGCTCAGCAGGAAAAGAAAGGGAAAGTGAGCAAATTAATTTCGGGTAAAGACAAATGTAAGGAAAAATGTCATTAAGTGAAATAAGGCCATTTGATATTAATGAAGTAGGGAAAACCACTATGAAGATATAAAAGTCAGTAACATTTATGTGCATATAACATAGTATTAAAATAAATGAAGCAAAAATTAACAGAAATATAAGAAAACATTAACAGAACCATAGTTCTCACAGAAAAATAAACTAAAAAAAGTATGGTACGTTATAGAAAAGTAAAAATAATAAAAAATGGAATAATGGACTACAGAGTGAATTTTGAAGTATCTGTCCATACAGCAAAAACAAACAAACAAACAAACTAATAAAAACTTTATAGTATAAATTATACAGGCTATCTTCTCTAATAACAGTGAAATAAAACAAAATTATCAACAAAATTGTAAAAACTAACATAGAATTTTAAAGATTAAAAATTACTGTGATAATTATTTTCAAAGGCAGCTCTGTTCTAAACCCTGAAAAAATGTTTCCGTTTACTTCCAAAATCTACATTAGTTCTTCAAAAAAGATCATTTTTAAGGGCTCCCGCCTCTTTCTCCTAGGATGTGTTGGTGCTCTCAGTCTAATTCACATGATTACTAGCTTAAATAATACATGCTTTTGTTTCCTAATTGATTCCAACATGTAAATTCCTCGAGCACAGAGACATTACAATAAATTTCTTTATTTTCATTACCTTTCAATATCTTCCCCCTAAATGTTTGTTAGTTGATTTCATCACATAGTTGGGGAAGACAGTACACTAGAAATTAAGAGACAAGACTTCATGACCACTGTCAGAAAGGTTTAATGATTCTTAGAATGCCACTTTACCTCGCTGGATTTTAATATCCTCTTCCTTCATTAGAAGAGGTAGTTTTAAAATATGTCTAAGATTCCTTCCAGTTCTAAAACTGTATGATTTAACCAATAGGGAAGGAAAAGGAATCCCTGGGTACACTAGAAAATTTCCCTTCATGTGCAGTAACACTGGTTTCTTTGAATGTCAAGGTCTTGAACAGATTGTGCATTGTTGGGAAGAGAGTCACCCTCAATTACTCATCAGTGACGGAATTCTTTGTGGTTTACTCTCAATAACCCAGTGTTTCCTTACTACCACCCACCCAGGTCCAGGGGGGATATACATGTGTCTGAGTATGTGTGTATATTTGCTTCTCTGACGACATTCCAAGACTAATATAAACACCTTCTAAATTACCCATTACTCTGTGTCACTTCTCTCTTCCATTAGAAAGAAGCAGCCTATATTTATGTTTGAAGTTCTAACACTCTACCCTTTCCATCAGCCCCTCTCTTTCTGAAAGGCCTGGTTTCTTCATCTCTCTTATATGTTGCCCACACTTCGGATATTTCTTTAAATTTAGGTATTGGCATAAGCGTTCTATACTTATCATTTATTATAATATCAGATATTATTAACACATTTAATATAATTTTAATTTGATATAATTAGCGATTGTTTGGTATTTAATATAGTTAACATATTCAATAAAATTATATTTAATTAATATTACTGCATGAATGAAAAAAAACAGACTCAAAGAATATATCCCAAAGAGATGAACAGTAGGGTGAGATTATGTAGGATTTTTATATTTTTCTCTTTACGTTTCTATTTTTCTAGTTTTATGGATTGGGAACATAATTATGTATTCACACACCCACACATGGCCCTCAGTTACCTGGAACCAAAATCAAAGAAACTTGCACACAACTCTATTACTCTGCATTTTACTTTAAGAGAAAATTTCTGGTGATACATGTAAAAGTTCAAATAAATACATATGAATTTACATTAAAAACAAATATCTCAACATACTAATGACTTCAAGTTGTTAACATTAACCCTTGAGTCAATAATAACTTTGCACCAGTGAGAGCTGGAAAAATGTTCATTTTCAGCACAGTATACTTATTAAAGCAAGAAAGTAGAATAGCATACTTGAGAAAGATTTTCAATTATCACAGGCAAAATTTTAAAAATCACAGTTAAATGAAAACTCAATTAGTCAGAACATATTCTCTAAATATCCATTAGTCAGGCAAGTTTCATTTTCCAGGGCCTTGTACAGAAGCTTTTTAAAATATATATAAAAACCCATAAACAAGGCTAGTCATTCACATTCATAAATACTAAAGTCCATTCCCTGATTAAAACATAATCTAAATTTATACTCTTACTAAGACTTTATGCGATCATTACACGTCCCTTCCCTCTGTTGCTGGACTTAAATGAACCCATCCAATAAAGCCTATTTTACTGGGTGTGCTTCTATAAAACATTCACATTTTATCATATAGTAAAGTTAGAATTTATGCTAAATACTTCACTATTTCCCTAAAGATAAATCCAAGTGAATCAAATATTAAATGATGTAGCAAAGCATATTATTATAAAACTCAATTCCTCTAAACATGTTAATAATCTCTAATGTTGATAAGTAAATGGCTGTGATTTTTTTTTTTTTTTGTTAATACTTCAGTCCCACTAAGGCCAACAGCCTGATTCTCTCTCATCACTGTCAGTCTCTATTAGATACAGAGATGCCCACTGTGATTATGCGATGGAGTTCCTTTCCTATTCAGCATATAAAAGCATCTATTATTCTATATTAAACATTATTGAATTTACCTTTGAAGGTTTGATAAGACAACGATGGACATTCATTAATAAGGCACTATCATAGCTTGCTTATTTTAATTCCTAAACTCTTCAATAAAACTCAAGAATCTAAAGGAAAAGAAAGTTCCCAAGTACATTAAAACATTTTGCTCAGACTTCAAATTCTTGTTTCTAAGCTCTAATTTATTTCCACCAAGGCTTGGGTGGCAGTAAGGAAGATAGAGTATGTTCTTGTGTTGCTGTAACAAATTAGCACCCACTTAACAGCTAAAAATAACACCCATTTATTAGCTCACAGTTTGGTAGTTCAGAAATCCAGGCGGGTGCAACTGGGTTCTATCCTCCGGGTTTCACAAGGTCAAAATCAAGGTGTCACCAAGATGGGTTCTTATCTGGAGACTCTGGAAAAATATTTGTTTCCCAGCTCATTAAAGTTATTGGCAGAATTCAGTTCCTTGCAGGTGTCAGATTGGGGGCCCCTCTCCTAGCTGGCCATCAGCTGGTGGGAGGAGTGGGATGAGGACACTCTTAGCTCCCAAAGGCTACTTGCATTCACAGCATGTGGCCCTTCCATCCTCAAACCAACAAGAAAGCACAGAATCTCTGACTTTTCCTCTACCTACCAGCTGGAAAAAAACTCTCTGTCTTCTAAAGCAATTTTAAAGGATTAGATGAGGTCTACCTGGAAAAGCGCCCTATCTCAGGGTCAGCTGTGCCATATAACAGAACATAATCATGGGAATGATCTCTCATCGTATTCACAGATTCTGGAAATAGAATAAAGAATCCAGGAGAGCATTTTTAGTCATGGAATTGGAAAAGTTAAGATTAGGAGCATAAGCAAGCTCCAGATGTTAGATTCCATGATCCTAGAAGGAGACCAAATATCTCTTATTGGGGGAAGGGCATTCAAGGGCACAATCTAATTCTACTTCCATATTCGCATTAGGGAAACAGTGTCAGACCTTAAGAATTTTTTGCCAATTTCTATGACCTTGGAGCACTGCTGAGAGCCTCTTTTCATGTAGATGAGTCATTACACTTTTAGCATCTGACAGTTATTCTTCAAAAGTGCCCCTATTATACTATAGTGTCTGATTTGTAAAATATATGTACCTAACTAGACATTCTGTTTAATTTGTGTGCATGTTGGGAGAAGGTGGTGGTAAAGTTGCTTTTCATTTCCTAGCACTCTGTAAAATGTCTACTAACGAGCGCTATCACACCCGCTACGGGGTGAAAAATGGGAACGATTTCTTTGTTCTGAGCACCTCTAGTGAATTTTTGTATCCTTGGTACAAAACGCCAAAAGATCCACTTTGAGGTCTGCTCTTGTGGAAGGTGATTATTTGTTTGTTTTGCTCCCAAGCAGTTAGAACAAGTCATGCTTTTCCTGGTTAACCCCAAGCTGTTACTACCTGAACACAACGCCCATGGCTGTGTTGACAGAGAAGCAAGATGTGGAGACTGAGTTAGGGCAAGCATGACAGGTGGGGCATGCTGAAGGGGTGCTTCTTCCCTACTGAGCACAAGAAAGAGACAGACAGAGACCTGCAATTTGTTACTAATAGTTGGGCATAAAGAAAACACTGTGATTGTCATGTTCGGAGCCTCCAGTGTTTTAAGATGAGTGATGTGCTGCTTCAGGGCATTTATGTTGAAAAAGCTCAGTAGAGCAAGAAAAGATAAGGAAGCACACAAAGATTAATTCTGAAGTTCTTGTTAAAACCAAATGCTTTAATCCTGGAAAAGAGTGGGGGGGGGGGTGGGCGGGAAATCTCCACATCTAGTATGTTCAATTGAGCTCATCTTCAAAATTACCAGGAGGCTGATATGCATGTGGCAGGGAGGGACTATGTGTTTAAAATAATTTCTTTCTCTCTGAGTCAGGTTTCAGCACATCTACTGTGTCCACTGTGTCTGTTGCACGTCAACAGACCTTTCTTTGGAACTGACCACTTTAACAACTTTGAGATTAACTTGATGAATCAAAAGAACCACATAGGGATAAAGCTGTTACAAAAAAATGTGGAGGGAAAGAGTGTTTATTTCCTGGCATTCACATTTTTTTCATGTGATTACCTGCAAATGGCAAAAGTCAAACGCGAAGCAAGAACGGGCTCCAGAAGCCCTCCTGAAGACACACTCAATCAAGACCACTTAATAAGGTTTCTTGCACATCATTTTTAAATAATAAACATTCATTGCGAGTATTTTAGAAGTTCATTATATTTTTCAGTCATTACTTCTTCAACTGGGGAATAAGTTCTTAGAGCGCAGGTGCTGTCTATTTTTTATTCACTATTTTAAATTAACAGTACATATTTATTGTATATTTCTTGATTAACTGGGCTAATTGACTCATGAAGGGAGGGAGGAAAAGAAGAGGGAAGGAGGGAGAGAAGGAAGGGACAAGAAAAAAAAGGAAGGAACAAAGGAAAGAAGGACAGATGTGGGACATGTTTGGGGATTTACCATAGGTCACAAAAGTAAATGAAGAATGCAAACATTGATGGATCTCTTATTATGTGTACGCACGTTTTTATCACAGGAATCTGATAAAGCAATGCTTCGGTCCACAACACACCAAACTTTGGGGAGCCAACCTCCCCAAGTAAGTGAGTTTCAGAGCTGTGCCTTGTGCCAGAGTCTCATTTGTTAAGTTTGGGAGCAAATTCCAGAAAGATTTGCCTGAAGTAACTGTACACAATTATTAAATAGAAAGCCTCAGACAGTGGCCACAGTAGAACAGTGAAAGGTAGGAGATATGTGGGACTTTTCTGATTTAAACTATAGTTAAGCATGACCTGAGAGAAATACGCTAAAGAAAAAACTTATTTCTTTATGGCAGCTCAAGGCCAGTGATCCCCAAAACAGAGACTCTGATAAATGGCCTTGTAATGTTTGCGTTTGGTGTTTCATTCAGATGCCCAACTGCACAAAGAGCTATATGTTTCACCTCATGCTCGAGGGGTCTCTTGAGAGGGATACAGAAACCCAAGTCTGCTCCTGTTGTCAGCAAGTCCTAGAAGAGATAGCAACTCAAGAACTTGTACCCATAATATGCTCCTCACTCGGTTGACATATTGTAGATATCTACCCCAGATCTCATGTGAAAAAGGAAGAGAGTTGAGATAGTTATCTGGAAGTTGCTAGAGACATTCAGAATACATTTAGATAAGTTCTAGAAGTAACAAAATGGATTCACATTCTTTCCAGAACTAACTTAAGACTTTGCCCAGGTCCACAGTAGCAAAGTGGTATTAAGTATGCTGTCACTCCTCTTCCTTGCCCTCACTGCATATATACACCACTGCTTCCACAGAGCACTCTGCCCAAGCGAGAGAGAAGCAGCTCTAAAGTCTTTTAAAAAAATACTCCTGGGTATCTTCCATTCTGGGTTGCTCCACAAATGAAAACCTACCTGCAATCAATTGAGAAAATTATAATTTCGGAATTCTTCATTGGTCTTCCCTGAGCTGCACACAAACCCCATGTTAAATACAATCATTTTCTGACAGCTGACAAGAGCATGTATATCTTTCAAGTAGTTAAGAATCTCTGCATATAGTTTGGATTTTACCCCATTTTATGCCTCACGTTCTCTCATTTTGAACCACAATACATTCTCTCCATCTTTTAATGCCTTCCTGTTAATTGGGGAGTTGGTGAAATAGATTCATCAAGGAATGTGGTGGTTTTCAAGAATGTCAAGTTACCGGGGCGCCTGGGTGGCTCAGTCTGTTGAGCGTCCGACCTCGGCTCAGGTCATGATCTCATGGTCAGTGAGTTCGAGCCCCGTGTTGAGTCTGTGCTGACAGCTCAGAGCCTGGAGCCTGCTTCGGATCCAGTGTCTCCCTCTCTCTCTTCCCCTCCCCTGCTCATGCTCTGTCTCTCTCTCTCTCTCTCTCTCTCTCTATGTCAAAAATAAATAAACATTAAAAAAATTAAAAAAAAAAAAAAGAATGTCAAGTTACTAAAAGTCTGGCTTTGATTACCCATGAGGAAAAAACCAAAAAGGCTGTTCATCATTACTTATGGCATTTCATTTGAAAACGTGGGAGATGTTCCCTGGCATGAAAAGTGAGTCATTTAACATCTACATTTCTCAAAGGATATTCAGTGAGGCAAAGTGTATACCAACTAATGGAAAGGATCTTTCTAGAGATAAGAAACATCAACATGAAAATTATACACTTTCATTTTGACCTCAAACCACATAAATGAAAGGCTCTCAAACATCATCCCTGTCGTAGCCAATGCACAGAGTGTCCAACTCAGTAATTACACCTTAGAAATGTCCAACCATGAGCCAGAAAAATGAACTACCAAAACCTTAAGCTGAACACCACTGCAGCTGGAGTCTTCCCCCTAAAGAAGGAATTGCCTCAATGAACACACTGCAGATTCTACATCCTTTAATGCCTTTGCCCTTAACCTCTTACATATTAAGACCTCGTGTTTAATTAGACGCAGAACAACTTTTAGTTAATATTAAATCATATCCAACACATTTGTTGTTTAATATGTTTAAAATTCTGGACCATTAGTGGATGTAATTTTGCTGCTAGACCTGCACCACTGGAAAATTAGAGTGGAATGCCCATTAGACTTGAAGATTTACATGTGTCCCATATTGACTGGTAACTTTCTTGCTGAGGGACCCTGAAGAAACCACTGAACATCTCTAAGCTTCATTTAAAAAACACTAAAGAAGGTTTGCTATGTTTCATGGATACTACTTGGCCCTGGGATAAAAAATATGAATAAAAAATGATCTCTTGCACAGGTCTAAAGAGGAGACAGAGATAAAAAACAATGAAGTTTTCTAGTGCATGTAGTAGAGATAGGGAGTATCTTTCCAAGGAGTTTGTTTTATATAAGTATGTTTTGCAAATTACTATAAAACACGTATTTGTACGAAATGGGGCACCTGGGTAGCTCGGCTGGTTAAGTGTCTGACTTCGGCTCAGGTGATGAACTCACGGTTCGTGAATTCGAGCCCTGCATCAGGCTCTGTGCTGACAGCTCAGACCCTGGAGATTGCTTTGTATTCTGTGTCTCCCTCTGTCTCTGTTCCTCAATCTCTCTCTCTCTCTCTCAAAAATAAATAAACATTAAAAAAATTATTTAAAACCATGTATTTGTATGACCCACTATTTATTGAGTGGCTACTGCATGTAGACAGTATGCAATCAAATTTTAATGAACTATGATTATGTACTTAAAGATGACTAGATTGGACTTCAGGGAAGTTAAATAACTTGTCCAAGATGATAGGTTCTACAAAATTGCAGAAATAGGATTTGAACTGAGACCTGACAGAGTGCATAGCCTGGTCCATTGCCAATATGCTATCGGGTCTTTTATGTGTTTCTAGTGATAATAATGTAGCAGTTTTCTCCAGGGATATGTGTCATGTCTCAAGTTCCTGCAAAGCCCTTCATTGTGATGGCTATCTCTAGTAGCTAATTCCAACACTGGTTTCTGGAGCATCTAATTAAGGGAAAGAATGTGGTAAGATAACTGAAACTATACCAGTAAGTAATTCCCTAGTCACCCAGAGCAGAGCTTAGTTTGTGGCCAATTAAAACAGCCTAGCCTAGAGTCAACTTAAAACACCATAATCTAGTGATGTATATAGCACACAAGTCACTCTGGTCACACTCCCTTCCCTCATCCTCTGGGTCAGAAGTGATTCAAAGCATTAGCATTTGTGATTTTCCATTTATGTGATAGTCCACTCACGAACAGCTTGGGACATGATTTTTTTGTTTTTGTTTATGTTTTGTTTATAGAGAGAGAGACCACCCAAAGACAGAGGCAACCGGGAATTCAGACCAGAATAAAAAGGATCCCAAAATGTAGTCCCTGAAAAAATGTCACTTTCCAAAGCTGGAAAGAGCAGGAGTAATGGGGGCTTAAGAACCAAGAACTGATATGTGAAATCCAGAATGACCTGGTAAAACCTCCTTAAATAAGAAAGAAATAAGAAATTGTTTTTGCTGAAGAATGAATCACTGCTGAGAGAGGAATAGCAAAAGAATACTGGTAAAAAGTAACTTTTATTTGTTCATTCAAAAAATTTTTAAGCACCTTCCATATTCTAGGCTCTGTGGTGGATATGAACTTTAAAGACCTAATTCAATGGAGGAGGGAGGGAAGGTGAGCTCTGGGGTTGGTGGGTGATGGACATTGACCCAGAGCATCATCAGAACGCAGTGCTGTTGAGACTGGACGTAGAAGGAAAGACGTCCCGGAAGAGGTCTCAGCTATTGCAAGGCTTGGAGCATGCGTGGGAGTTACACCAATAAAGAAAGAGAGGAAGGACATGGAGTCAAAGATGCCAAAGGCATTTCTGGAGTCCCGAGGGCAGTTCAATCAACAACCAAATGAGGGATTGCAGGCCGGTGGTACCCAGCCCGTGACACGTAAGAAGCTGTCAACAGTGTGTCACAGTGAGGCAAAATATGTGTGTTTCTTCTGCTCAGACCGACTCTCCTTTCGTAGGAACAGCTTCAGAAACAAGGGCTATCGTAAAGGAGTAGCACAACCACTGATTTCAGAATCGCATGGATTCAGATTTAAATCCTAACTCTACGCCCCTGACCCGTGTAGGCTAACAGTTTGGCTTCCTTGAATCTTAACTGAGTCTTTGGCAGCTTCCTCATGGATATATTGGGAGGATTAAGTGATATAATATGTGATTAACTGAATATAATGCCTATACAGATTCAGTGCCTAATAAATATTGATATTATAATTATTATTAATGCACATCAATGAGCACTAAACTTGGAATTTGAAGGCATTTAATGTGTGACATTAAACAAGCGGTTTAGCCTTGTTTAACCACTGAAACTCAGATTGCTAATTTATTAAAAAAGGCAAAATGTTTCCAGAGTTGAAAGATAGTTTTAGGAATTATATGAGGCAACATCTAAGAAAGCAGCCATCACAGTACCTAGCACAACTTTTACTTAAATCTGTATCTGAAATACCCACATTTAGAAACACCATTTCATACAAAAATGTGCTCTGATAAATAATAATAGCAAATAATAACTTTAAGTGTTTCTCTGTGCTGGGCACCTTCTCGCATTTTACGTAATACTTTCTCATTTAATCCTAAAGATCGCCCTTTCACTCAGTGTCTCACAGCACTTTTTTTTTTCTTTTACATTTTTTAATGTTCATTTATTTTTGAGAGGCAGAGACAGAGCATGAGTTGGGGAGGAGCAGAGAGAGAGAGAGACAGACAGACAGACAGAGAGAGAGACAGAGAGAGACAGAGAGAGAGAGGCAGAAGCTGAAATCAGGCTGCAGGCTCTGAGCTGTCAGCACAGAGCCCGATGTGGGGCTTGAACTCACAAGCCGTAAGATCATGACCTGAGCCAAAGTCAGACACTTAACCAACTGAGCCACCCAGGTGCCCCTCCCAGCACTTTTTTGACTACCTAAAGAATTTAGGTGGCTGAATTTTCAAGGGTTCCTTGCCAAACTATGCTAGCGCTTTAGAGCTTAGTCACAAAAGCAGAGAGGAGTCAGGTAGGAAGCCCAAGCCCAGAGAAACAACATCATCATCCCTCAACCAGCACTGAGGACCACCGTGCCTTTGAGGAGGCAAGAAGGCTCTACCTCTTAGAACCCACATCATAGTTCAGATGTTCAAGAAACATTTGTTTCCATTCATTTGCATGTTGAATAAATGAAACAAATAAACAGATACAGTACTTTCTGCTGACCTTGCTTACTTTGCTTCCCTGTCTGTAGACACACTGTCCAAATGGTGCTTGCCTGGGGAGCCAGGACTTAGAGGAGGGTCAACCCATGAAGCAGCCTTCAGGGCTCAAGCAGACTAGTCTCTCCTCCTTCACCCCAAAAATGGACAATGGGGCCGAGATCCTCAGCTGTGGACATTGCTCCAGGAGGCCAGTGCCACCTGAGCCTGCTTCTCCAGGTGCTTGCTTAAGGATGAGGGCCCAGAACAATCCCCATCCACAAGGGGGTGGGGAACAAACTTGAAGGAGTTTGGAGTCCAGCAAGTGTCCTCCAGGGTGACGCTAGGGGTGCTGGTGGGGAGTGTGGGGGAGCTCTCCCAGAGAACTTGGCCTGGGGGGCATCAAGAGGGACAGACAGCAGTGCCCCAGGAAGTCAGCTTCTTTAAAAAAGGGACTCACCCCCAACACCACCCCATTTCCTCACCTTTCCTTGGGGGTAAAGCCATCCGTACCCAACCTGTGTTCACAGCAGGCAGAGGGTCTTTTCAGCACACAGATGTCACCCGGTTCTTTCCCCCAGTGGCTCCCCATTAGCACCCAGCACTCAGTGGATGCCCATGTCTACTCGCTGGTGACCCAGGGCCAGTGCACCCCCAAGTGTGGTCCCCCTACACACCTGGCTCCTGCTTTGCTGGGGCCACCATAGGACACTGGGGCTAGGAAATCAACCCAGGGCCTTCCCAAAAGCCATGGGAAGGTGTGAGCCTGAGAGGATCCTAGACATATCCTGGAGACTGGCCCCGAGGCTGCGGCCATGGGTCATACCAGCAAAAAAGGGTCCCACTACATGGGAGGTGGGGGGACTCACCTAAAAAAAGAAAAAGGAAAGAAAGAACCCCCAACCCTTAGATGAGAAAATTGCCCCTTCATTGTATTTTTTAATGAAATATTTATTTTCATACCCCCAGTAAAAATAATTTACATCTTCTAAGAAGTCAGTACATCATACCTGGCTCTTTTTAAAACCTAGGAAGGGGGCAGATAAGTGAAGCAGATTGTCCTCAAGACACAAATCTTTCTACACCCCAACTTACATTGAAGGACATATTTGGCACATTGTAAGTGATCAGTAAATTCTTTTTAAATGAAATGAGTAACTGTGTTTCAGTTATTATGATAGATTGGGAACATAGGTATCCACAGTTTGACTTGGAAATATGTATGTGGAAAGGAGTTGAAAATAAGAAAAAGTAGACTTTGAGCTCACAAAATGGCTATGATTCCTAAATAGAATGATCTCCTATACATATATTCAATGATAAAAGGACAGGCTTGAAGGGACATTTGTGAGTGGTCATACTTTCCCATGCTTTAATTTTAATGTGTCATGGGAAATCTAGACGTTCTCTATAGAAAACACTATGAATGAATAATCAGAAATGTTAAAATCAATAAAGCCTAAACTTGTCTCGAGGAAAATAAAACTCACTTTAAATGAGATTACATACTGCAATATCACACGCGCATATGTGTGAACACTCGCATACACACAACACAACACATAAACACACACCCCACTGATACACTAATAAAAGCTAGTCATCCAGTCTTAGTACAAGAAACTGAAGATAATTACCCTTCCTTTTACATACCTGTATTATTATATTTTCATGGGAAAATTTTGTAAGAAAATTCAGCACAGATTAAATACTGAAAAGTCTATCTGTACTGATGCCTTCCGGTGAAAAGCCAGGCCCCTGTTTGCAGAAACTGTCTTTGTAGATGAACCTCATTCCTCTATTCTTAGAGTTCTGAATGTAGTTGGCCTCGGTATACACTGAATTTTGGGTTCAGTGCACTAAGTGGCCAGTTTATAAGTCTATAATATTCTTATTTTAAAGTGTGTGTGTGTGTGTGTGTGTAATTACCAAACATTTTCTTTAATAAAAGTAGGTCATGCGAATATCTCATGATACTAGCCCCTACTTGTTCACCCAAAGATCCATTTTCTCTGCCTCCCTCTTAGCAAACTAAGTACTGAAATAACAAATAATCATCCACTTTGATGTCATTTCTCTGGCAGCAGAAAACTATTTTTGTTATGTCTTGATATATCACCATTCACAAAGACCTTCTAGGTTGACTATGGCTTTATTTTCATATGAAGCTTAAAAAAAACATTAAACAGTAGTATAACATAGTTGTCATTTTTACAGCCTTACTCCCAACTCTTAGATGAGAAAGGTTACTTCTTCTTGACGGATCCTTCAATGAAATATTTATTTTATACCCCCATGACTTTACCGTGTGCTGCTATGGAAATTACCAGAATATCACATATTTAAATCCTGAGTTTCCTCACAGTGTCATGAGAGAGAAATAAAAGACCACCAACAACAAAAAAGCCCTTCATTTGAAAAGAACCAATAAGTAATTTTTAAAATAATGAGAGAAAACATTTTAAATTGTAAAAGGCAAATGGATTTATATTTGAAAATGGTACATTTAAAGTATTCTCTACAGAATCTTGCTTTAAAAACAACGTTTCATCAATTTTTCTTGACATCCATAATAATGACAAAATATTCTTATACGTTTTCATATGTATTATTTTCCAAAAGGTATAATAAAAGCTGTCAGTTACCCCTCTGCATACTAACAGGAAAGCACAATCCTTTGTTCTGTGTGAGACTACATTTGCACATTATAGAAGTACGAAATATTTACAAAGGGAAGGTTAAATCAATACAGCTCTAAAATTTGTACTTCAGTCTTCAGGGATTTATATCATCTTGATTTAATGAAGTACGAGGAGTGAGAATGTTGACACACAGAAAAAAATACTTCGGTTTCCCCTTTATTGTACATACAGAAAGTACTGAGGTAGGATTTGTTGATACCTAAGCAGTAACTAATTATTACACATTTTATGTCTCCACCATCATTTGAGAGATCTCATGGTGAAAAACAGACACTAACTACCAAAAAGAGAAAAAAAATGTAAAGAGATACTGTATTTCATTTAATTTAACTTGTCAAAAATCTTTTAAAATATTTTATATTTAAAAATACTATTTAATCCTCATGGTACTAAGATTAGTCCAGATATATAAAAAATAAACTATATAGTTATTTATAACACATTATGCATATTATATACTTTGGACATAATGTGTTTGCTTTTCATATACTGATTATTTATGCTTATATATCTCAATAATACATATTAGAACTATGGATATAAATTCCCCCTACAGCAGTATAAGACTATGCTCAATAAACAGAACAGAAAGCTCTCCTATTATTTATAAAACTAGCCAAACTCACCAATTGTTCCAATAAGAGCTTTAATAAGGATGTGCAAAGATTGGAGGAAAGAAGCAAAGAGCTTTGAAGCTATACTTTTAAAAATAAACAAATGAAATAAATTTAGGATAATAGCCATTCATAAAAGGGCATAGGATGTATCAAGGTGAAAGTCTAGGTGAATTGCAGCTTCCTTCTTTTATAGAATTGATTAATTTATTTCAAGTTGACATTGCCACAGTATTATATATTTCCTATTTTGTTACATAAACTAGAAAGATTTTTAAAAATTTAATGTTTATTTTAGAGAGAGAGAGAGAGAGAGCCAGAGAGGGAGAGACAGAGTGTGGGTGGGGGAGGGGGAGAGAGAGATGGAGACACAGAATCCTAAGCAGGGTCCAGGCTCTGAGCTGTCAGCACAGAGCCCGACTCAGGGCTCCAACTCAGCTCAGAGCCCGACTCAGGGCTCGAACTCACGAACCGCGAAATCATGACCTGAGCTAGAGTCGGATGCTCAACCAACTGAGCCACCCAGGTGCCCCTAAACTAGAAAGACTTTTTAACAATTAACATCAACTGAAAGATCAGACTGTGTTACAGAGGTTCCAATAGATGAATTCAAAATATCCATTTACAAGACCCCATGACTGTGAACACCTGATGTAAAAGAGATCAAAGGGGAAAGAACAAATGTTGGTGAACCTATGACTCTGGTTCTGACAGTTATCTCCTCTGTGACGTAAGATAAGTCTCTTTACCTCCCTGAACCCCAATTACATTCCTATATGAGATAAATAAACATGCTTGCCTGCTTACCTCACATGACTATTTTAAAGACCCAAAGATATTATAAACTTGTTTGTAGTGTGTTATGCAATTCGGAGGGGATATAAAAATCAGTTTTACCTCCATATTATGTATTGCTTAAGTGTCTATTAAAACAACTCATGGGTAATTAACAACTATTTACTGAGTACAGATTCCCCAGCACATACCTGTTAAAAAGCTGAAGCCCAGGGTCCCCTGGAGTGTGCAGCAGTAGAAAGAGGAAGTGAAAATTAAATTTGAAAAGTGAAGCAAACAAATTTCCTTGCAGTAAACTACACATAATCATTTAATATCCATATTAACTGGAAATGCTTATCTCATATTTTATTATATTTCACATGGGCCTCTTAATTAAGTAATAATGTTATTATGTGTCTTGGCCAATGTTCCTCAGAAAATAGAACATTAGACATAGCTTTAAGTGCTAATGTGTGATTAGGGACTGCAATACCAGGGAGCAGAAGAGACACAAGGAGATTGAAGCAGGGACGGAGGTGGAGCTGGTAAGAAATTGTTTGAGGTGGCTGCTACCAATAAATGCAATTGATGGGAATGCAAGCTGGTGCAGCCACTCTGGAAAACAGTATGGAGGTTCCTCAAAAAACTAAAAACAGAACTACCCTACCACCCAGCAATTGCACTACTAGGCATTTATCCAAGGGATGCAGGTGTGCTGTTTCAAAGGGACACACGCACCCCCATGTGTATAGCAGCACTCTCAACAATAGCCAAAGTATGGAAAGAGCCCAAATGTCCATCGTTGGATGAATGGGTAAAGAAGATGTGGTATATATATACAATGGAGTATCACTCGGCAATCAAAAAGAATGAAATCTTGCCATCTGTAACTATGTGGATGGAACTGGAGGGTATTAGAAATTAGTCAGTCAGAGAAAGACAAAAATCATACAACTTCACTCATATGAGGACTTTAAGAGACAAAACATGAACATAAGGGGAGGGAAACAAAAATAATATAAAAACAGGGAGGGGGACAAAACAGAAGAGACTCATAAATATGGAGAACAAACTGCAGGGGTTGTGGGAGGGGGGATGGGCTAAATGGGTAAGGGCCCCTAAGGAATCTACTCCTGAAATCATTGTTGCACTATATGCTAACTAGTTTGGATGTAAATTTTTAAAAATTAAAAATAAAATTAAAAAAAAAATAAATAAATGCAATTGATAGTTTGATTTCCTGAGCCCTCCCTCTAAGAAACCATATAAACTACATCTCATGACTATTCTTTGAGTGCACAGAGAAAGGGGAGAGGGAAGTGATTTGCAAGTAGCTTCCACCCATCAACATTTTTGCTACACCAGGCATGAACTCTTGCTGGCATTCAGAACCCTACAGTGTCCCCACCTTCAGTAAACAGGGAATCCCTGAAGCAGAGGTGAGACATTGTTGGATACTTTTGTCAAAGCCCACAGAAACAGCCGATCCACAGGCACGTGGGGCTGAGAGGATCAGAAACGGGCAGAAGAGATGGCCGGTGCCCCACAGACAGAGCAGTTACTACATTCCAGTTTTATTCTCACAAACAACTTGCTAACTTTGTCCTGCTGAGGTTCTCAGCTTGTCAGTAGGACACGAGATGACGACAGAGCTGACAATTTCAGCCTATTTCAAGCCTGCCCATGCCCCGCCTCAATCAAATTAAGCACACGTTAGAAACAGGCACCTTTAACAGAAACAGTCCTATTTACGGGACATGGCAGATAAAAGGGAAAACACTGTGACAGCTATCCTACCATTATTCCACAAATAATTCCCAATCTCTAGTGACAAGTTAGAAAAATCTCACGCTCTTGGTGTTTTCCTCACGTCCATGATACTGATTACTTAGCACTCTTAAACTAAGACTTGCACATTGCTGAGTGCCTATTAAATTGCTTTGCTCATTATTTCAAGGAATTTCAAGAGAGAGGCATCTAAAATCATGATCTGAGTAACGAGCAAGTTGTATATCTGAGCGTCCAAGCTTCAGCTGTGAGTTGGCCACCTTAGAAACATGTGCTCCCCCCTTTCCAAAGTTTTGTCCATTTGGGCCTGGTGCACTTTTCCCTGGTTTCTCCTCCCTAGTCAACCTTATCATTGAGTGATGTGGAGAGACGAGGCTATCTTCGTTAGATAACTCTTTTATCTCACTTATGATGACAATATTTGTCAATAATCAGGAATCAAAATATTTTTCTGGATAATTTAGGATAACCAGTTAAGAGTAACTTCTGATGCACTGAAAAATTGAAATCAAAACCAGAAATTATTATGAACGCACATGCTTTAAAAATATGTAGCAAATAGTGTTTTTAAAAAATACATGCACACTAGAAAGTAAAGGCAAGCACTCTTGAGTTAAATAAAAAGATAGAACTTCTAGGCAAACAAATGGAAGATATAAACAAAACCAAATAGAAATATTAGCACTAAAACGGCAACAAACTCGAAAACAAAACAAAACCTCACCAGATGAGCTAAAGAGCAGAATGGAGGTGGTAGAGAACAGGGTTGATGAAGAGGAAGACAAGCAATAGGAATTATCCAACCTCAGCAATAGATGGTAAGTTTGCTATCTTCCAAATAAAATGGAAAATACTAGTTTTAAGTATGTTATGAGAGGTTAAATATGTATTTTGTAATTTCTAAGGCTACATGGAGAAAAACTATACAAAGGTGCATAGAGAAAAGCACAACTGCTAAATTAATATGAAATACTAAAAAAGGATTCAAATATCCCAAGAGAAGGCAGGAAGGGGAATACTGAAGTACAGAAAAGGGAAGAACAAACAGAAAACAAGTTTTTAAATAGTAGGCCTAAATCTAAATATGTCACTAACTCCATTAAAAGCAAATGGTATAAATGTGCCAATTAAACAACAGAGATTCTCAGAATGGATACAAAACATGAACCAACTACATCCTGTTTGCAAGAATCTTACCTCAATTGAAATGACATGGGTGAGTTACAAGTAAAAGGATAAAAAAGACATTCAATGTAAGCACTAATCAAAAGAAATCTGACATGACTATTATCATCAGACAAGCTAACCTTCAGAGTAAAGAATATTTCCAGGGTAGAAGAGGTATATTACATAATGATAAAAGGGTCAATCCACCAAGAGGACAGAACAATTCTAACTGTCACATACCTAACAACATAGATTCAAAGATTGACTGATCTGAATGGAGAAATAGACAAGTACACAATTCTACTTTCAGACTTCAACTCTCATCTCTCAGTAACGGATGGAATAAGTAGACAGAAAATCAGCTAGGAGATAGAAATGAACAACGTCATCAACCAACTCTAATATGTATAGAGCATTTCATCCCAAACCATCAAAGTACATATTTTTTCAAGTCTGTATACAACACTAAACAAAATAAACCATATGTTTATTGCAATGTTATCTGCAGTAGCCAAGATATGGGAGCAACCTTTGTGTCCATGGATAGATGAATGGATAAAGAAGATGTGGCATTATACACAATGGAATATTACTCGGCCATAAATAAAATGAAATCTTGCCATTTGCAACAATGTAGATGGACTTCAAGAGCATATGCTAATTGAAATAAGTCAGACTAAGAAAGACAAATACTATATGATTTCACACATATGTGGAATCTAAAAAACAAAACATGAATAAACAAACCAAGGAAAAAAACAGAATCAGACCTAAAAATACAAAGAACAAACTGATGATTTCCAGAAAGAATGGGGATGGGAGGATGAGCAAAATGGTAAAGGGAGTGAAGATACAGGCTTCCAGTTAAGGAATGAATAGGTCATGGGAACGAAAGGTACAGCACAGGCAATAAAGTCAATGGTATTCTAATAGTGTTGTACGGTGACAGACGGTAGATACACTTGTGGTGAGCACAGCATAACATACAGACTTGTCAAATCACTATGTTGTACACCTGAAACTAATGTAACCTTGTGTACTAACTATACTTCAATCAATCAATAAAAATTTTAAAAACAAAACAAACTTTAACAAATTTGAAATAATTAAAATCATGCAAAGTATGTTCCCTGACCATAACAGATTTAAAAAAAATTCTTTTAACGTTTATTCATTTTTGAGAGAGACAGAATGCAAGCAGAGGAGGGGCAGAGAGGGAGATACAGAATCTGAAGGAGGCTCCAGGCTCTGAGCTGTCAGCTCAGGGCCTGACGTGAGGCTCAAACCCACAAACTGTGAGATCATGACCTGAGCTGAAGAACCCATAATAGATTTTTAATAATAGAATATTAGAAAATATTAGAAAAATAGAATAATATAAAAATCTCTCACACACTTGGAATTTAAACACTACCACTCTAAACAATACGTGGATGAAACAAAGATTCTGAGGGAGATTAGAAAACATTTGAATTAAAAATGAAAATACAGCATATTAAAATACTGAGATACTGCCAGAGCACCTGAGTTGGTCAGTTGATTAAGCATCCAACTTCAGCTTAGGTCATGATCTTGCAGTTCACAGGTTTGAGCCCCACATCCAGCTCTGTGCTGAAGGCTCAGAGCCTGGAGCCTGCTTTGGATTCTGTGTCTCTCTCTCTCTCTGTCCCTCCCCTGTTTGCACTCTGTCTCTCTCTCTCTCTTTTTCAAAATTAAAAAAAACATTAAAAGTAAGTAAGTAAATAAGAAAATAAAATAAAATAAAATAAAATAATTACTGAGATACTGCCAAAGGTGTTCTTATAGGGAAATTTATATCAGTAAATGCTTATATTAGAAAATAAAACAAATTTCAAATCAATAATCTAAACTTCATCTTTAAGAAACTAGAAAAATAAATGTAAAATAAACCTAAAACAAGCAGAAGGAACCAAATAATGAAAGTAAGAACAGATATCAGTGAAATGGAAACCAGAAGAAAATTAATGAAAACAAAAGCTGATTTTCTTAAAACATCAAGAAAATGATCAATCCTCTAACAAGACTGACAAAAAAAATTAAGACAAAATTACCAATATGAGGATTCAGATACCAAAAGAATAAAAAAGTTCTACTATAAACAACTTTGGTACCACAACTACTAAAACTTCCTCAAGATGAAATAGATAATATGAATAATTCTATAACTATTAAAGAAATTACATTTTAGTACAGTCTCCCCCCACCCCCAAAAAATCTTCAGGCCCCGATGATTTCACTGGAGAATTCTATGAAACATGTAAAAAAGAAATAATAATTTTAAGCAACGTCCTGCAGAAGAGGAAGGAACACTTCCCAGCTAATTTTATGGGGTCAGCATTTATCCTGATTCAAAAATGAGACAAAAACAGTACGGAGGGAAAAAAAGAAAAAGAGACAGAGACAGAGACAGAGAGAGAGAGAGAGAGAGAGAGAGAGAACTGCAACCAAAATCCTGCATGAACATATATGCAAACATCCTTAAAATAACAGTAGCAAATCAAAATCCAGCAATATACAAAAAGATCACACCATGACTCATTGGTGTTTATCCTAGGAATGCAACATTAGTTTAATATTCAAAAAACAAAGTAATCCACCATATTAAAGAAGAAAAGACACAGAATTATATTAACTGATGCAGAAGAATCATTTCATAAAATTAAACATCCAGTCATGTAAAAATTCAAAGCAAACTAGGGAGAGAATTTGCTCAGCTAGATAAAGGACACACACAAAACCCTAAAGACATCATGCTACTTAATAGTAAAAGACTGAATGCTTTTTCTCTAAGGTTGAACACAAGGCAAGAAAGTACACTCTCACTTCACCTATTCAACACTGTAGTGGAAGTCCCTGCCAGTGAAATAAGGCAAGAAAAATAGCTATTCAGATTGCAGACAAAAAGTAGTACTGTCTCTGTCTACAAAACCATGATTGTTTATGTAGAATATCCCAACTTCTAGTACTAACAAATTGGTAGTGAGATCAGCACATACTGATCAATTGCACTTCTATTCACTGGCAATAAACAACTGAAAACTGAATTAAACTATATACATATATAAAATTGTGATTTTATTATGATATATATACTTTTAAATAGTTCCAAAAATTGACACAAAGGTATAAATCTAACAAAACATGTATAAGTTCTTTATGTTAAAACTAAAAAGTAATGACTGAAAAAAATCAAAGGAAACCAAAATATTTGGAGACATATTATATTCATAGATTTCAAGACTCAACATAGTTAAAATATCAGTGCTTCCCAAATTGACCTGTGTGTTGAATATAATTTCAATCAAAATCCCAGCTGGATTATTTCTTGCAGTTATAGACAAGCTTATTCTAAAATATATATTTAATGACAAAGAAACTAGAATAGCTGAGACAATTCTGGGAGATAGTTGGAAGATTCATACTTCCCAGTTTTAAGATTTACAATAAATCTTCAGTGATCAAATCACTGTGATGCTAGTGGTAGGATAGACACATAGGTCAATGAAACTGAATAGAAAACTCAGAAACAGACCCACACAAATATGCCAATTCTCACAAAAGTGCTAAAGCAATTCAATGGAGAAAGGATGGCCTTCCAACAAATGGTATTCAGATATGCATCCATATGCAATAAAATGGATCTCAACCTAACTTTCACACCTTCCACAAAAATTAACTCAAGATGGATCACAGATTTAAATGTAAAATATTAATGGGGCTCCTGGGTGGCTCAGTCGGTTAAGCGTCCGACTTCGGCTCAGGTCATGGTCTCATAGTTTGTGGGTTCGAGCCCCGCATCGGGCTCTGTGCTGACAGCTCAGAGCCTGGAGCCTGCTTCAGATTCTGTGTCTCCTTCTTTCTCTGACCCTCCTTCACTCGTGCTCTGTCTCTCAAAAATGAATAAACATTTTAAAAAATGTTTAAAAAATAAATGTTTTAAAAATACATATGTGGAAAATTGTGGAAGTAAATTAACTCCCCTCTGCAGGGGAAGATGTCCCCAAATAATCAAATACCTGTCCTCTCTCAAGCAACTTCAGATAATCTTTAAAAAGAACTTTAAGAATGGAGAGCCACACTGGCAGTGTGGACCCTGCTCGGGACTCTCTCTGTCTCCCTCTCTCTCTGCCCCTCCTCTGCTTGCATGCTCTCTTTCTGTCTCAAAATCAAAAAATATTAAAAAAGAACACTAAGAAATGGCTTTATGCTATATTTCCCCCCAAGCTCCTAAATATATTAATAATATTTTCTAGGCAAGTTACCTTTTAGAATGTTATAATCTATGCATTAAGTTCTTCTGTATTTCACATTATTATTTCTTTCCAATCAAGGTGTTATTAAGCAGCAAATAACATTTGAAAGACATACTTAAAAGTAAACTAATATGTTGGAAAACTAATTACTACCCAAGGTGTCTAGTTTCCCTATCTCATAAGAACTGTGTGTGAAGATGATACAGGAATTCGGTCAACCTCAGTCAAAATGACATTGCCTCTGTCTAAGGGCGACTTAAAACATCACCCAGAATAGTAATTCAATGTGGCAACTTTTAAGTGAAATCACTTCCTGTCTGCTTACCATTGCTATTTATTAGTACTCAATTATATGTATGGACTAAGTTCATGATGATGACACATACCAGATAGTAATGATTTTTTAATACAACAAAGGTAGCACTTTTCAAACCTATGACCTGGAAGTGAGAGACTTTAAATTCCATTAATGATTTCTTGAGACAGCAGCCACCCCACTGTGAAGTCCAGGGAAAGGTGTGCATCTGTTGTTAATATATTATCTTAATGTTCCAGCCATCTGCCCAAATAAAAACCAGGATCAGGAGGTATTAAAATAAGTGTCCTTTCAGAAAGGGAGATAGATTAGGATGTAAAATTACAGAGCCCTTTTCTAAGATTCAATAACTAGCAGAGTAAAATCTTTTCTTGCGCTATGGTTACATTTTGGCTTTCTTACTACTATTTCTAGGTAGAAGACCACATTTCTGAAAGCTACTGGCATAAACAGGAAAACACTAAACCCTTGAGCTATGTTCCTAGATCATGTTTGATGGTGTTTTGGGTTCAATAAGCCACATAGCAACAAGCAATCTGCCATTTGTTATTGTCCTTGGTATGTAAGCTGATCTGAGCAAAGTAACAGCACATCTGATAAAACTTTTGTGGTATGGACATTTGTCTCACCTCTGCAGCCCAGAGTCTATATATAATGGCCTATGCTCCATTTTAGGAATATATTTGCATATTCCTGAAATCCCAAAACAGGTTGGATTTGTTTTGTTTTGTTTTCAAACACCTTGGTTGAATATTCTGTTCTTGGAATGCAGGGCTCTTCCTTTTGGGCTTGGTCATTGGGAAACAAAGCTCTAGCAGTTTCCTTCCACGCTTGCTATTGTCTTTACCTGCCTCAGACATAATCTTATATCCACAGACATGACTCTAAGTGCACCCCTGGTTGGCTTACACACCTGAACATTATCTCTGGCAAAACTTGTAGCGCTCTAAAAATTGCCTTCACCCTCCAGATTCATCAGCCATGTCAAAATGAGATGTAAAAAGGAAAGAGAAAGGATGATCAGAAACCAGCTCCACATTTGAACAAATGTTAAGGTTTCTTCAGACCCAATAATTTATAAGGATATGGGACTAAAAGGAAGTATTGTCAAAAATTCTTACTCTTCCTGAACAGGGATGCTTTCTATGCTCTGTTCAGAGCATATGACACACTGAACTCTGACCTCACATAAGTCCTGTAGAGACTAATTTACCAATTGACTTAGTCTACTTGCTAGTCCCGGCACATCCACGCTTTCTACATCTCACAGTATAAAAGAGGCTAACAATTTGTAGATTATAAGCTTACACATGGTCTACATCTGAAAATGTGCACATATTAAATAAGTATTAACACCTGGCCCCTGTCCTCTAGATGTTAGTATTAAAATTGAGAAGGCATCGCTTCTCAGCCTTTTGGCAAAGATAAAGTGTAGTATCTGTTCTTATCACTTTAAAATTGAGAAGGCATACATAGAAAAATGAAGACACAGTATAAAAAGAGGAATATAAACATATGTTCACAGAGAATGAAAGCCCAAGAGAATGACTCAGGGCAGTCAAGAAAATATAGCAGGCTATGACACAGAACACAGAGTCAAATCAAATAGAGAAATAGATAAAAGACATTACAACTCCAAATTCCTCATCCTATTAGATGCTTACAGTTAGTTGATGCACTTATTTTTTTCAATGGGTTCTTTATCTAATATTCCTCCTGTTCATGTCATTAATGGTCCTTTAGAACATTAGGAATAGAAATAATAACAGAAGAAAGAAAGACAAAAAGAAAGAAAGAAAGAAAGAAAGAAAGAAAGAAAGAAAGAAAGAAAGAAAGAAAAGACAAAAAGAAAGAAAGAAAGAAAGAAAGAAAGAAAGAACGAAAGAAAGAAAGAAAGAGAAAGAAAAAAAAAAAGAAAGAAAGAAAGAAAAAAAACAAAAAAAAAACAAAAAAAAACCCCAAAACACCTATTCCTGAAAAAGATCAGCAGTGGTGTAGCTCTGGGGTGCTTTCTGAACAGTATTGCCTGTTCTCACTCTAGAAGTATATTATACATATATCAATTTAAGTACTAATGGATATTTAGAGCACACTCAGTGTCAGGCATGGTTCTAAACATTTAACATATACTGTATTTCATTGGTCTTAAGATGCACATTTTTTGGTCACATTTGAACAACCTCTGAAATTGGAATAGGCCTTACACATGATGGAATATAATAATTTAATTGGCAGCATTTTCTCTTTCTTGTTGGTATGTAAAATAATGCTGCAGCTTTAAATCAATAACATCTTTGCACTGATGAAATATAGTCATAATTCTAACATCAGTGTAAGTATCTACACAATCCCATGTAAAATTCCCATTTTACAGAGAAGTTAATACACTCGCCTGGTTTCACACAAGAAATAAACATAAGAGCCAGTTTTCAAACCAGAAAGTATGGATTCCAGTTTTGTGCTCTCAGCCACTCTCCACAGTACTTCTCAAATAAAACAACAACAACAACAACAACAACAACAATAACAAACAAGCAGTAAAGGCAGTAAAAACAGACCTTCACTCCTCTATTAAGATCATCCTTACTGAAAAGAAATATAAAATATCCTGTCTGTGTTCATTTAAAACCTAAAGTATGGCCATAACAGTGTAGTTAATAAACAGTGTTTTGTCACAAGATGTTGAAGATGACCATGGGAGAAACAGAAACCTACGGGCAGTAATATAGACTCTAGTGCTTTCTATACATGGAAGGATATTGTCCATAATTATCATCTTCAATTCTTATTACAAGTTGTAAAGGAATAAGGCAGCAAAACACCTGGAAGGGATGTTGTAGAGAAGATGCCAATACTGAGTATGTGGTAAATCTGGAAATTACTTAAGGTGACTTTTGTCGACCTCAACACTACTGAGATTTTGGAACAGATAATTCTTTGTTGTGGGAAATTGCTTTTTTTATTGTGGGATGTGGAACACCATCTCTAGCTCTACCCAGTAGATACCACTAATACTCCCCCAGTTATGACAAACAAAAAATGTCTCTAGATATTAAAAATGCATGCTTGGAGGCAAAATCACCCTCAGTTGAAAATCACTGATTTAAAAAAAAATTTTTTTTCCCAATGTTTATTTATTTTTGAGAGACAGAGAGACAGAGCATGAGCAGGGGAGGGGCAGAGAGAGAGGGAGACACAGAATACAAAGCAGGCTCCAGGCTCTGAGCTGTCAGCACAGAGCCCGACGCGGGGCTCGAACTCACAAACAGTGAGATCATGACCTGAGCCAAAGTCAGATGCTTAACCAACTGAGCCACCCAGGCACCCCAAAAACCACTGATTTTAAGTCTCTTTTTTCTATCTAATACATTCTGTTGCATAAAGAAGACAATCAATGTTATGACAATTATGATGGGACTCAAGGAAGAATGGAAGAAAGGGAAAGAAAGAGGGAATTAGGAACAAAAGAATTCTACAATATTTACTAATATTCATCCTCAGATAACTTCAGCTTTACACTGAAAGTCTAGCTAATATACAATCCTTACCGTAAACCAAACATAAGAAAATTCACCCCTTAATGCAAAGCCCTATTTAGTAACTCTTACATGTAACTTTAGAAAGCATTTAAATAAAACGTTCAGCACAGGAGTGAAAAATAACTGCTCCCTTAGGAGTGCAATGGTTATAGATCTGATCCCTTAAGTACATTCTAGGTTTGTTTAAAAGAATTAATAAACAATGTTATTGACAGGCATATGCTCATTTCATTGTGATAAAATTATAATTGAATTGATAGGTAATGATCCTTTAAATCATAAGAATAAAGCTCAAGTGGATGCTTGCATGGACCTCAAGGCAGAATTTCTTTGCATTCATCATATTACTATTGATATGCTGTCATGCTGGTATTAATACTCCTGCGTGATGCTATATCAATAAGGTATTAACAAAGTTTTCATATTTTCTGTCCTTATGAAGATTTTTTTGAGAAAATATAAAAGAATAGCTCTGTGCTAGCAATATAAAATAAATCTATTCCAAATGTATTCACCTATTCAATAAATACTTAAGGAGCACCAACCCAGGATTTCTGATACAATATTAAGCTTCTTCTTGAAATATATCCATAAAAATAAAAATCTAAATCTATATTTCAGCTATGTGTAATTAATATGTTGTATTTGCTTTTATGTATTCCACCTATCTGTAAGTCAGGCTTTCTGAGCATTAGTAAAATATATAATTTAATATAAAACATATTAAGAGGCATCCCCCTCAAGATATGCCCTTGTTAGCTAAAATAAAAATGACTATAGTATATTATTTCAGACTTGTAAAATTACTTTCATCAACAATCTTTTTTTCTCTCTTGATGCTCACAACTACTCTGTGAGATTAAGTAGGTTCTATTTGATTACTGGTTTTATTATTACTACTATATCCATTGTAAAAATTGACAAATGAAATTTCAAAGAGATTAAGTGACTTGGCTAAGAACACTGTATGTCTAATTAGTGAGGGAAAAATCAAGTTTTTTTTTTTAATTCTAAGAATTATTTCCTTCATACTATAATGATGTTTCACTCATTTCCTTTGTAAAATATAAAATTCTTCCATTCCTGTTTTTTTTTCTAATGTTTTATTTATTTTTGAGAGAGATGGAGACAGAGTACAAGCAGGGCAAAGGTGGAGAGAGAGGGAGACAGGATCCATGAGGCAGGGTCCAGGCTCTGAGCTATCAGCACAGAGCCTAACGCTGGGCTTGAACCCATGTACCACCAGACCATGGCCTGAGCTGAAGTCAAATGCTTAACAGACTGAGCCACCCAGATGCCCCCTTGTGTACCTGTTTAAAGAACTAGATGCTCTTAGCACAGTGCTTCTCTGATGGGAGCAGAGGTCAAAATCACCTGAGTCTGCTCATCTGGGTAATTCACTATCGCACTCTTTGATAAACACTGCCTTTAAGAAATAACGTATTAACAGAAGACCATGGGGGAGGGGAAGGGAAAAAAAAAGTTAGGGAGAGAGCCAAACCATAAGAGACTCTTAAAAACTGAGAATAAACTGAGGGTTGATGGGGGGTGGGAGGGAGTGGAAGGTGGGTGATGGGCATTGAGGAGGGCACCTGTTGGGATGAGCACTGGGTGTTGAATGGAAACCAATTTGACAATAAATTTCATATTTTAAAAAAGGGGGAAAAAAGAAATAATATATTCCTATATTAACACTTAAAAATGAATGAGCGCATGATATATTCCCCAGACTCAGAAAAACTCTTCAGAATGGAGGTTAAGTAGAGAAAATGTAGTAGACAGGACTGAAATAGGAGAAAAATCTGTAAAAAAAAAAAAAAAAAGTGGAAGCAGGTAGTAAAACAAATTCCACTGACTGTTTAAATTTGCTTGCAGGCATCCCTGCCACTGGGACTGTATTTAAGACTGTATTTATACTCGGCCATCCATTTTGAATTAGAAACACCATTTCCTTCCAATTGCTTTTATAGTGATGCCAAGCACATAACCAAATTTCCAAAAATTGATTTTCTTAGTACTAACCCAATGTCAGCCTGAACTAAAGTGTGCGTCAAAGTCAGTTTTTAAAAATGTAGTGTGTCCTCTGTTTCATATCTTAAAAGTTCTTGGCCTAGACCACTTGGCAGTCCTGTAAATTTGTTAGCAATTTTTCTTTCCATGCAAGAGGACATCATACAATAACATAAGGCTGAAATTACAAGCCCACTTAACATTTCATCAGCAGAAAGGAGGAAAGAAGGGACAAAAGTACTCATTGTCTAGAAAATAGTAATGATATTTTACATTTATATGGTGCTTTGATGTGTTCCCAAGGTACTTTCACATATATCACCTTATCTAATATAAACCTATAAGCCAGGCAGCAGGAGCCATAGCCTCATCTTGTGTTGGAGAAAATAAAAATTCAGTGATATTAAGTGCTACAGCCAAGGCCACATGCCTAGAAATAGCACAAGAGCACAGATTATTTGACTCATAAACTAGAAGATCTTTCTACATTCTCTATATAAAATACTTAAATACAACTCCCCATACTTATTCTCTGCCTTCTTTGTTATTTTCTATTCTTTCCATGGCTACACAATGTCTACACTCTCCCAAGGTTCTGCCCTAGGCATCTCTGCTCTTCTTCCTCTACATTCTGTCCCTGAGTTATCTCATCCAAATATTCTTTTCACTATTAATTTCCTTATTACCAAAACTATCCAAGGTTTTTTTTCTCCAACTCCATCTATCTCCAACCATCTCCTTAAATATCATATAGGTGTGTCCAAGTCTATGGAGGTAAAACTGAATTCACCATATATGCCAGTAAAACTGCTTCTTCACTTACATTTTCCCTCTCATGAAGAATGACATCATCATGAACTCAGATGCCCAAGGAGAAGGTCTAGAAGTCCTCTTAGATTCTTCCTACTTGTTGCTCACTCCTCACGTCCAAACACAAAGGCACAGCTCTCGTGGATATAACCTCTGTAATGTTGTCTAATGCCTTCCTCTCTTCTCAATCCCTACTGTCACTGCCTTCTTCATCCCTTTGTTTTATCTTTCCTCAGTTATAATAATATTCTCCTAACTGGTCTCTCATTGGTTTCTCTAAGTTCTGCTGCTCATAGCTGCCAAAAAAAAATTTTTTTTTTCCTGAAAACACATCTGGTCACATTGACCCCATGCCTCCATGAAGAACATGCCAGTATTTTCAGAATCAAGATCAACCATTAGTTTAGTTCATACAATCTTTCATGATTTTTGCTTCTTCTAGCCACTATGCTGACTCATACTTCTACCCACCCATTCCTGGGTCATATGCAAACTTCACTCCAGCCATGTGGAGATATTAACAATTCCCCAACCTTATGATGTGGTTCTGCCTTCCAAACTGCCTTGAATAATTCATTCTTTATTTCCATTACTTTTACATAGTTAATTCTTTTTTCCTTTCCAGAACTCAGTTCATACCTCACATTTTCCAGAATACATTTCTCATCCATATAATCACAGTCTAACTTATATGCCCCCGCACTGTATTCCCACTTATCAAGAGTCATAAAATGTTCCTATTACTTAATCCATTTATTTATCCTAAGAAGTTTCACAATATGGTGAAAGTGACAAGCATGAAAAGTCATTGGCATATTCTAGGAAAGCATATAATTTTTAATACCTTTACCTTCCATAAGACTTCTATACTCATTATACAACAACCACTACCTCACATCACCTTCATACCTCAATTTATTTTTTTACATCTGTACAACAGCTAAAGAGTGAACATTTTAAGCTATAGTTTCCCCCTGGGAATATTGACAGTGTTGCCATCATGTTTTCTCTTCAATAATGTTTAGGCAATTATTTTGACCTATTATTGAAAATTCTATTTATTTTATAAATAACAAAAATTAGTAGAAAAGATTAAATTGCTGATACAATTGCTGATACAATTGATTAAATTGCTGATACAAAATTAGTAGAAAGATTAAATTGCTGATACAAATAAAAACACTTTTTCTACAAATGTAATAAAATTGCAAACAGAAGAAATGAGGAAATTTTTAAGGTCAGGCATCCACTAGAATTTAAGTAGTTGATAATGTATTACTGCAAATAAAAGAACAAAAGCTTTCTGTGAATAACTGTTGAAAACAGATTATCTTAAAGAAGTATAGTTATGGGTTTTATACATTTTTTTTAGCTATGGGGAATGAGAAATCCCCTATTGTAAATCCTCTGCTGGGAAAAAAAGTTAGCATATTTTCACTTGTAAAGGAAACAGATGCATATTAGCCAGAAGCATGTTTTTACTGTCTATATTTGAAGCTTAAATATGATGAAATAAGCTGTGGATAGATACCAAGCTGACAAGGAGTGAAATGTGCTGGACTGTTCTTTTGTCAAGTTGTTTACATTGGGGGCAACATCTCCCAGATCCCCTAATTCCATATGGTTTCAGCTCAGAGTTGGCTAAAGGTGAAGTTGCATAAGACTTGAGAGGTGGAAATGAAACAATAGCCATTACACTCTGGATATCAACACTGGTTAGAAGCAAGTTGCCATGGTCCATGTGGTTGGTTCCAGTGTGTCATCTTTCCTACTCAGCAGCCAGCTTCATTCCTATTGGCCATAGTAACAAATAGTGACCCCAAGCCTATCTATCAACACCACTCAGATATGAACTCAGAAAAGTAATAGCCACAAAGAGTAAATAACTTCCCATAGACTTCTACAGACAGTGAAGCAGGTGTAGGTGATCTGATTAAAAGTGTGGTTGTGGGGGCACCTTGGCGGCTCAGTCAGTTAGGCGTCCAACTTCAGCTCAGGTCATGATCTCGCTGTTCATGAGTTTGAGCCCCGCATTAGGCTCTGTGCTGACAGCTCGGAGACTGGAGCCTACTTCAGATTCTGTGTGTCCCTCTTTCTCTGCTCTTCCCATGCTTGTGCTATGTCTCTCTCTCTCTCTCTCTCTCTCTCTCTCTCTCAAAAATAAATATTAAAAAGAAAAAAAAGTGTGGTTGAGGTCCAGCCAGAGCCAACATCAACTGCCAGCCATGTGAGTGGCCATCTTGAATGTTCAGATGACTGCACTCATAAGAAAACATGAGCAAGAAGCACCCCACTCAACCCACAAAGACAGATATTAATAACAAATGTTTTAAGCCAATACATTTGAGGGTGGTTAGCAATAGATAACTCGAGTGTTGACAAAAAAGAAGGAAATGCCTTAAACAGTGCAACATGGAGGTGACAGTTGTCATTCTTTCTTCTCAGAAGAAACAGTAGAGATAAATTACCATGGACCCAGAGGCCAAAGATTTAGAATTAAGTTTATTTTTAATTTAGTTTCTTGTAAGTGAGAATTAAAATACAAATCTGAACACTATCCAAAGCACATTTCTTTTTAGATTATGAATCTCTGCCAACAGATACAGAATTCTAAGACACTATTCACAGAGAAGTATCGAGTGAAAAGGGAATACAAGGGACTTTTCTGCAATAATCCTTATGGATTAAACTACTATTTAACCAACTGATTTTGCAAAACACCAAAAGCCAGTATGTAATCTTGGGCAATGATTAACATATATTTCTTAAATACAGTGAAAAGTAAAAAGTAAATTATTTTAATTTATGGATTGTGAATTATAAATTCTGAAAAACAATGTTCAGCTTGTCTTTCTTCTTTTTTCCCCAACTTTATTGAGGTATAACTAAATACAAATGCTGAACATAATTAATGTATACTATTTGGTGAGTTTGGTTTCTTATGTTTTCTGAGAGCAAAACTAACCTATGTTACACTTTTCAGAGAAAAAGTGAAGGTGACAGAATGGATGTTATACCACTGGTATTCTGTGTACAATTATGGGAAAAAAGATCTCTCTTTTTTTTTTTTTTTTTTTTTTTTTTTTACTGTGGTACAGAAATAGAGAAAAATAGAGACAGGGCTAGATGGCGGAGGGAGGCAGGAATAAATACAGTCTGAGAGATATTTATAATGTAAATAAAGGATGTCCTTTGTGTTTACATAATCTGGTTAATGATTTGGTTAAATGGAAAAATCATGACCCAAACAGTGAATCTGTGTGGTTTCAGTTTCAAAGACTCATTCTGGGACGGAATAGCAGGAGTTATTAGCTCTGCACTCATGTCTTATGGGGAAGACCAGAACCAATAAAGCCATCAAACCTAAAAAGCATTCTTAAGAGAAAAAAGAGAGAGAGAGAGAGAGAGAGAGAGAGAGAGAGATTTTAAAGCTCAGGTTCTCTTGCAGTTTTCTTGTCCTTATGAAGTTAGGTATACTATACAAATTAAAATTTTAAAACAGGTACGATTAAATTCTACAGGCCATTATAGCCAAACTAAATCCTTTTCTAACACTAAAGTAAGAAAAGGTAATTATACATTCCTTAAGACATTAACCTCAAAATTTTATTGAGCTGGGGAGAGTTCCACCAAGACTTTTTCAAAACCTATGTCAAAAGAAAGATTAAGAGCTTCTACACTATTTCTCTCTTAATATTTGGGGAAATTTTTCATTTATCCCTAAGAAATGGGGTTATACCTTTGCTATCATATATCCATAAAAAGACATCAGACAGAAGAAAAAAATGTTTACTTCCCCCTCACCATCAGGCTAATTGTATACACATTAATAGGTTGTGAGTCAGGGTGAGCTGACTCCGTATTCTTACCCTTTGTTTGCTAGCTCATCATTCCCAAATCCAAAAAACACTGAGAATCATAGGTATTCGCGCCCTGACATCCTAAAGAAAACAATTCTGTGTAAGTTCTAAAGGTGTATGAAAGATACAATTAGTAAAAAATTGGTCTTCCTCCTATTATTTCCTGTGGGAAAAAGGAAGGGCAAATTTTTCCTCAATCTTCATGTTATTTCAAAATATTCAGTACTGAAAAGAACCTTGCCATTTGAGAAAATTGAAGCACAATTATACACCAAAAAAAAAAAAAAAAGATTTTTAATGCAAAATCGCCTACCACATTGAAAGTAAAGTGATGCTTTACAGCTAACCCCCAATGACTCCCTGTGTCATTGTTTGTTAGACTTTATTTACCAGAATGCTGTTTGAACTACTACATTCTACAGGAGATACAACAAAAGACCTTTTGTTGACACTGACCTTGACAACAACCCATCTCTTTCTTCTCCCTCACTTCCAATCTTCTAGGTTAATAGTGTAATACTAGATTTTTTTTTTACATGAAGTTAAAAGAAAAACTATTTCCCAAAGGCTTCATCATTTTTCCATTTGTCATTAGCATGATTCCAAGAAGAATATGACAGAAAATGGAAGAGTTGTCCAGGAAGTTTGGATGATTAAACAATGGGATAATTTGCTGAGAGGCCCTGGGATACCACCAAGGACTTCTAAAGCATAAATCCCCCTAACAATAGTCTCCATCAGAAAATCTATCTCTAGACTGAGAAAAGTTAGTTCTCGTTTGGATTAAGGACCCAATGGAATATTTGAAACCACACAGTTAAGCCAATTTAATTGGGATTAGAGGTTAAGGGGGCAAACAAAGAGGTCTGTGGGATTTAACTGGGCAAACTATGTCTTTGTCTCAACTGTATTATATGCTATATTCTAGCATATGATAGTGTATTGTCTCTACCTATATATCCATCCACCCATCTATTTACCTCTCTACCTATCAATCTATCAATCTACCAATTCATCATCTATCTATCATCTAATGAAGCCAAATAAGGTAAATAAGCCAGAAAAGTCCTCCTTCTTGAGAGGAGACAACTGTATCCACAGAAGGCCAAGCAGCCAGCAAGTTGGGGCCCTGGGAAAAGGAGGCAAGAACAAGGCCAATTACACTTCCAGGCCTTGTGCTAAAGAGCCCAAAGGAGTCTTCTAAGCTCATTTGAGTCAGACCCCCTGTACGTACGTGGGGCAAAGCAAACAACACAGAGGAGGCTTTTCGTGAAATATACTCACACCCTTGCAGCACCTAAAGTAGCAGTGAGTGACTGGTCAGTCTTCAAGGATTTCAAGACACCTATCTTGACCGCACATTAGCACAACTAACAAAGGACAGCTTATGCATTTTATTTCCAAATAGCTTAGACAGCAGCAGTCCCATGTCCCAAATAAACTAGATCACCAAATGTCTTCAGTTTGAGAAAAGTTCATGTCATTTCAGTATGTTAAAGTAAAGCTTGTTTGATACAAAAACAAACACAAACAAACAAACAAAACCTTTTGTCAGCCTGATTTGAGAAAAGTTAAGAGTGGAAGCAAACGTAAAATAAGAAAACATTTTAAAAACTGACAAGCACTTCAACGTCACAACTGCCCGTGCTCAAAACCACAAGCTTCGTCACGCACGCAGGCCCCAGATATCTCCAAGTCAGGTGCCTTTGGCTCCCTGTCCCACCATCTACAATTTTTCTTTATCTTTCACCCACTCTTTCTTTTTCTTTTTTCTGTCTTAACGTCAGGTCTCAGAACCACAGCGATGCATCTCACCAAGCATCAGCTGGTCCCTCCAGAGCATATGAGATATCTCCATATTAAAGCCACAGCCCACTTCTTTCCACGCTCTGGTGCCTCAACTTGGTAATTGTGTAGTTAAAAAGGTCTTCTCTCACTCTAGGAAATTTGAAGGTGAAAACCACCTTTCCTTCAACTTCATTCCTACCATCTACCTTCTAACCAGAATTACAGTAGGTAGTAACCAAAAGTGTGTTGGGTTTTTAAATAAAACTCAAGAAAAAAATCTTCTTGAGAACAAATAAATCATTGTAGCTCAATTTTTATGATGAAATAAAACTTTATAATTTGCTTTATTATTTAGGTTGAAAATTGGAATAAACATCAAAAGTGCGTGCTGATTCAATGGTAAGGATAAATAATATGTGGGCATGAATTTTCTTCTTCCAAATGAACCCAAGATAGCCTTTTCATCCTTTACATTGTGAAAAGACTGTGTGTTGATGGGATTGCTTATCTTCTCCCCCAATTAAAAGTTACTTCAGAAAAAAAAAATCATATGCCCTTTTATGTGTGTGTACTTCTCAACACATAAAAGTCCCACATCTTAGACACCCTACCTTAATAAAAGAACTACAAAACACATCAATATCAATTCCATTCATTTTTAACAACCACTTTGGAAACTGTGGTGACTTTAAAACAACATTTAATGACCTAAAATGGCATCTAGCCCTTCACTATTTATGAGAATCTTGCCCTTGAATTCTAAAGAGTTAATATCAGCTAAATATAGTCTCCTGAACAGTTGATGACTCAGGAAAACCATCTATTTTATCTTCAGGATTTCTCATTACTGTGGATCATTTATGTAATCTCATTCCAGAATTACTCATTTCCATCTAAACCATAAAGCACATGCATACGTGCACATGCACACACACACGCAGACACACACACACACGCACACAGACACAAATCACACAGAAATAGGAGCTATTCTAAAATAAGACAGCTGAGATTCCTTGAAAATTCACATGAATTACTTGGCTTTAGTGCAATCCTTCATCTTTAAAACCATGTAAATTATCTCAATAAACCAAAGAAAAAGGACAAAAGTTATGATTTTCTCTCCAATAAAATGTGAACTGCATGTAACTCTTCATTTATAGCCACGCTCATTGTGAGCAACTTTCCCGAGTTAGAATTCAGAGAAATAGCACAGAGAACACATCAGCTCTCACCGCTGAACCATGACTCCCAAGCCACACAAACACCCTACTCAGCACACAGTGTACCTTTGGGGAAATTTCTACCAAGCCCATTTCATCACTTCCATAATTAGTTCAAGGAAGGTAAAAGAGCAAGCAGGCCTTTAAACAAATGGGTCAGCTTAGAAACATAGTTTTAAAGCCTCGGATTTTGAGTTTTCTTTTTAAAGAAAACTCTCAAGGCCTCTTTTGACGTTTTCGTCATCAAATAAATGATGGCAATTTCTCTTCATTATGCACTTTTAGGCTGACAGAGGTTCTCCAGATACATTTTTTGTCTCATTTGATTGACCTGTGGGCTATGCCCAAGCCCAGCAGGTATTGTAATATCTTCATTTACAGTGAGGCATCTGAATCTCAGGTATTTTAGTTGAGTTGTCAAAAACCGCCCTAGAATGGGTGTTCAAATCAGGACTGGAAATGGATGTCTGTCTCCAATCCGGGGCTTGGCAGAACTCACTCTTTCTATATAAACAAGTATATGTTTACTTGCTTCCACTATTAAATGGTATTTGGAAATAAGGCCCTCCCAGCACTAACTATGCCTTCAGTGCCCACAGTTATTCATATTCGTCCCTAGGCACCTAATTTACTTTACAGAGTGGCTTGAGCCCAAGGGAGAGTCTGGGTCACTGATGTTTAGGGTAACTGTGCACTCCCTAGCCGTTGGTTTAATGTTTCCTATTTTATGACTCCAGGCCCAGTCCCACATCTCTGCTGGATTGCACTGTCCTGAAAAATGTTTATATGTATCCAGGGACTCCAGTAATGGGCCCATAAAAAATTCAATAAAGAAATGTTTTAATCAAAATACGCTGTCTGACATCACAGAGTCACCAGAATTCTCATTTAAAATTGGAGCGCATCGTTGAAAAACGTTGATTGCTGTTGTAACCTCACTGGTTTCTAAATGCATTCTGTTCATGCTCTGCTGTTGATGGAACTGGCTACTGATGTGTATCCTTAGAAGAACCTTTTTGTATAATGAATAAAGAATCTCAAAATATATGAAAGGGGCCTACCGTCTCTCCCAGCAATAGTGCCAAAGAAAGAAAAAAAGGGCAGCTGTCCCACTTCCTTTTGTTGGGTAGAATGATCATGTGAACACCATAAAAGAAATATATATCTTTAAGAGGAAAGAAATGTCTTTTTATTCCCCCTGAGCAACTGCACGTGCAAGTTTCTTAAAGCATCTTTTCTGTGCAAGCTGTAGGTCCTTTTCCAAGGTGAATAAAATCTCCACAAAATGCCTGCAAGGAGAGATGTTCCTGATGCTTCCCTTGGGCATTTGCTGAGCTAGCCAAAGTATGCACTCATGCTATAGATCACTTTGGCACTATTAAAGAATTACAGGGCATCACATGGTCTTGTAGGAATTAATCACTGCTTAACAGTATGTGCTCCTGTGTTTATGAAGTCATTTGGAATATCTGCATGTAACCAGTGGCTTGCTGAATGGAGTATCTGCAGGTAATGAACCATGGCATTGTGTTATGGTCGAGCTGGAGAATGTTCCAATTGGCAATTAATATGCTAACAGTGGCAATGTATTTATTTTAGGGAAACTCAGAATCATAATTTGAAACTTTTTATAAACCACACAGAGATCCTATCTATATCATGACAAAAAGCCTTCACAAAGGACTTCAAGGTGGGATGGGACAAAATCAGAGATAAATACCCTCTATCATTTTATGGTAAGTGACTCTTTAAAGGCACAGCTCATATAGCCTTATGCCGTATTTTCCTTCAGGGACCCCTCAAAAACATTAACTAAAGAGTATATAGTAAATTTCAGTTTCTAAGTATTTGCCATCAATAAAACAGAACTGTGGGTTATGGTCTTAGCAGACCATCTTTAGCAATATTTAACTGCCCTAAAGAAACTTCGGCAAAAACAAGAAAAGGAAATTAAATGAAATGAAGTGAAAAGAAAAGAAAAAAGAGAAGTGGGGATAAACAACTTTATACTTTACATAAGCATGTAGGAGCTGTTTAGCGGTTAAGGGATACAGTGAGTATTAAGACCAAGTGAGGAAGTCCCTTTCTGGATTTCTCGAACGTTACACAATTTTTCACTTATAAATATTTATCTTCCTAGTGTGATTCAGATGATATACTCAAGCATCAATTAGCTTCCCAATAAAAGACAAGATGTAGAAATGTGAGGATTTATGTAAGGCTGTCAAGCTGTGTGCTGCTAATTCATCGCTAGTTCAAGTTGTTTACCATTATTGTACCTCATTTTTAAAATGTTGAAGAAGGTTTTAAATAGATGCTTTTGGAATTTATATGTAACAAGTACCCTAGAGTGAGTGTACTCCAATTTTACTAGAATTCTGGTATAAGCAGTAATCAAATTGTTAAGAATTTGATATAGCTGAGGCAATGATCATCGCTCTCATTTCATGTTTTAAATTTGTCCCAAGAAATGTGGGAAATAGAAAAGAAATAATTCGTGTTCCTTTCTCCACTCCGACACTTCCATGAATTATTACATTTCCAAATAATTAGGATACAATCTCATGTGTCCTATTTGATTAGCAATTGAAATCATCACCTTCAAATTATTCAGGATTCTTTTTTTTTTCCTTTTCAGCCAAACTTTGATCATGCCAGATTAAAGAAATAAATCCAAAATCACCAGTGATAACAAAGATATGCTCCAGGTAGCTAGCAAATTTTCCTAATTCAGGATTTTAGTTTTTAGTTGGTAAACCTCCCAAGCAAGTCTCCCAGTCCCAAAATATTAGAATCCAAAAGTATCCATTCATACTTTTATTTACTGACTATTCTACCATCCTCTTAGTATGCGCTGGTCATATAATAATATGAAGGTCTGAGGTTAATGCAGGGAAAGGCAAATAAGAAGGCTATACTGAACACCGACACATTGTTTTGTTAGCAAAATAAATGTCTAATTGGAGCCAGGGTTGTACTCCTCCTTAACCAGCTAGAAAGAGTGAGAGAAGGGATGTCTTTTAGGCAGTGAACGTTCAGGTCCATGATGCATTGAGAAAGGTGTGACTTGACTTATCCAGGACTTCTTGTGAACTTTATACCCATAAGATGTAGAATCCTTTAAAAATGACTACATATCCATTAAATCAAAGACGAGAATACCTAGTCTTTACCATTCACTTTGAATCAAACCATATTTTGTTTCTCATTCTGTTTATATCTCCCAATGCTGTCTTTGCTATCCAGAGGTGGCCAATCAGTCAACCCTAAAACTCCTTCTTTGGAAACAAATTCAGGTGAGAAATGATTTCCCTGTGCTATGGAGATCTACCTCTTGCCAAGAACTTTTGCTGTAAATCAAGGAAGCAACTTCCCATGTGATCCTTTCATGCTTCACCTCTACCAAATTTTCTGTGCTCTCTGAACCCTAATTTGGAATTGAAGTTCCACTTTGTTGTATCATGGGGGGTGGGGGAGGATGTCTGGAAATGCTTTTGTGTTTAAAGGTGAGTCCCCCCAAGTTGCCCGATGTTTCGGTCATGGGCTTATGAAGAAAATGGAAAAGCAACCCGAATGGCTTGGCTGCCACCACACAAGTCAGAGCCACTTTCATCCCCTGTCTTCCGGCCTTAGTTTGCTCTAATGTAATCTCGTCTGCTGAAGCAAGAGGTGTGACCACTGTGTTATTATCTGCATTTCAGCTCTACACTCCGCTGGCCTAAGAGCACAGGAGTTTTCGCTCTCCAGCGTTACCTCTCAATCTGATTATGCCACACTATGAAAGTGAGCTCTGGCCTCTCTACCTGCCCCTTCTGCCTCATCGGCCTATATCCTGAATGTTCCAGCAACCTCTACTAATGCCACTGTTATGCCACATTTCTCTGCAACGCAAGGGTAAATAAAAGTTACATGCCTATCAGAAAATCAAGAGTTTCAAAGTAAATAGAAGTTCTCTCATCATCTCTAATTGTCACTTGCTGTGGATGTCAAACTGACAGAGTAGCAGAATCTAATTTCCTTGTTTGATTCACCATGAAATTAAACTGAACTGACAATTTTTATTTTCACCTGGCAAATTCGTCCGACACTATTTAAATCTAGCTAATCAAGTACAGTTATCTGCTGTGCACACTCATCTCCCCTACCACACCTCTGGTTTGCTGTATCTCACTTCCCGGACTCCCTCCAACAGCCGTGCATTGGATTACATTTACAGTTCTAGAAGGTGTAAAGGAATGCATGAACATAGTTAACCAAGGTGCCAGCAAATGTATCATGTCACAAAATTACTACTGAAAGATGAAAAAAAGAAAAGGAAAAGAAATAAAAGTAAAACACAAAACTCCCAGACTGCAACCCAATTCAGAAACCCCACCAGTCAGAGGGTTTAGCAAGGCCTGTGTTCAATGGAATAGAAAATATAATTCTGAAGTTAACTGACTTTTAGGAAAAAAACAACAACAAAAACCCCAAAAGTAAAACAAAAGCCTCCGTAAGAAATACACATCATCGTTCCAAAATAGTATTATGGTAGGAAGTGTGGGGTGTGTATTTGTCCGATGAAATGAGGCTATCTGGAGCAGGGGCCACTGATAGATGTGCTATATAATTTGAGCTTTCGAAGATAAGGATGATTCCACATCCTGGAGTCATTACACAATGTCCCAGTTCAAGGATCTATGATTATTGTAGGGCACCAAAAATGTCTAAGTTTTGCCACTTACCGCTGGCAATTACCAGCAACCCTCAAAGGGCAGCTTCGAGGATCATCAGTGAAGGACAGAATGGACTTACTCAGTAGACAGAACAATTAAATGGGTTTCTTGATGCACAGGGAGGAGCATGTTAGCTGTACCCAATGCTAGCCGATATATCATGTCTTCATGCCTAAACATCTCTTCAGTTCCAGGCTAGTTTCTGGGTTTTTACAGTGATTTATCACAGACAATGTCTGACCTTTCTTTGCGCCAAATCTGAGGTGAAGCTCCACGGGTTTAATATCAGTCCCAAGGCATTTTCAAAGATGAACTGAGACTGTAGGTTGATTCCACATTTGAGATACAAGCTAAAATATCGCTACATGTTTAATGATTATGAACCGTGTTAGAATCTGAGTAAATGTGTGGTTCAACCCTTAGAAAAATGCATAAAAATCAGCATGCAATTCCAGAGGGGATTCCTGGACTCCTTGAAGCCCTGACATTAACTGAACATAATCACAGCTACAATTTTTGAGCATTTTCTGTATGCTGGACATTGTGCTAACACCTTAGAGATATCCTCATACCATCTGGCCTGGCCTCTTCAGCCCTGCTGGGAAAAATCATTGCACTAAAAAACGCTAGGCCACTCACTCTTGAGGAAGTCACACGCAATTGCTCTTGTGACAAGTTTCTCAAGTACAAATAAGTACCTGCAAGGTAGGAGTGGCTGCCATTGTAACTTTAATTTAGGGCTTCTATCTTAAATTACCGACTGTTTTCACTTCTCCCAGCATCTTAATATATATAACGTATTTCTCTTTATAGAAAGTCAAATAGGCCTGTTCACTGAATCTCACTAACAGCTGCTCTGGAGAAAGACTAGCTGAGTCTGTATTTCCCCACAAGGTTTCCCAAAATGACTTTGGCAGCTATCATGTAACTTGGGGTTTTTTTAACCCACGCCCCATATATTCCTTAAGCCATTTTTTTCCCAACAAGAAGTGCAAAAACTTCAGTTTATTTGTATAGTTTTAATCCTTAGAACTGTAAAAGAAGTCATTATTATCCCCCATTTGATATAATGAGAAGCCAAGACCCAGAGAAGCTGAATAACTTGCTCTTGTCCACCCAGCTCATGAGTAGTAAAGCGAGATTTAAAACACAGTTCAGTCTGATTTTAAAGCCCAGGTTCTGAGTTGCTGTGCTCTATTGCCTTAAACTCCAGGATAAGAACCTCTGCTCAACAACACTGGTGTATTAAAAAATTGATGAGACATTATCCATAACTAGAATAGAAGAAGGAGTAGGAAGGTGACCTTCATCATCATAAAGCAGCTATGTTACTTAAGCTTAAGAAATAAGTTTAGACATTTCACTGCACAAATCCCATCCCGTCTATTGCCAAGAGTACCTTCCACAAATCTCTACCCAGTCAGCCAGCACCATTTATTGGAAGACTCTGTGATTACCTATGGCCATACCCAATAGAAAGCACAAGCCTAAGGAGAATCTGAGTCCTGAAGTCTTAAATCTATATTTTTGTAAATATCCATGCTATTTTTTGGATAAATATGAATGATGAAAATACTTCCTCTTAGCAAACAGGACATAACGGGCTTCATGGAAACCTAGCGATCTAACCTTAAGGAGCACGTTTAGAATAAATTCAAGAATTGGCACGGAATACAAATGGGTTAAATGTGGAAAATAGTATAGGAGCAAGTGCTAAAGGCAGAGGAGAAGGGCTGGAGTGCATATGACAGAGAACCTAGAGAAAGCTCACACCTGCAGAAGCAGAAGAGGAGGAGTTATTAGGATGAAAGTGAGGAACCAAAGCAAAATAAAGGGATTTGGAAAAGAATAAAGGAAGAGAGAGAAAGTAAAAAAAGAAAAAGCCCAGGGCCTCTTGATGTTGCATTCTCACTGGGCACTGTGGATTTTAGGTGGGGAAATGGAGAAGCAAGAGCAGGGCTTTGACAGAACATTTCCCTGCAAAGCGACTGTTCCCAGGGAGAAACAAGTAGCTGCTTGACCACTGAGGCAGGTGCAGGTAGGGAGTGAGCTCAAGGATGCTCCTCCTCAAATACCTGCTTGCAAAGTCGTGAATATTACTTTCTAATCCACATATGGATGCTGGACTTGGAATTCTAGAAAGGACTCCACAACAAGGATTCAGAAGAAAACAGAAATAACTGTTTTTTTTTTTCTTTAGGTGATACTGGTACCCAAGTATTCTTTCCATTTTTTGTCTACTTTTACAAATTAAAACATTATGAAAAGACATATTGTGCAATATACATAAGTGCAATATACTTAGCATTTTAGTGAAAGCAGTTAAATTCAGGCAAGGCCCAGGGAGTGAAATGTGAAATCAAATTGCTGAGGGGGACAGGAATTGGATCATCTACTATGTGTTTTAAGAGCAAATAGGAGCTACAACTGGCAAAAGGCTCAACACAACATTGCTTCCAGCGCAAACTATATGGTGACCAGAGAGTGTTTCATATCAGGCTTCAATATACAGAATAATAGTTCAAGTTGGAAAAGATTCAAGGGAGTAGAAGAGATGCTCACAGGGACAAAGTTAAATGAAGAAACCAAGGAAATGTGTACTTTTAGGAATTGGGGGAAAAGAGCAGAACAAATACAGTAAGATTGAGCTCCAAAGGTAAGGCAGAGTCATGGAATAAAGGAGGTAAATAGAAGGTGCAAACCAGGGCCATTGAAAGTACCAGAACCTAATGAGATAAGTAGCTTGTGCCAGAATGTAAATCAACATACTGTTTCCTTTCTTTGTTTCTTGGAGAAAATTTTGCTATTACTGCTACTACTACTATTTAAATAATAATAATATTAGGCAAAGAGCCAAACTAAACAGTGGGTTTGGCGATACAATTAATTTACTTTCTGTTGAAAGCTCCTTATCTCCTTGTGGACTGGTAACCAAATGAGCAGTTATGGGGACCACATGTTGAATAGGACTAGTTCAAACTTCAAAAGAGAAGAGATTGTCAACAGAAGTCTGAAAGGGCCAGCAGAGTGCCAAGTTAAGGGCAAACAACATCAACACCCAGGACAGGAGGGAAGACATGGCTTCCACTGAATGTCACAAAGGAAGTAAAGGCATTAAGAGAAAGGGTCAGAGAAAGGACACTTAAGGAGAGACAGGAGAGGGACAACAGCTCTCTGTTCATGAGGGAGCATGCAGAAGGAAGAGGAACAGAGGATGTCATTGCCGAGAGAGAGGGTAGGGTCCCTGGGCCTTCGGATACTGTCCCAAGTAGCTAGCACAGACCACAAAGTGGTTTCTCACCTTCAGAGTGAGCTGGAAAAGGAAACTGGAGGACTAATGAAAAGGTTACCAAATATTTTTGGAGTAATCATTATTCTAAATACCAATTTTAAAATGGTTGGTTAATATAATTTATACTTAAAAAGCATACTAAAGACTTTTATCATTGATGAAGTACAGCTTTCATTAGTTAAGGAATACCTAACCATCTGAAAATGATTCTTGGTACACATAATGATAACTGATTATATTTATTTGCTAGGGCTGCCATAACAAAGTACTACACTCTTGGTGCCTTCACAATAGAAACTTATTGTCTCACAGCTCTAGAGGGTAGATCAACATGTTGGGAGGGTTGGTTTCTTCTGAGACCACTCTCCTTGTCTTGTAAATAACTGTCTTCTCCCTGTCGTCACATGATGTGCATCAATGTCCTAACCTCTTTTTTAAATTTTTTTAATGTTTATTTCTTTTTGAGAGAGGGAGAGAGAGAGAAAGAGAAAGTGGGGGAGTGGGGGAGAGAGAGGGAGACACAGAATCCGAAGCAGGCTCCAGGCTCTGAGCGGTCAGCACAGAGCCAGATGCGGTGCTCAAACCCACCAACCGTGAGATCATGACCTGAGCGGAAGTCAGATGCCTAACCGACTGAGCCACCCAGGTGCCCCAACATTCTCTTCTTATAAGCAGAACAGTCACATCGGATTAGGGCTCATCAAATAATCTCATTTTAACTTAGTGACTGCTGTAAAGACCATTCTCCAAGTACAGTCCTTTTCTGAGTACTGGGTATTAAGGCTTCAATATATGAATTTGGGGATCACAGCCCATAACACTGATAAAGTTCCAACCCATAGTGAAACACCATGAGCACACTGTGTCATGTGCAACCATGCTCCCTACATAGAGACTAACATAGCACATTCCAGACAGAGTTGGGGAAAGAGAGAGGGGATTCATATTGGTTGGGTGGATGGTTTTGAAACACTTCCCCATTCTCTTACAAATTGTCCTTGGATCAACTGTCAATTTCACCTTTTCAACATTTCGTGTTGAAAATCAGTTAAGAATAGAGATCCACATATCCAAAGAGGAAAGTGGAATGGGGTGATGAGCAGGGGTCTAGGGTTATAAATGACATCGCTCAGGTCAAAACATCTGACACGGAATCAGATGGTACATTTCAGGGATTTGGGTTCTTGCTGCCTTTCTTAATCCATGGCAAAGTACTCTTTCAACATATGGCAATATCCCCTTCAAACAATCCAAGATGCATTTTGGGAAATTCAGAACTTGCAGTCTATAATTTAGACCTCTAGGCCATCAAAATCCAATGTGTTTGGCTTCGGTGAACCCAAATATTTGAAGGTTTTAGTGTCTTCCCTGTCTTCCTTTGGACTAGCATGCTCATCTTCTGGAGTCAATCCGGTCATGTTGTGGCTTTCCCCCTACCTTTGGGATATTTCCTCCCCGTTCAATTAGTTCTCTTCTATGGGCAAAAATCAAGGTATCTAGGTATCCCTGCCATTGAAAGATGCCATTTCATTTGTAATAAGTAGGAGCAAGAACTTAAAGTGATCAGCTTGAATGAGAGCCATCAGAATTGGAATACTTCTGCAAGGCTGGTGTGCAGGATTTTATTTTACTCCATTCCCTTTAGAGAGAACATCCCAACCTGCTCTGGTTCTTTGCTCATTAACAGCATAAATCATGCAAAATGTTAAAAGTCACTGTTGCAATGGTATTTGATAGAGAATTTAAATTAGACCACAGAGAAAAATGATGGTACAGCTCTGAGGCTGTATGATTCATTTCTTCGTACCAAACCAGAAGTTGAAAATGCAATGCAATTTTATAATGAACAGAAGTATTGCCTCTGGCCCTCATACAACTCCAAAAATAGTTAGAACAAGGCTGACCAAAAATCAGAAGGTCTTATATATGTATGTATGTATGCATATATAAATACACACACACGGACACACACACACAAAGATATATATATATATATATATCCCTCTCTCCTTCCCTCTCTTTTCATCTTTGAATATCATTTTTTCTGCTTCTCCCTTTCTTTCTTTCTTTGTGTCTCTATTACTCTGTCTTGTTTCTCTATCTATGCCTCCTTCTCCATGTCTCTCTTTGTCTCTGTCTCCAACCTATTCATTCTCTTACTCTCTTGCTGTCTCTCAGCCTGTATGCCTGTGTCTCTGTCTTTCTTTATTCCTGCCTGTCTTGTTTTCTTAGCCAAGTATCTAAGTCTCTTTTACTATGTGAATCTTGCTCTGTTCCCATAAATGATTCTCTCTCTCTCCCTCTCCCTCTCTCCCCCTCCCCTCTCCCTCTCTCTCTCTCTCTCTCTCTCATGTTTAGAGAAATTCCATTTTGATATATTCCTTTTCTATAGAGAAGCTATTTCTTGTGATGCTTGCAACCCACCCCCCCTGCCCTCCCCCCTTGTGGAGACAAAGATGAGAGCTCTTCTGCTCTCGCCAAAGCTGTGCATGTATTTCATGGGCCATCCAGCAGATGAAGTGCCAACCAGTACTTTCTATACCTCTTCACCCTGGAAGCTAAATGCATGCCCTTCTTTGAGACTCAGCTTAGCTCAATGTGAAACCTGCCAGGAGGGTCTCAGGTCTTCACCATAGCCCGTTTGCCCAGAGCTGTACTGTGGAAGCTGTCCCCTGGCTTTGCTATTTTTGCCATTCTAAGCGACTTCTGGGTTATTTAACATAAAGCCCCACATGGTATTTCAGTTTTATGCTTCAGTTCTAAACCTCATGATAGAACTCTAAAGGATGAATAGCTTGTCGGGCTTCAAGAAGAGAGATTATGAAAAGAATGTAGATTTACACTTTTGAACAGTGTAAGGGGCTTGCCATGAGAGAGAAGCAAGTAGGGGCCAGAAAAGCAAGGAAGAATCAATCGCTCTAGGCAGGTGTGCGCATTAGTTCAGAAAAGGTGTATTTTGTACTTTATGTACTGCTAATTCCACACTTGTTGGTAAAACTAAAACAGCACTGTTATCACGTTACTGTATAATTATTATTGTTTCCTAAGAAGTTACTATGTAGTTACTACATTATTACGGAAAAATAAAACATGTTATTTCATGGTAACCATGCAATTAGCTCATGTCACTACCAAATGTACACTTGCTGAACCAACAAAGAAATAAAATGTTCCATTTTTTTCCTCCGTGCTCATGAGTCATAATATTGTCCCTCTTTTAGAAATGACATAATGAATCAATGTACTAACATCAGAATATGCAGATTATGCTTTTTTCCTCGTCATTTTTTTTTCCTCTGGTGAGCAAATGAATACCTTGGAAACTGCAGATGTAAAATAGCACACCAGATAGGCAGGCCAGCAAATGTATTCTATCAAGCAAATCTACTGCATTTAATGAGTGAGGAACAATGAGTCCTTGTTGGCTGTGGTTGGAAGGGGGTACCTTGGCAAGCCAAGAGCCTTGGTGGCTAAAAGGAATGAGAGGAGAGTTAAATGCATTTCATTCTGTGTTGCTTGCAGGCTGAAAGCATAGCGAACAAAAACTGGTACCATGTATGTGTACATTCACAGAAGAATTTCAGTGTCTGCTGCACATACTGAGAAGGAAAAATCCAGCGTCTCAATATTTAAATCAGTTCTATATAAAGCAGACCACTTGGTAAAAGTTTGAATTCACTATCAGAAGTTGGTTCTTGTAGTACAAAAGAGAGTTAGTTTTAGGGAAAAGAAAAAGAAAAAAAGGAGTACACAGTATTCTTTGTCAATGCCAGCATGTCTTTCTACTTAAAGCCCTGTATACAATCATCTTTCTATGAAGCTAATTGCAAGCTGCTTAAAATAATGAGAACCGGTCTGTTTATCGTAACTAATTGATTTCCAATACTTCAAAATTAATTGGGCAGAACAGGTCATCCCAAGCTTTCTTTGAGGCATGTTTTAATAGGCTCTGAATTTAAGGAATTAACGGACAGATTAGTATAATTTATTTTCACATTTGTTATTTTTCTAGAAACAGCTTTAAAATTCTCCTGGGAAGACACCCTGTTCTTGCTCCCTTTCTCAACCCTTTCCCTGTTTCTGCACAACACTGAACTCACCTCGCCTTTATTTCTAGCCAGAAAATGCCTCAGCTCCTTAATTGTTTTGAATTTAAATTCTAATGATGAGAATTAAGAGTCCCAGAGATCATCTGAACTCACTAAAGTCTTCGAATTATACGCGACACCCTCTGTGATTAACAAAAACATACCCAGGGAGAAAACTGCCTTTGTCCTTTTCACATACCAGTACTTATATTTATATGTAGACTCCATAATTCATAGCTCACGCGTCATTTCTGGAGAACGTAGGTTGAATTCAACACCAGTTTCCAGTCTTCCTATTAGCACATACTTTTAAAGACTGTTCAAAAGTTGGAAGGCAAGTAAGACTTCCATCAATGAGGAAGTTACTTAAATTCCTGGGGATCTGATTCTATGACTGTCAGTCATGAAAATATGTATGCAGCCTTTTATTTTTATTATTTGTTTTCTAGATACAGGTCTCACCATGCTGTTCAGGCTGGAGTGCAGTGGCTGTTCACAGGCACGAACCCACTGCTGATCTGCACAGGAGCTTTGACCTGTTCCGTTTCCAACCTGGGTCAGTTCACCCCCTTCTCAGACAACCTTGTGGTGCCCCCACTCCCTGGAGGTCACCATACTGACACGGAACTTAGTGTGGACACCTGATCAGCGCAGCTCACTGCAGTCCGGAACTCCTGAGTAGCTGGGACTACAAGCCCTTGTCACCTTTATGTATCCTTTTACAGGCAAGACGATCAAGCACCTATGATCTTCTTTATTCCAGAAATGTCACAGAGATTGAGATTCCTTAAAGGCAAGGCAGATAGAACCAAACCCAAGTTTACATGTGATGAAAACAGGCTACTGTGCCTTTCTCATCTATCCCCTCCCCCACCCTTTGCTGGCCCCAAACTTTCAGGCTTTTACCACAGACAAAACATAACCATTCAGTTGAGCATCGCCCCCAAAGTCTTTGTTTGCTGTTAAATATTAAGAAGAAGTGTCATTTTTTCAAAATGAGAAGCATGGTATGGTAGGCAGGATTCTAAAATAGCCTGCAAGAGTTTGCACCTCCCTGGTGTACCTACCCTGTGTGTCCCGAAGACTGAGAGTGGGATGGATTTTACCCCACAATTAGTTATGTTAAAATAAGAGGAATATTCGGGAGGCCTGACCCAATCACACGGGCCCTTTATAAGAGAAGACTCTTCTCTAGCTGGTTACAGGGAAGGAGGTCAGGGAGATGTGCTTGCACTGGCCTAGAAGAAAGCCAACATCCATGTGTAAATGGTACCCATGGGGACCACATGGGAAAGCACTACAGACGGTCTCTGGCAGCTGAGAGTTGTCCCCAGCCAACAACCGGAAGAAAAATGGGTACATAGAGTCCCACAGCTACAAGGAAATGAATTCTGCCTATAAATAGGGAATTTGGAAGAAGACTCCAAGTGCAGATGAAAACTACGACCTGGCCGATACCTTAATTGTAGCCTGGTGAGATGCTGAGCAGGGAATCCAGTCATACCATGACAGGTACTTGACCTACAAAAAATGTGAGACAACAAATCACTGTTGTTTCAAGCCACTAACTGTGCATTAATTTGTTATGCAGCACTAGAAAAATATTACAACTGGAGAGAGAGTGTGTGGGCCTTGAATCTATAAGACTTTTTCACTCTTGTACTTTTCAGCCCAGACATTTTGGAGATACGCTGTTGAAGCTTTGGCACCATATTAGTTTTTCTCTGGCAAAGCTTTAGATGCAGGAATCAACATTAACTGGACATATCTAGTATTTAAAGACTCTGTGGCAAAGAAAGATTTTTTTAAGAGAATCAGAGTTTCCCCCAGAGTGCCCATATGTTCTGTCCACCTAAGTTCTTCCATGAAAGGATGCTGTTTCCACTCAAATCATCAAGTTTACGATTTAGAAAGGTCCGATTTCTTATTTAGAAAGGCACTTCAAGGATCCTATTGCCATGCTCCCATTTTGTTGGAAGTCCACTAGACTGAGGATGTAAATGATTGCATTCTCTGGAATGGTATAATTCACAGATAATGGGAGGGAGAGGAAAAAAATGCTTTGCATCAGCCCACATCACATTTATGAAAGTCACAAAAAGGATAAGGTTTCAACTCACACAGTTGATGCTGCTTTGTTAAAAGGAATATCCCCATCAGGTTCCCACATAGAGACCCCAGGAGGAAGCCTGACATCGTCAAACACGCAAAGGCGTGCAACACCGTGTTTTCATTTAATGAGAGTTACTGCAGATAAAGGCAGTACAGCCATCTTTGTGAAGCTGAACCCATGGATAGACTGTCATTTAAAAGTACAATTAAATTGCCTTAAAGGTAAGCCATATTACTGAATGTGAAGCATCCCAAATAGAGCTGTCAGCTAAGTGTTTACGTACGTTCAGCCCAGAAGGCTGCCTGTCATTTGTCATCAGGACATGCTTCATTGAAGAATTTGGGGATGGGGGGAAGCTTGTTGCTTTACTCTGGTCTATTTGTTTTTCACAGAGCTAAATATCTGATCCTTTCATAAATAATAATGTGTGTTGTGTTTTTTTGTATAGTAAAAGCATCTGCTTTTTAATAACACCTTTATTGAATGTAGTTAAAACAGCACAAAATTCATCCCTTTAAAGTGTAAAATTCAGTGGTGTTTAGTATATCCACAGAGTTCTGCAAGCATCACTACTGTCTAATTTTAGAGCATTTTCATCACCCCATAAAGAACTCCTGTACCCATTAGTAGCAACTCCCATTTCCTCCTCCCAGCCCCTGGCAACCTCTAATCTACTTTCTGTCCTAAAGGATTTGCCTATTCTGCACATTTCATATAAATAAAACCATAAAATATGCGGTCTTTTGTGTCTGATTTCTTTATAATATTTTCAAGTTTCATTTATGCCATAGCATAAATCAGTACCTCACTTCCTCTTAAGACCATGTATTGTCCCATTGTATGGACAAACCACCGTTTGTTTATCTGTTCAACAGTTGATGGACATTTGGGCTGTTTCCACTGTTTTGGTTATGCTAAATAATGCTGCTAGAAATATTCATGCACAAGCTTTTGTGTGGATCTGTTTTCATTTCTCTTGGGAATGGAATTGTTGGATCATATGGTAATTCCCACGTTTCACGTTTTGAGGAACTGCAAAACTGTTTTCCAAAGGAGTTGCACCATTTAAAAATCTGATCAACAATGTATAAGGTTTCCAATTTCTCCATCTACTTGCTAACATTTGTTATTATCTTATTTCTAGACTTCTTAGAGGGTATGAAGTATTATCTCATTATTGTTTTAATTCCTATTTCCCTAATGACTAATGAGATTGAGCATCTTTGTATGTGCTTACTGGTTGTTTTTCTTCTTTGGATAAAAGTCTACCCCAATACTTTGCCCATTTTTAAATTGGGTTATTTGTCTTTGTTGTTGAGTTGAGTGAGTTCTTATATGACAGAAGTCCTTTATCAGATACAACTGTTTGATTTGATTTGATTTGATTTACAACTGCTTTCTCCCATTTTATGGGTTGCCCTTTTATTCTCTTGATGCACAAGAGTTTTTAATTTTGATGATGTAAAACTTGTTTCTTTGCTGCCCGTGCTTTTGATGTCACATGTAAGATATCACTGACTATTCCAAGGTCATAAAGATTTCTGCCTATGTTTTTTTTTCTAACAACTTTATAGCTTTAGCTTTTATATTTAAGTCTATGATCCTTTTGAGTTAATTTTTACATATGATATGAAGCAGGGGTCCAATTTCAGTCTTTTACATGCGGATATCCACTTTTCCCAGCACCACTTGAAAAGACTATCCTTTACCATTGAATTGTCTTGGCACCCTTATCAAAAATCAGTTGAGCATAAATTTATGGGCTTATTTCTGGACTCTCGATTCTATCCCTTTGATGAATATGTATATCCTTATGCCAGTACCACACTGTCTTGATTGTAGTAAGTTTTGAATAGGGAAATGTGAGTCCTCTAAGTTTGTTCTTTTTCAAGATTGTTTTGGCTATTCTAGGTCCCTTACATTTCCATATGAATTTTGGGATCAACTTGTCAATTTTTGCAAAAACTGCAGCTGAGATTTAGATAAAGGTTGCATTAATTTGGGGAGTAAAGTCATCTTAACAGTATAAGTTCTCTGATGCATGGATACGAGAAGTCTTTCCATTTTTTATGTCTCATTTAATGTCTTTCAGTGATGTTTTCCAGCTTTCAGTGTGTAAGTCTTGCACCTATTTGTTAAGCTTATTCCTAAATATTGTATTCTTTTATTGTTATTACAAATGGAATTATTTTATTAATTTTATTTTCTAGTTGTTCATTGCTAGTAATTACAGTGTGCTTTTAGGATAATATAACTGGTGAATTCTAGAACACTACAGCCAGGTCAAAAACATTCTTCACAGCTATATAAGAGGTTGTGTTACACTTGCAAGAAATTTTGTGTCTTTCTATCTCTATTTCTCATATAAAATTCCCCCTGATTATTAACTAATAGGGATAGTTCCTATATAAAAATATAGCTATAGTATAGAAGCAATATACTCATTACACTATCTTATTCACTCAGGTAAAAACATTTACTGAAAAATTGCTTGAGACACATCAGTGAACAAACAAACCAGGCAAAGTCCATGCCTTCTTGGAGTTCACCATTTTTATGTCCAGGAGTGGTCCAAAACTTGAAGAAGAAGAAAAATAATTATTAAGGATTTTATTTTATCCTGGAGGAAATTTTAATCTGATTAAGACAATGAACAAAATAATAGACTGATGTGCTATGAACACAGTTGTATATACACATGTGCTGTTTGTTTATTAACTCATTTAATCATACTCACTAAAGAATTACAGCAATATGGGTGTCTTGGTGGCTCAATGGTTGAGGATATGACTCTTGATTTTGGTCTCAGGTCATGATCCCAGGGTCATGGGTTCAAGCCCCATGTTGGGCTCCACACTGACAGTGGAGCCTGCTTGGGATTCTCTCTCTCCCTCCCTTTGCCCTACTGCCCATCCCCTCTAAAATATATATATATATATATATATATATATATATATATATATATATATGATTTGGATAAGTATTGCAAAGTGGGGCTACATTATTAAGGGAAATTTTGGGAATAGGGAATATGTTCATTAGCTTGATTGTAGTGACAGTTTTATGAATGTATTAATATGTTAAAACTTATCAAATTAACACATGTTCAGTTCATAGTATGTCAATTATGACCTAATACAGCTATTAAACATAATGAAATTTTGTGTATTCACACAATAGAGCATTAAACAGAAATGGAAATAAACAACTATAACTCTATGTGGCAACATAGATAATTCTTAAAGCATTAAGCAAAAAGAAGCCAAGCAATAAAAAATACATAGTCTGATTCTAGTTAATATGAAGCTTAAGAACAGGCAAAACTAATCCATAGCACTAAAAGTTGAAACAGTGGCAAATGCTGGGAAGAAAGGAAGAGGTAGAGATCGGGAAGGAGCATTCGGGGAGCCTCCCAGAAGATAAAAATGTTCTATTTCTTGGAGGCAGTGGCAGTTACAGAGGCATTTAATTTGTAATAATTCATTGAGTTGGATTTTTATGTTGGCTTCACATACTTTAAGCATTATACTTAATTAAAAGTTTTGAAAAATATATAACACAAAAACATATAACCAAAAGCTATGGATGAGATTTGTTGAGACTATTTCAATAGAGTGACATGAATGCAATTCATATAATGAAGAGTGAAGCAATAGTCTATTGTAAACAGCAAATAGCAAATATAAGTAACCTTTTACAGAAGTTCCTGAAAAAAAGAGTAAAACGTGGGATAGGAGTCAAGGACACAATAGAACTTTTTGAAAAAGCACTGGAGATACCAAGACTGTATGAAACAGTGGTTTAGAGCATGTACTGTAAGAATCAGACATTCTCCATTTCAAATCCTGGCTCTCTGTCTTACCAGCTAAGATTTGGGGAACTTATTTAACTCATTTTTCCTCAAATACAGGATGGGTATAATAACTTAATTCTCAAAACAGTTGTGAGGCTTAAATGAGACAGTATATATGGCTCAGCATGAAACACAACATCTACTAAGCTCTTTAAAAATATCAGCAATTGATAATGATGAAAATTATTTGTAGTTAGAGAAAAAAATACCACTGAAAGGGATTATGGGAGCTTTGTAGAATTCAGGTTTGGTCCCCACCAGAAGGCTGCTACTGGGACACAGAAAAACCAGCACAGAGACTGTCATTCATGAAGGTCTGGGATGACAAAATAGAAGATTTCACTGGGTTTTACATGTGGCTAGTTTCTCCTTCAAAAGTGCTAAGGGGCAGGAAGTCAAAGCACTAAACTGAAAATCTCTGGAGGGTAGATCTAAATATTCCTATTCTTCCCCATCCTCAAAGGTCTAAGAGACAAAACCCCATCAGGCTCCCTGCTGAAGGCTCTGGATGTATGCACTGGGAATATGGGATTGAGTCTTACCACAACTGCATTTCCTTCCAGATCCAGCTTAATCCCTCACTGAATTAAGGCGATCAGCTTGCAATCTGTCTAATGGAGGAAAAGTGAATCTTCTCTGGTGAAAGAAAACTTTAAATGGATTCTCTGTTCTTTCATAGACAATGTATAACATGTAACAAAAATGTTACTAGACATACAATAATACATGACTATAGGATTAATAAACAAGAAGAAAATGGAATAGAAGCAGACCAAAAGATAATCCAAGTAAACTGTAAACTAGAACAAACTAATCCAGATTAGCAGATAAGGATTTTAACGTAGCTATGACTAACACTTTCAAAATAATGGAGAAAAAAATGGAAAAATAAATGAAGAGGTACAAATAATGAAGCTAATGAGAGAAAGTTAAAGATAAATTTTAAATGTATGAAAAAACAAGCAAAATGGAGGATAAATTGGGAGGTTCAACTCTACAACTAATAGAAATTCTAGCAAGACAATATAAAGAAGTTATATTTGAAGCTAAAAACTGAGAATTTTCCAATTTGAGGCTTTCAGGTCAATAGTCCACTCAGAGAATCAAGAAAAATGAATAAATAAAATTGTACATCTAGATATATTGTATCATCAGTGTGGCACATCAAAAGACAATCTTGAAAGCTACTTGAAAAAAGGTACATTTCCTATGAAGGATTGATAAACTAACAGCAATCTAATAGCAGTCATAGATGTCTGAAATCAATAGAGTAATTGCTTCCAAGTGCAGAGGGGGAAAAAAATGATAGCTTAGAATTTTATACCAAAGTACACTTGTATTCATGAATGGAGTACAGTAAAGGAATTTTAAGATACACAGAGACAAAGAATTACCAAGCATAAACACAAATAAAAATATGTTGTTTTCATAGATACTTACAATATTGAAAACAATTACCATTTACTAGGTCACAAAGGAAGTTTGAATAAATTTCATAGAATGGATGTCATAGAAAAAAACATGTTCATCAATCATAAGGCAATTTAAATAAGAATAAATAACACATAGTTGAAAATACCCTCTACATTTTAGAAACAAAATGAATTCCTAAATCACATATAATTTTAACGAGAAAACTACAGCAAAAATTCCTAAATGTTTGTAAAGCTTGCAGGATGCATCTGAAGCACAGCTAAGATGGAAAGGCCTGATGAATGAAAACATTTATTGAAAAAATTAGAGTTACAGTGAATGAATTGATTGCCCAACTCAGTAGGTTAGAAATTTGACTGAAAAATTCAACCCAATAATATTGAAATAATGAAAAAAACTGAAATTAGAGCAGAGATTAGTAAAAACAGAAAGTGAAAAACAAATAACTCATATACCAAAAGCTACTCCTTTGAAAAATGTTTTAAACACAAAAAGCATAGACGTTCAGACACTAGTCTGATAAATTCAACTAAATGAATTTTAAATTTCTCTGTTCCATAATAGTACCATAAACAAGTACCATTGACTGAAACAAAATATTTTCAAGGTATAGAACTAATTATATATATGATTATAAATTACAAATGAACAACCGACACAATGGAAAAGAATATGAAAAGATATTTAATCTCACAAGTAATCTGGGAAATACAAATTAAAATAATTAAGAGCTACTGTTTCATTTATCAAAATAGCAAAAAAAAAAAAACCCTTAAATCTAATAAAACCATGGAGGCAGCAATCTTTATGCCTTCCTTGCTACATCTTCAGCACCTAGAACAGTGCCTAGCTCACAAGAGTCACTCAATAAATATTCCTTAAATGATTCAATAAATATTCAATATTGGTAAGCACGGGGAAAACAAATTTCTCTTTTACAAAAGTGGCCTACATGGGCGTCTGGGTGGCTCAGTGGGTTAAGCATCTGATTTCAGTTCGGATCATGATCTCGTGGTCCATGAGTTTAAGACCTGCATCAGGCTCCATGCTGACAGCTCAGAGCCTGGAGCCTGCTTCAGACTCTGTGTCTCCCTCTTTCTCTGTCCTTCTCCTGCTTGCTCTCTCTCTCTCTCTCTCTCTCTCTCTCTCAAAACAAACAAACAAAAATGGCCTACAAACTAATGCAATTACACCATTGAATGATGAAGCTGGAAGGTGTGTGTGCCACTCAACCTACCTCATCCACTTCTAGTTACACACCCTGGAGGTATTCTTACACAAATGCTGAAGAATATAGTCACTGCAACATTGTTTCTAATGAATATTTGAAATAAAAACTCTTAATTCCCTGGGGGCCTGGTTGGCTCAGTTGGTAGAGCATGTGACTTTTGATCTCAGGGTTGTAAATTTGAGCTTCACATTGGGTTTAAGGATTACTAAAAAAACTTTTAAAATATTAAAATTAAAAAAAAAAACACCTCCTACTTCCCTTCAAAAAGGAATTGCTTAAACATTTAAAGAACATGAGGCACCCAGGTGGCTCAGTTGGTTAAGCATTCATTCAACTCTTGCTTTTGGCTCAGGTCATGAGCTTGTGGTCATCAGACTGAGCCCCACATCAGGCTCCATGCTGGGTGTAGAGACTGCTTAAGATTCTCTCTCCCCCTTTCCCTTTTCCCCACCCCCTCAAAAAATAATTAAAGAACAGTCATATTATAGAATACAATGCAATAATAAAGATGAATGAAATAAAGCTAAATGCAACAATGTTATAATAAGTATAACAGGTAAAAAAAAAAAAGTCAAATTACAAGAATGTATCCAGTGTGATGCCACTTATGTAACATGAAAACAGTCCTACACATTGTCTAATGAAACACAAAAATATTTTGCTTGTAATAAAGCATGCATGGGAATTTTATTTCCCAGGTTTGGGACAGTAATTATTGGGGGAGGTAAGAAAAGATTGAAAATACATGTTGTGGATATTTTTGTTTGCTTCCATAAAAGATCTGGGTCAAGTATGAAAAAATATTCAAGTCTGTTGAAGTTGCATGGATGGTAAGGCTAGGTAGGAATGATGTTTAAATTATCTCCGTATTTTCTGCATATTTGAAATATATTTAAGATAAAGAAAGAGGGGGGAAAGATACAAGAAAGGGATTTACCTTGTCCTCCAGCTCGGGGGGTACAGCATGTCTGTACAGTGGGAAGTAATGTCTGCCAAGGGGGAAGGAAGCTATAGCAGAAGTGGGCTAAATGGGTATGGTCATATAGGGCCCATAACCCCTGAGCACAAGATAAGAATTGTGCTTAACAGTATATGAAACACGCTCAGTGATACAGATCAGCATGTAAAAAGCACAACCGGGCCGCAAAGGGATTCATAAAGAGGGTGCAGGATCTGGATAATAGACTGGGATGCCATGTACAACAAAGCCACTATCTTCTAGAAAACACTATTTATAATTTCGACACGGACCTACTGGCAAATCTTAAGTTTCCAAAATAAGGCTCACCTCCCCCTGGTAGTGTTATTTTGAAGCTGAAAACGAATAAATGTCAGTACTACCGGAATGCAGTGTAACTAGACCAAACATGAGGACCTTTGCAGGGCTGTTCTGGATGCCAAAGACTGATTCAGCATGAGCTGCAGTTTCTTCCTCCCCACACAAGGAAATCCGAGCATCTGTAGCGAAATGAAGATTTAAACTCCGGCTGGCCTTGGCTCTGCCCCCATCAAAGCAGAGCTCACTGAACTGTTTGATTGTGAGTAGCTTCTTTGATTTTTAAACTGGTTAAATATGATGAAAATCTGTGCACAAACTTGCAAATGAACCACAGAAAGACAAAGGCCTTTGAAATGGACATTTCAAATGAGCTAAGTAGGCAGAGGAGCCTGCAAGTAATTGTTCATATTTCATGGGGACTTGGCTTTTCATGAATTCATCTCAGTGTCATCTTTCATACATATTACAGTGTCGGTTCATTAAAATTCTTGATGCAGTGCTGAACCTGGTCAGACTGAAATGGGGCTGACAAACCTCATGTCTGCCGCACAGATAACCAGACCTTATGAAGGTGAAATTAGTTTTCAGGAGCTGTACTGCTCACTTGATTGATTCCGTCTTAGAAGTCATATGACTTAATGTTTCCTGCTTGGGCTGCCTCTGTCATGCAAACATGACCTGATAACACATTGTCAGGAGCGCTCCAGAGAGCTAACAGCAATCTAACATCTTTCTACTGAGTGTGAAGTTCCATCTGAAATGTGCATATTTGATAAGCAGCTCGTCTTCTCTCTGTCCTTTTCATTTTCAGGAAGTTAATCTTCTCTGCTCTAGTGAGTGCAGTGGCGGGATGAGGTGAGCAGACATGCCGCAGGTGGCCCCAAACTCCAGCACACGGGGAAACTCACTGTCTAGAGGCCAACGTGTCTGGACATCACTTCCAAGAGGCAGCCAAGCAAGGAGTGACAATGCAGGCCCGCCATCCTGTTCAGAAGGGACAGCATTTCCGAGGATGTGGGAAGAAAATGAAATCAGAGAGTTCCATTACTGAGTGTTACTTGACTTTGTCACAGATTCACTTAACCGTCTCTCCACCATGACAAAAAGCTGTATTGTATACTCAGTCTAAAATACACAGTGCCTTCTTCTGAATTAGAGGTGGCTGACCTCATAGAAGAATTTTAATTCTGGAAGACAGATAGAGGCCCCCTTCATATCCCTTTAGTGAGTAGCAAATCTGAGCCCCAGAGGGGCTTCGTTGCTCACCCAAAGTCCACACAACTGAATTAGTGGTAGATCCAGGATGAAGATTCAGATCTCCAGATTCACTTTGGTTCCCCTGGCACTCCGCTGCACTCTCCCTCATCCAGAAGTCGGACTTGGGCTCCAAAGAGATTCCAAGCAGAAGGCCACATCTGGATCCAGTAGAAGAGCTTCTCACTTCTGATCAAGGCTTCTAATTCTCTCATATATTGTAATATTCAGTAAACAAAGTACGACCATCGACATTATCTCATTGCTCTTCATGACGATGTTATGAGACAAAGCATGGAAGGCATTGTTCTCACTTCACTGGTAAGGAAACTGAGCGTGAGAAAAGTCAGGTGACCTGCTCAAGGTCAACCAGAAAGTACTTGAAGGGGTTGGATGAAGATGACCAAAGAAGAGACAGACACAGGAATCCAAGAATCAGAGTATCCAACAATGAAGAGTGGGGAGGTGTCAGCCATGTTGCCAGCCTGTAGAGCAACCAGACCAGACAAAAGCAAGAGGGCAGGGGACTCCAGAAAGAAGCCCCAACTGAAATGATAATCATCTTGTATGTTTGATCACTGATAAAAGAATATTCACTGGGTGTCAACAGATCTGAAAAAGAATTCTGAAAAAAGAAAAGGCCCATAGAAAGCTAAGTAAAGTTTAAAAAGACAGACATTAATTATCCCCAGGAAAAAAATTCAAAAGGAAGCATTGTTGTGATAGACTGTTTAATTCTAGTGTAAACAATATTTGAAAGTCTTAGAAGGTTGATCACTGACTTCGGATTAACTAAGATATGTGATATAAATACTTTGAGAGGAGAGTGGGGAGGTGAGGTTGTAGGAGAGATCAAAGTATAAAAGAGCCAAATCCTTATTACCATAAAAGGAAGTCAATAAATAACGTCTAAATTTGATAAATCTGTTCGTTTTTACAGCACTACAAACAACTATAAATGTCAGAAGCTTAAAAAAGGAACCATTTTACTTGCTCAAGATTCTGTAAGGTAACAATTTAGCTTAGATGGAACGATTTATCTCTGTTCCATATGCTGTCAGGTGGGCTCATTCACATGTCTGTGGTCAGTGGGTAGTGGATGGCCTTATACATGTATTTGGCAGTTGACTGGCTATCAGCTGGGTCAGTAGAGGCAAGTGGCCCTGTGTCACCCCTCGACCAGCGTGCTACCCTAGGCCTGTTTACATGTTTACAGGGCTCCAAAGAGCAGTAAGAAAGCAAACCCCAATTTCAAGTGTCTGTTACAAATTTGCTAATGATACATTGGCCAAAACAAGTCGCATAGCAGAGTCCAGACTAAAAGTATAGAAAAGTAAATCCTACCTCTTCAGGAAAGAGCTACAAAATTACATTGAAAAATTGAGTAAATTCATGGATAGAAAGAATCTGTAGACATTTTTGCATTTTGCCATACTAGAAATTAACAGAATAAACATTTTATTTTAAAATATGAATTAAAAAACTAGAATCAAGTTATATTGTATATAAGATTATATTGTATAAATCACAAATATATACCTATAGGATAATTGGGGACAGGATGGCTACTTTAATATTACTTAAATAGGTACATGTACTTAGGATAAAATTTTCAATGATGTTATCTAACAGAATTTCACCAAGTCCTACATCTAAAACTACTTAGAAAGCAAAATTATGTCACCCAGAAATTATGTTAGGTGATAGAAAAAGTGGATATAGAAATGAAAATTCCAGTGATAGTTGCTATGGACTAAATGTGACAAAATTTATATATTTTTAAAAGTTTTGAAATTTATATTTCAGTTTTTTTTTCTTTTAGATCCCACATTTAAGGGATATCATAGAGTATCTGCCCTTCTGTGTCTAGCTTATTTCACTTAACATAATTCCTTTAAGGTCCATCCAAGTTGTCACAAATGGCAAGAATTCCTTCTTTCTCATGGCTCAGTAATATTCCATTTTACACACACACACACACACACACACACATGCATGCACACACATGCACACATACATGCATACCACATTTGGCCAAAGGGAATGAACTTCCAGTTATAAGATTAACAAATCTGGGGATCTAATGTACCACATAATGACTATAGCTAACAATATAAGGTTAACAAATTTGGGGATCTAATGTACAGCATAATGATCATAGCTAGTAATATTGTATCATATACCTGAATGTTGCTAAGAGAGTAGTTGTTTGTTCATCATAAGTGTACTCTTTGATCCCCATCACCTATTTCACACATCCCCCCTCCCACCTCCCCTCTGGTAACCATCAGTTTGTTCTCTATAGTTAAGTCTGTTTCTTAGTTTCTATCTCTTTTTTTTTCCTTTGCTCATTTGTTTTTGTTTCTTAAATTCCACATATGAGTGAGATCATGTGGTATTTGTCCTTCTCTGATCAATTTAGCATTAATACTCTCTAGTTCCATCCATGTTGTCGCAAATGGCAAGATATCATTCTTTTTTAAGGCTGAGTAATATTCGTGTGTGTGTGTGTGTGTGTGTGTGTGTGTGTGTGTGTGTAATATATCACTTCTTTATCCATTCATCAATTGATGGACACTTGGGCTGCTTCCACATCTTAGTTATTGTAAATAATGCTGCTATAAACATAGGGGTGCATGTATCCCTTCAAATTAGTGTTCTTGTATTCTTTGGGTAAATACACACAGTAGTGACATTCCTGGATTGTAGAGTAGTTCTGTTTTTAATTTTTGAGGAACCTCCATAGTGTTTTCCACAGTGGCTGCACAGTTTATATTCCCACCAACAGTGAACAAGGGTTCCTTTTTCTCCATATCCTCAACACTTGCTGATTCTTGTGTTTTTTATTTTAGCCATTCTGACAGGTGTGAGGTGATACTTCATTGTACTTTTGATTTGCATTTCCCTGAAGATGAGAGATGTTGAGCACCTTTTCATGTGTCTTCTGACCATATGGATGTCTTCTTTGGGGAAATGCCTGTTCATTCGTCTGCCCTTCTTTTCATTCCATTGTTTTTTTGGGTGTTGAGTTGTATTAGTTCTTTATACACTTTGGATACTAACCCTTTATCATATATGTCATTTGTGAATACCTTCTCCCATTCAGTAGGTTGCCGTTTAGTTTTACTGATCGTTTCCTTCGCTGTTCAGAAAAAGAAAGATCTTTTTTTTCAAAAGTGTAGACCTTAAAGATTCTTACCATAAAAAATAAATTCTTCCCATAAAAATAAAAATAAATTTAAAAAAATATGTGACGTGGTAAAGGTGGTAGCTAATACCATTGTGGTAATCATTTTCCAATTGTAAATGCACCAGATCAACACAACACACATCTTAAACTTACATAAAGTTGTGTGTCAATTACATCTCAATAACACTTGGGGAAATTTTTATATGTTAAAACTCTAAATCTCCAGTGTGATAGTATTTGGAGATGAGGCCTTTAGGAGGTAATTAGGTCAAAAGGGTGGTGTCCTCATAATAGGATTAAAGCCCATATTCTTATAGTTTCCTTTCTCTCTCTCCCTGCTCTGTGAGGATACAAGGAGAAGATCATCTACAAACCAGGAAGAATTGGCTAGCACTTTGATCTTGGACTTCCCAGACTCCAGAAATACAAGAAAGTAAATGTTTCTTGTCTAAACCACCCCGTCTTCAGTAATTTGTTAAAGCAGCAGCCAAACCTGATTGAGACAACAGTTCAATTAAACTGTTTTATGAAATACGTGTTTTAAAAAAGTAATTTTCCTTAATTAGTATGTTAGTTTACAAAAGTTAAACATGTATATAAACTAAATTATAAATTAAACATCACCACTAGACATTAATTGTCTACACCATATCCCTTAAATAATCAAGTTTGCCAAAAACTTTAATCTGCCACTGAGAAAGTCAGAACTGTTTTATATTTGGTGATATTTAGCTATTCAGTCACATGTAATCATATATGTAAAAAGAATGGCAGCAACGCATAAATAATAGTTATTCCTTGGTAATGGAACTGCTGGAGATTTTCAAAATCTTTGGTTGGAATCGTCTCATTTTCTAAAGTAAATATATGTTGTAATTTGAATGGTGGTATCCACTGCCCACTATACAAGCTCCAGGCCCTCATTTCAAACCCCATATTTCCTGGTAAAATATTTTCCCCAATTCCCTCAGCCTCCAACATCACCAAGATGATCGCCATGTCACCAGATGTTTCTGGTTCCTTCTGACCTGACAGTTTTCCAGTGCTCTTGGGAGGCACTGAGGGTGCTACAAGGTGATGAGTCATGGTTAGTAATCATGAGTCATGATTAGTGATCCCTAGGTGTCAGCCCTTGGAGTGCTCAGCATAGAAAGAAGGAAGGAAGTCCCACTCATACGGTCAAGCAATCTACTGACCTCCACCCTGGGTGCTGGCAGAGTGAAGTCCCCTCTGACATGAAGACTGAGTGTTTGATGAGGTTTAGTTACTGAGAATCAAACAGCAACCCTTGCAAAGATTCTTCAGACAAACCAGAGAAAAAATTATTAGGTATGGAGGTGATGAAACAGTTCTGTATCCTGATTGTGGTGGTGGTTAAAATTCATAAAGCTGAACAGAAGTACACAAGGTCAATTTTCCTGCAGGATAATAATTTAAAAACTAAAATTAAAGCAACATTAAAGTCATGGGAAAAACTAGTTCTACATTCCTCCAGGATAAGAAGACTCATAGTCTTTAAAAACTATAAAAAGGAACCGCCTGATTTTCACTCTCTGGGAAAAAAAGGTTGTATTGCATCCCGGATAAGGTGTCCTCTCTTTAGACTAGGGCTAAATGCCACAAACAAAAGAGCCGTAAGAACACTGAATATCCATATCAAAAAAAAATCAAACACCCCTATCTTGCCACATATAAAATAATGTTAATTTTTAAATCCATCCCATTATTCCAAGGGAATATCTATTTCCTCAATTTTGCCCTTGTAAAACACAATTCTGTTAACATCCAACATTGTAGCCAATACCTAGCTCATTGTTTGCCATATCGCAGGCATGCAAGAAATTTTTGTTAAATTAATAAATCATATTTGCCCCCAAATTGATATATTCTGATGTAGTCAACACAAGGCCGAAATTTCTCCGAGAATCACCCAATAAATTATTTCTCACTGGTGTCACCAGCGACCCTGTACAGCAAATGCAAGTGAAACAAACCCACGAACATGTGCACTCAACAGTCTGTGCCCGTCCATCCTCACGTATTTCGGATGTGGGCTGGGGTCTGGTTCTACTGCTCCAGCCTTTTGGGAGGATAAAAGGTTAATCAGGGGGAACACTGTGATCTTAAGGACTATATTTAAGAATGTTAAACATTCCATATTTTAAGAGTGGACAAAGAAAAGGAAAAATATAATTTTAATTACCAAGCACCTCGGGTTTTCTCTTGCTTTTCCTCAAGTGTTGTCAGTTCACATAAAACACTAAATCTACCAATTCTATTTAGCATTGTCAGGATGCCTGTTTGATCAAAGCACTGCCCCTACTTCCAGAAAGGAAAACGAGAGAATCCTTCTTCAATGCTGTCACATCCCAGAGGCTGGGAACCTGAAATGAACATAACCTTTATAATCTCATCCCAACTGTAAGAACTCTAAACTCTCACTATTATATTTCTTTGCCTTTCGGCTTAGGGAAAATCATGCTGCTGACTTAAGGCGAAGAGTGATGAGTGAGTGGTTCTGGTTAGTTCAGAACCTCATCATCCTTTCCCAGGCAAACTGTTGATCTATTTCTTGCTTTTCCAGAACCAAGCCCAGGCTGCAGCCACTGGCAGAGAAGTTTTATTATGGGTAAGCAATCAGTGGAATGGGGTGGAAATCTCCAAACAGTTCTTCCATCTGTGACATCAATTCTGTTTGGGAGCAGAGGTGATAGGCCTGTGTGTTTGCTTGAGTGTTTGCTCTGCTTCACAGAGTATAGACATGCCCGGTGCATCACCCTGCCTATTCACCGCACACTCTAAGCTTGCTGAGGTTCGTGTCATAAATGCAACTATAAACCTGGCCACGTTTATTGTGTGTCCCAATTGCCTTCTCTTTTTAACAAGAGGAACTGTCCTTTATTGGTCCCTCTTTCCTAACACGTTTGAGAAATTTTCCTCCAGGTTTGAAGCATTCATTCATTTTCCTTTGAAAGCCTCTAGATGCATTTTTCAGATCAGCCACTAGATGCCCAGATGCCAAAATAAAACTCTAGCAGCTTTTCAGAGGAAAACAATGGTTTTGTGTTTTAACAAAGATAGATTATTTCAGCCGTGCTATCAAAAGGCCTGGGCAAGGCTTTTGTATACTCAAGGAGTTTTGTTTTGTTTTTAAAATGTGCTGAATAATGTAATTATACAAATTTGGGGGGAAGGGTTTTCTCAAACCAAGAATTATTAGAAATAAAAAAGCCCAGGGGCGCCTAGGTGGCTCAACTGGTTAAGCATCTGACTTCAGCTCAAGTCATGATCTCACAGCTCATGAGTTCAAGCCCTGCGTCGGGCTCTGTGCTGGCAGCTCAGAGCCTGGAGTCCACTTCTGATTCTGTGTCTCCCTCTCTCTCTGCCCCTCATCCACTCACGCTCTCTCTCTCCTTCAAAAATAAATAAACATGTAAAAAAAAAAACAAATAATAAAGCCCAGAAGCTGCCAATAACTCACTGATGATATAAAGAAGAAGAAAAAATGCCTTAGATCACAGTAGCTAAGAAGCTTCAGTATTCATGGCCCTATTAGAAAGTACTCAACCAGCTTCACTCCCCAGCTTCTCTGCAACAGCACCTAGAACACTAGGGTCTGAACTCCAGCAAAGAGCGAGGTAAACCAGGACCTTGAAGGATCCCCGATGTAGGTGGAGCTAACGTCATAGTTTCATTGTCAGTGCCCTTTTTATTGGCATTTTCTGTGTCTGTTCATTTGGAAGATGAATGTGGCCACCACATGGCCAGAGGAGCCTCACCTTTTGCCATAGGAAAGTCTCGTACTGTCTCCACACTTCGGGGTCCAGGCCAAACTTCCTCTTTGGCCTTGGAGAGAGGAGGAAGCCGTTTAACCCCTTCATGTTAAGACTCACCTCTGTAGGGGCGCCTGGGTGGCGCAGTCGGTTAAGCGTCCGACTTCAGCCAGGTCACGATCTCGCGGTCCGTGAGTTCGAGCCCCGCGTCGGGCTCTGGGCTGATGGCTCAGAGCCTGGAGCCTGTTTCCGATTCTGTGTCTCCCTCTCTCTCTGCCCCTCCCCCGTTCATGCTCTGTCTCTCTCTGTCCCAAAAATAAATAAACGTTGAAAAAAAAAATTAAAAAAAAATAAAATAAAATAAAGACTCACCTCTGTTAAGACTCACCTCCTTTCCTGCTCCAGGAAACTCTGGACTATGGGGGAGGAGCCATTCTTTTGCAGGTAACCTACACACTCACCTCAGGTGCTCATCTGGCTATATGGCCACAAGCAATCCCAAAATGGGCTGAGGTATTTAGATTTTCCATTGTCACCTTAGTACAAGAAATAATTTTCCTTTTTTTAAGTTTATTTATTTTTGAGAGAGAGAGAGAGAGAGAAAGAGAATGAGAGAGAGAGGCAGAGAGACAGGGAGAGAGAGAATCCCAAGGAGGCCCTGCAGTGCCCACACAAGCCTCAATGTGGGGCTTGAACTCACAAACCATGAGATCATGACCTGAGCCAAAATCAAGACTCAGATGCTTAACCAACTGAGCCATCCAGGCATCCCTACAAGAAAGAGTCTTCTAATACATAAAGGTGAGCAACAGTAATGTGTGTGAACTCCAGAACAGTGAGTACGAGCTCCTTCTAACTGAAAAGGTTTACCATGAGGCATTGTAGTTCCCTGCCCAAGTGGTTGAGGAAATGGTTCCTGAATGGTGGGAAAGATTAGCCCCAAAGGCCTCCTCTCCCTTCCAAATCTATGTTTCTATTATTTTTACAGACCACAGTCTGAAAAGTGAAAAGGACAGGTCCAGCATTTGGAAGCCATACAGAGTAATGATATACCTTCCCCTCTCTGAAGAAAAGAGAGATTTGTTTTCCCTAAGGTGGTAAGTGATTCTATGGGGTTCTCAAGGTTAACCATTTGGCCCCAACAGGGCTCTATGTAAGCCTAAAAAACATTTACTTTAAACAAAAAAATCTAGGGAGAATGACACCACATTTTCTTTAGTAATATTTCCTATCCTGAGCTGCTTCCTATCAAATATTGACACCTACGTCATCCAGACAATTCTAGAAGCACTTATTTTAAGGAGTAAGTAAATCTCCTTAAAATGGAAACTTGAGTCAGGCTTCCTGTTGGCAAATGCTAAACCAGGCATCTGACAATGATGATCCTATTATTCAAATATTCTGTAACTTCCAGAAATGCAAATCATATCGCCACACCGTGTCAAGGTGAAGCTTCTGCTCTGTTGGCAGGGGCAAAGGAATGTGTGGAGGGAGTTCTCTGTCAGGTTAAACAGACAGAGGTGGCCAAAAGACAAACCACTTGCACAGATTAGTTCCCTAGAGCAAGAGACCTAGGCAGAATATTTATATTACTTACCCAGTAGTATATGTCAACTAATTCAAAGAACCTTTACATTCCAAGGAACTATGGAGATTGTCCATTTACCAACCTATGGTGTTACACACCATCAAAATTCAAGGTTATGGAAAAGCCAGCTTCCTTATGTGACAGCTACCTAGAACAGGGCCAAGGGTCTGGTAGTAAAGCCATTGTCACCCCAAGAGTCATTTGTGCCAAAACTGGCTACAGATTCCTCTCTATTAGATAGCTAATACATTTTTTACAGTGGAAAATTATAGCCATAAAACCTGTTTATTCCCCCCCTTCTTTATGAGAATCATGCAAAAAGGTAGACGACCTGTGTATGCAATTTAACCTTGGCTCAAATAAATATCATCATTAACATCCTCCTGAAAGCTATACTCAGAAGGCTTTTGCCATCTTGACGTTACCATTTCTTCAACAACATATTTTCAGATAACTATGCACTGACATGGAAGAAGCCTCAATGAAAATGATTCCAGGGATAACAGGCTATGATTTAATGTGTTCATTCATTTATTCGATTCTCCATGCATTTGACATTGACTTATCAAGCACTTACTATGTGCAGGGCACACATTTAAGTATAGGTCTGAGCAAGATCAACAGGCTCCAGTCAGTGTAGGACTTTTGTGTCAACTTGGTATGTCAGTGGCATAACGTAGTTAGGCACAGGGTATGATGGCAAAGAGAGCATGTGCAGAGAGAGAGGACTTTATCTCAGCTTGACAAAATGCAGTTGTCAGCTTAAGAGCAGAACTGGAAGATGGACAGTCAGAGGCAAAGACATGAGAGCACAAGAAAGTCATTTGGTTTTATGGAGAGTATGGGGGTGGGGAGGAGGGTGACAAAACATGAAGCTAGATAGCAGGTAGTGATCAGAAAATAAAGAGTCCGCATCACTGTGTCCTAAAGTTCTGATGAATCACCGAAGAATTTTAAGAAAAGTGATGGCTGGCAAAACTACAAAGATCACCCCATCGCAGCAAGAACAATGCACCATAATGGGAAAAGAGAATATGAGAGGAAAGAAAACTACTACAAGGTCACAGCAAGGAAAATTCTAAGTCAGTCACAGAGAAGTTGGAGGAGAACAATTTAGAAGGCAGATTTCTGTTTTAGTTGACCAATTAGATTCTTCCTGACAGGAAGAAGGAGGAATCTAGGCTTATTTACTGGCATCTGGCTTGGTCTAGGACTGTGGTATTCAAATTTAGGTACACATTAGAATTAATTATGGAGCCTTTTAAAATATCCAGCCTGGGCCCTTGTCCCAGAGGTCTGGGATGGAGCCCAGGGAATTGTATTCGTTAAAAGCTCCCTGGGTGACTAAACGTGTGGCCAGGTTTGAGGACTCGTGAGGGTGATGGTACTTGGAGGAGAGAGGCCATCGTTGTATAGAGGAGAAAAGAGGATATTCGAGGGTTTCTCTCTGGTCCTGCTGAGGTTGAGAAGGAGGTCAGTCAATTTCTGGGTCAATACAGATTTCAATGCCTGTACTATTGTCGCAACATTTGCCACAACGTCTGTTGAAACTCGTGCTCTGATCTTGGGTTCCAAATGTATAGCTCCTTTTAGTACCTGGAAATGTGGATACAGTGTGAGAAGAGAAAACAACCGCAGGGAAACATTTCTGCAGGAAAAGGGCATTAAAAAAGGGTCAAGGATATAACAGCAGGAACTTGAATCAGAATCCAAAACGATGTGCTACATGTTATATATGGGGGAAAACTTCCCAACCCAAGCATCTTTCCTTTGGCTAAACTCTTGAACTAGAGACCTGTTTGGAGCTGAAACTATTCTGGGTGCCCTGGGGCACTGAAGGGATTAATGAATGCTTGTGTAGCCAGCCCATCCCAGAATCCAATGAATAATCAATGGTACTTTAGGCTCCTCAGGTAATTGAATTGCAAACCTGGTAATAAGGAGACTTGTATCCATGGTGGAATTATACCCTATATCTACTTCTTAATGTAGATATTGATGAAAGACCCCTGCTCATATGGATTATTTACTTTCTATCTCTATTAAAAATTGAGCACAGTAAATTGGCTGTTTGGTAATAAGTATTTTCTGCCTATACCTTGTGCTTAATGAAGTAGAACTTACAGCTATAAAGCCCATCTCTTCCACCTCCCACCTATAGGAAACAAGTACAAAGGTTACTCTAATCTCTTATTTACTTTCAGAATTGGAGTGAGGAACAAATATGTGATCACTGGTGTAATGTGGGCTTGAGGAAACCAAAAAGTATCTGTTTCAGAACTCTAAAACTGTACAGTGGATTCAGAGAAATTTAGTCCTGGGGGAAAATCATATTTCTCTTTTACTAATTCTTAGTGTGAATTCCCAATATAAAAAGTAGCATGACATTTATCAGTAACTGAGAGTGTCACTGTCCAAAACTCCCACAAATATTTATAATAATCCCATTTGAAATTGAGATAGGGAAACTGAAGGACTCCATAAAAATCTGCTTTTTGCTCCTTTTCCTCCTGCTTCTATTCTTGCTAGGACCTGCACCCCGCCCTACTTTACACATGCCTTGTAATTCAAATAGTGTATGTCTTAGTAAGGGATAAGGAGTTAATGATTTCTCTACAATAGATAACATCTAAGAAAGGGCCAGATGGAGCCATCCTATGCATATTCCAGACCACTGGAGCTAGACCTCTCCAGGTCAGGACTCTCTGGCTCCAAGGAGAAACACCTGGGCCCTCATCTTTGTTCTAACTGGTTCCTTGATGCCTGAGAGAACATGTACACCAGACCACAATCTTCAATAAAAACCCCAGACTCTAAACAAAGACAAGACTCGTGCTCCTTTCCAGAGTTTCCCAGACACTCCGTCTATATCTGCTCTCTATATGGTCAGTAAACTCTGTTCTCACTTCCTGCTGACCCAAGTTTGATTTTCATTCTATGCAAAGCCAAGGACCCTTCTGGTTGGTCCTGCAGGACTCCCTCTGGGTCCCCAGACCAGGCCTGCCAGCATCAAAGCTACAGAGAATGGGCATGCCTCTTTCTAAGGTGTACGTACAACCTTAGACAAGTTTCTTAAATCTCTTTTAACATCAGCTCTCTAGTCTCTAAAGTGGGCTAATAATTACTCAAAGTGGGCTACTCATACCTCAAAGGGCCAAGTGAGTTAACTAGTCTATAGAAAGCACTTACAATATTGCATGGAACAGAGAGGCAGTCTATTAGC